>NC_091981.1:295651773-295951773 GCF_044704955.1 Pristiophorus japonicus | reverse complement strand
GTCTTAGGATAAGGGGCAGGCCATTTAGGACTGAGTTGAGGAGAAACTTCTTCACTCAGAGTTGTTAACTTGTGGAATTCCCTGCCGCAGAGAATTGTTGATGCCAGTTCATTGGATATATTTAAGAGGGAATTAGATATGGCCCTTAAGGCTAAGGGGATCAAGGGGTATGAAAGAAAGCAGGAAAGGGGTACTGAGGGAATGATCAGCCATGATCTTATTGAATGGTGGTGCAGGCTCGAAGGGCTGAATGGCCTACTCCTGCACCTATTTTCTATGTTTTTATGTGCCAAGAAAATGGCTGGGGAGGGAGGGGGGGGGGGGGGGGACGGACACACAATTGCTCAAATCACTGACTCCATATCCCTGTAGTCCTAATTTGAGGGCAGGTTGATGCTGTGGGCTTGTTTGCAAAGTCGAAGCTGTCCGAACACCGCAGTGTTCAGGATATCACTTCAGGACAATCTGAAGGTTTGACACTGCTACATCTGGGGGGTGGGGGGGAAGAGTTTGTCTGCACCTGGTACAGTCAGAGTACATGATGTCTTTGACATTAAAGGTATATTTGCCTGCACTGGGGAGACAATTGCCACCCACCTCTCCCTGAATAAGAGACACCGTGTGCATGAACAGAAATCTAGTCAGTAAGCCATAATCAGAGGCACTAACTGGGTGCTGGATTAAACAACTAGGATTATGCTTGAAATTCAAGCATGGTTAGATCTCTGCTTTGCACCTGACTTGTACTAGGCTTGCTCACATGCGCACTACTGGACCACTGCCAACTAAGCTCAATCTGGCTGAACCATCTCTGTACCTGACGCACATCACAAAGGCACCAGGCACTCTGGACTTTATTCGTTATACTGATAACTGGAGATGGGAAAAAGGGATGTTCGCCTAGGCGGGTTGATGGAGGCGGCAGGTCATGTGGTAAAACCTCTAGCAATACGTCCAACCAGAGTTAGCAACCTTATCCCGATCGCAGGACTGCACAATCCCTGCCCGGATCATGACCCAGCAGCTCAGGCGTTTAGGAATAGAATTCATTTACGGGCGCGTGAGCTACCATTTAAACCGTTATTCATTTCCTGTAGCCATGCTCTAAATAGCTGTTGTTTAAGTTGCAGTTGGAGTCGATAATGAGCGAGTAATGCAACATGGAAACAATTATGAGTAACTTGTTAAACGCTCGTCCACTGCTAAAAGAATATTGGCGCTCCTAAGCGCAGATTACACATCAAGCTTAGATTTCCGAAATTTATTTCTGAACCCCACAACGTCATCTTGCAAAAGAAAAACTTCCCCCTCAGAGCAGAAGGGCAAGGTGCCAGACAGTTGCCAGGGCAACCCTTGTCAAACACTAAGCCAGACTACTTGCTGCAAAAACACCCGTTAAAATTCCTATAGTGTAACAGGAATAGCTTTGGCACTTGGAGCGTAGGCTTGTGTTCACAATTCCCGAGCGATTGGGTCAATCTAGGCCACGTTAACTATGGGGCCAGCATCAACAGAGACGAGAAAACTTCCCACGGGGAGATTGGACAGGAGTCAAGCCAGTTCACTGGGCTGGTTCGAGAGAACGGCTGCAGTCCACCCATTTTGGCTGGGCAAGGGGGCTTTGGCCAGGGGGTGGGGTGCGTAATGCACAAAGAAATAGCTGTGTGGTATTTAAGGAGCCTTGCAATCTATCTCTGGTTAACCCCTTCCGATGGAGTAAGCAAAGAGGAAAGCCAGTTTAAAAGTTGGCTTTAAAAAAATTCACTCACCACAAATCTACATAACATTTGGTGCACTTAAAGTCCCTTGCTTTCACACTGAACAAATCATATTTGGATAAAATTACTGCTTTGTGCTAGCTTACTGTTTCCAATCAGATACTTGGTGACGGAAACGGAACGTCACAATACATTTCAGCAGTTAGCGCTACACAGCCACAAGATGGAAAAACAGAAGATGCAATGACAAAGAATTACATAGCAATCGCGACAGAAATACATAGAATGATAGAAAATAGGTGCAGGAGTAGGCCATTCGGCCCTTCAAGCCTGCACCATCATTCAATGAGTTCATGGCTGAACATGCAACTTCAGTACCCCATTCCTGCTTTCTCGCCATAACCCTTGATCCCCCTAGTAGTAAGGACTACGTCTAAATCCTTTTTGAATATATTTAGTGAATTGGCCTCAACAACTTTCTGTGGTAGAGAATTCCACAGGTTCACCACTCTCTCGGTGAAGAAGTTTCTCCTCATCTCGGTCCTAAATGGCTTACCCCTTATCCTTCGGCTGTGACCCCTGGTTCTGGACTTCCCCAACATTGGGAACATTCTTCCTGCATCTAACCTGTCTAAACCCATCAGAATTTTAAACGTTTCTATGAGATCCCCTCTCATTCTTCTGAACACCAGTGAATACAAGCCCAGTTGATCCAGTCTTTCTTGATAGGTCAGTCCCGCCATCCCGGGAATCAGTCTGGTCAACCTTCGCTGCACTCCCTCAATAGCAAGAATGCCCTTCCTCAAGTTCGGAGACCAAAACTGTACACAATACTCCAGGTGTGGCCTCACCAAGGCCCTGTACAACTGTAGCAATACCTCCCTGCCCCTGCACTCAAATCCCCTTGCTATGAAGGCCAACATGCCCCTTGGTTCCTTGCCCCCTGCTGTACCTGCATGCCAACCTTCAATGACTGATGTACCATGACACGCAGGTCTCGTTGCACCTCCTCTTTTCCTAATCTGTCACCATTCAGATAATAGTCTGTCTTTCTGTTTTTACCACCAAAGTGGATAACCTCACATTTATCCACATTATACTTCATCTACCATGCATTTGCCCACTCACTTAACCTATCCAAGTCACTCTGCAGTCTCATAGCATCCTCCTCGCAGCTCACACTGCCACCCAACTTAGTGTCATCCGCAAATTTGGAGATACTACATTTAATCCCCTCGTCTAAATCATTAATGTACAATGTAAACAGTTGGGGCCCCAGCACTGAACCTTGCGGTGCCCCACTAGTCACTGCCTGTCATTCTGAAAAGTACCCATTTACTCCTACTCTTTGCTTCCTGTCTGACAACCAGTTCTCAATCCACGTCAGCACACTACCCTCAATACCATGTGCTTTAACTTTGCACATTAATCTCTTGTGTGGGACCTTGTCGAAAGCCTTCTGAAAGTCCAAATACATCACATCAATTGGTTCACCCTTGTCCACTCTACTGGAAACATCCTCAAAAAATTCCAGAAGATTTGTCAAGCATGATTTCCCTTTCACAAATCCATGCTGACTTGGACCTATCATGTCACCTCTTTCCAAATGCGCTGCTATGACATCCTTAATAATTGATTCCATCATTTTACCCACTACCAATGTCAGGCTGACCGGTCTATAATTCCGTTTTCTCTCTCCCTCCTTTTTTAAAAAGTGGGGTTACATTGGCTACCCTCCACTCCATAGGAACTGATCCAGAGTTTATGGAATGTTGGAAAATGACTGTCAATGCATCCGCTATTTCCAAGACCACCTCCTTAAGTACTCTGGGATGCAGTCCATCAGGCCCTGGGGATTTATCGGCCTTCAATCCCATCAATTTCCCCAACACAATTTCCCGACTAATAAGGATTTCCCTCAGTTCCTCCTTCTTACTAGACTCTCTGACCTCTTTATATCCGGAAGGTTGTTTGTGTCCTCCTTAGTGAATACCGAACCAAAGTACTTGTTCAATTGGTCTGCCATTTCTTTGTTCCCCGTTATGACTTCCCCTGATTCTGACTGCAGGGGACCTATGTTTGTCTTCACTAACCTTTTTCTCTTTACATATCTATAGAAGCTTTTGCAGTCCGTCTTAATGTTCCCTGCAAGCTTCCTCTCGTACTCTCTTTTCCCTGCCCTAATCAAACCCTTTGTCCTTCTCTGCTGAGTTCTAAATTTCTCCCAGTCCCCGGGTTCGCTGCTATTTCTGGCCAATTTGTATGCCACTTCCATGGCTTTAATATTATCCCTGATTTCCCTTGATAGCCACGGTTGAGCCACCTTCCCTTTTTTATTTTTACGCCAGACAGGGATGTACAATTGTTGAAGTTCATCCATGCGGTCTCTAAATGTCTGCCATTGCCCATCCACTGTCAACCCCTTAAGTATCATTCGCCAATCTATCCTAGCCAATTCATGCCTCATACCTTCAAAGTTACCCTTCTTTAAGTTCTGGACCATGGTCTCTGAATTAACTGTTTCATTCTCCATCCGAATGTAGAATTCCACCATATTATGGTCACTCTTCCCCAAGGGGCCTCGCACAACGAGATTGCTAAGTAATCCTCTCTCATTACACAACACCCAGTCTAAGATGGTCTCCCCCCTAGTTGGTTCCTCGACATATTGGTCTAGAAAACCATCCCTTATGCACTCCAGGAAATCCTCCTCCACCGTATTGCTTCCAATTTGGTGAGCCCAATCTATATGCATATTAAAGTCACCCATGATAACTGCTGCACCTTTATTGCATGCATCCCCAATTTCCTGTTTGATGCCCTCCCCAACATGACTACTACTGTTTGGAGGTCTGTACACAACTCCCACTTACGTTTTTTGCCCTTTGGTGTTCTGCAGCTCTACCCATATAGATTCCACATCATCCAAGCTAATGTCCTTCCTAACTATTGCATTAATTTCCTCTTTAACCAGCAATGCTACCCCACCTCCTTTTCCTTTTATTCTATCCTTCCTGAATGTTGAATACTCTTGGATGTTGAGTTCCTAGCCCTGATCATCCTGGAGCCACGTTTCTGTAATCCCAATCACATCATATCTGTTAACATCTATTTGCACAGTTAATTCATCCACCTTATTACGGATACTCCTTGCATTAAGACACAAAGCCTTCAGGCTTGTTTTTTTAACACCCTTTATCATTTTAGAATTATAATGTAGTGTGGCCCTTTTTGTTTCTTACCTTTGTTTACTCAGCCTTCCACTATTGCTTTTTACCTTTCTACCATCTGTAGAAATAGGCCATCATCTTATCATACAGCAAAAGAGGAGGCCATTTGGCCCATCATGCCTCTCTGTTCTAAGTATTTATCCAAGTCCCTTTTGAAAGTTACTACCAAATCTGCTTCCACCACCCTTTTAGGCAGTGCATTCCAGATTGTAGCAAATCACTGTGTAAAAAAATTTCTCATTTCACCGAGATATTTTGCAAGTTACCTTAAGTCTGTGTCCTCTGTTTACCGATCCTCCTACCAGTGGAAACAGTTTCTCCCCATCAACTATCAAAACCTCAGAATTTTGAATAGATCTATTAAATTTCCCCTAAATCTTCTTTGCTCTAAAGAATAACTATTCTCAGGTTCTCAGGTCTCTCCACATAACTGAAGTCTCTCACCCCTAGCATCATTCTGGTAAGTATCCTCTGCACCCTTTCCAAGGCCTTGAAATCCTTCCTAAAGTGTGGTGCCCAGAATTGGACACAGTATTCCAGCTGGGGCCTAACCAGTGATTTATGACGGTTTAGCAATAACTTCCTTGCTTTTATACACGATGCCTCTATTTATAAAGCCCAGGATACCGTGTGCTTTTTTAAAACAGCCTTATTAACTTGTCTTTTAACACCTTCAAATATTTGTGTATGTGAACTCCATCGGTCTCTATTCATGTACCCGCTTTAAAATTGTACCATTTATGCCTATCTTCATTTTTCCTTCTAAAATGCATCACTTCAATTTCTCGGCATTATATTTCATCTGTTATGTGTCTGCCCATTTTACCAGTCTATGCCCTCCTGAAACTTGTCAATATCCTCCTCACATTCAACAACTTGCATTTATATATATATAGCGCATTTAATGTAGTAAAACATCCCAATGCATTTCACAAGATAAAAAGTTTGACACCGAGCCATATAAAGAGAAATTAGGACAGATGACCAAAAGCTTGGTCGGTTTTAAGGAGTGTCTTAAAGGAGTAAAGAGAGATAGAGAAGTAGAGGGGATTAGGGAGGGAGCTCCAGAGCTTAGGGCCCAGGCAACAGAAAGCACAGCCACCAATGGTTGAGCGATTATAATCAGGGATGCCTTT
Source organism: Pristiophorus japonicus (assembly GCF_044704955.1). Lineage (NCBI taxonomy): Eukaryota > Metazoa > Chordata > Chondrichthyes > Pristiophoridae > Pristiophorus > Pristiophorus japonicus. The sequence continues at coordinate 295,945,689 of NC_091981.1, read as the reverse complement.
GAGGAAGCGTGACCATAATTTGGTAGAGTTCTTCATTAAGATGGAGAGTGACACAGTTAATTCAGAGACGAGAGTCCTGAACTTAAAGAAAGGTAACTTCGATGGTATGAGACATGAATTGGCTAGGATAGACTGGCAAATGATACTTGAAGGGTTGACAGTGGATAGGCAATGGCAGACATTTAAAGATCACATGGATGAACTTCAACAATTGTACATCCCTGTCTGGAGTAAAAATAAAACGGGGAAGGTGGCTCAACTGTGGCTAACAAGGGAAATTAGGGATAGTGTTAAATCCAAGAGGCATATAAATTGGCCAGAAAAAGCAGCAAACCTGATGGCTGGGAGAAATTTAGAATTCAGCAGAGGAGTCCAAAGGGTTACATAGAAACATAGAAAATAGGTGGAGTAGGCCATTTGGCCCTTCGATCCATTCAATAAGATCATGGCTGATCATTCCTTCAGTACCCCTTTCCTGCTTTCTCTCCATACCCCTTGATCCCCTTAACCGTAAGGGCCATATCTAACTCTCTCTTGAATATATCCAGTGAACTGGCATCAACAATTCTCTGCAGCAGGGAATTCCACAGGTTAACAACTCTGAGTGAAGAAGTTACTCCTCAACTCAGTCCTAAATGGCCTACCCCTTATCCTAAGAAGATGTTCTCTGGTTCTGGACTTCCCCAACATCGGGAACATTCTTCCCGCATCTATCCTGTCCAGTCCCGTCAGAATCTTATATGTTTCTATGAGATCCCCTCTCATCCTTCTAAACTCCAGTATATAAAGGCCCAGTTGATCCAGTCTCTCCTCATATGTCAGCCCAGCCATCCCTGGAATCAATCTGGTGAACCTTCGCTGCACTCCCTCAATAGCAAGAATGTCCTTCCTCAGATTAGGAGACCAAAACTGAACACAATATTCCAGGTGAGGCCTCACCAAGGCATTGTACAACTGCAGTAAGACCTCCCTGCTCCTATACTCAAATCCCCTAGCTATGAAGGCCAACATACCATTTGCCTTCTTTACCGCCAACTGCACCTGCATGCCCACTTTCAGTGACTGATGGACCATGACACCCAAGTCTCGTTGCTAATCTGCCACCATTCAGGTAATATTCTGCCTTCGTGTTTTTGCCCCCAAAATGGATAACCTCACATTTATCCACATTGTACTGCATCTGCCATATATTTGCCCACTAACCTAACCTGTCCAAGTCACCCTGCAGTCTCTTAGCATCCTCCTTACAGTTCACACCGCCACCCAGTTTAGTGTCATCCGCAAACTTGGAGATATTACACTCTATTCCTTCATCTAAATCGTTAATGTACATTGTAAAGAGCTGGGGTCCCAGCACTGAGCCCTGCGGCACTCCACTAGTCACTGCCTGGTTTAATTATGAGGGGGAAAATAGAGTATGAGAGCAAGCTTGCAGGGAACATAAAAACTAACTGCAAAAGCTTCTATAGATATGTGAAGAGAAGATGATTAGTGAAGACAAATGTAGGTCCCTTGCAGTCAGAATCAGGTGAATTTATAATGGGGAACAAAGAAATGGCAGATAAAGTGAACAAATACTTTGGTTCTGTCTTCACTAAGGAAGACACAAATCACCTTCCGGAAATACTCGGGGACCGAGGGTCTAGCTCGGAGGAGGAACTGAAGAAAATAATTATTCGTCAAAAATTGATGGGACTGAAGGCCGATAAATCCCATAGACCTGATAGTCTGTATCCCAGAGTACTTAAGGATGTGGCCCTAGAAATAGTGGATGTATTGGTGGTTATTTTCCAACATTCTCTAGACTCTGAATCAGTTCCTATCGATTGGAGGGTAGCTAATGTAACCCCACTTTTTAAAAAAGGAGGGAGAGAAAACAAGGAATTATAGACTGGTTAGCCTGACATCGGTAGTGGGGAAAATGTTGGAATCAATTATTAAAGATGCAATAGCAGCACATTTGGAAAGCAGTGACAGGATCGGTCCAAGACAGCATGGATTTATGAAAGGGAAATCATGCTTGGCAAATCTAGAATGTATTGAGGATGTAACTAGTAGAGTGGACAAGGGAGAACCAGTGGATGTGGTGTATTTGGACTTTCAAAAGGCTTTTGACAAGCTCCCACAAAAGAGATTAATGTGCAAAATTAAAGCACATGGTATTGGGGGAATGTATTGACATGGATAGAGAACTGGGTGGCAGACAGGAAGCAAAGAGTGGGAATAAACGGGTCCTTTTCAGGATGGCAGGCAGTGACGAGTGGGGTACCGCAAGGTTCAGTGCTGGGACCCCAGCTCTTTACAATATACATTAATGATTTAGACAAAGGAAATGAATGTAATATCTCCAAGTTTGCAGATGACACTAAGCTGAGTGGCAGTGTGAGCTGTGAGGAGAATGCTAAAGAGGTTGCAGGGTGATTTGGGGAGTGGGCAAATGCATTGCAGATGCGAGATAAATGTGAGATTATCCATTTTTGTGGCAAAAACAAGGTGGCAGAATATTATCTGAATGGTGACAGATTAGGAAATGGGGAGGTGCAACGAGACCTGGGTGTCATGGTTCATCAGTCATTGAAAGTTGGCATGCAGGTACAGCAGGCGCTGAAGGCGGAAAATGGCATGTTGGCCTTCATAGCGAGAGGATTTGAGTATAGGAGCAGGGAGGTCTTACTGCAGTTGTACAGGGCCTTGGTGAGGCCACACCTTGAATATTGTGTATAGTTTTGGTCTCCTAATGTGAGGAAGGACATTCTTGCTATTGAGGGAGTGCAGCGAAGGTTCACCAGACTGATTCCAGGGATGGCAGGATTTACATATGAAGAAAGACTGGATCAACTAGGCTTATATTCACTGGAATTTAGAAGAATGAGAGGGGATCTCATGGAAACATATAAAATTCTGACGGGATTGGACAGGTTAGATGCAGGAAGAATGTTTCCGATGTTGGGGAAGTCCAGAACCAGGGGTCACAGTCTAAGGATAAGGGGTGAGCCATTTAGGACCGAGAGGAGGAGAAACTTCCTCACTCAGAATTGTGAGCATGTGGAATTCTCTACCACAGAAAGTTGTTGAGGCCAGTTCGTTAGATATATTTAAAAGGGAGCTCGATGTGGCCATGACTGCTAAAGGGATCAAGGGGTATGGAGAGAAAGCAGGAATGGGGTACTAAAGTTGCAAAAATGATCAGCCATGATCTTATTGAATGGTGGTGCAGGCTCGAAGGGCCGAATGGCCTACTCCTGCACCTATTTTCTATGTTTCTAAGGCGGCAGAATTTGAGGAGTGCAGATATCTTGGGGAGTTGTGAGACAGGAGGAGATGAGAGAGATAGGGAGGGGCGAGGCCATAGAGGGATTTGAAAACAAGGATGAGAATTTTGAAATCGAAGCGTTGCTTAATCAGGAGCCAATGGAGGTCAGCGAGCATAGGGGTGATGGGTGAACAGGGCTTGATGCAGATTAGGACACGGGCAGCAGAGTTTTGGATGCCCTCAAGTTTACGTAAGGTAGAACGTGGAAGGCCAGCCAGGAGTGAGTTGGAATAGTCAAGTCTAGAGATAACAAAGGCATGGGTGAGGATTTCAGCAGCGGATAAGCGAGGCAAGGGGAGATAGGTGATGTTACAGATGTGGAAATAGGCGGTTTTAGTTATGCTGCGGATATGTGGTCGGAAGCTCATTTCTGGGTCACATACGACACCAAGGTTGCGAACAGTGTGGTTCAGCCTGAGAGAGAAGTTGAGGAGAGGGATGGAGTCAGTGGCTAGGGAACGGAGTTTGTGACGGAGATTGAAAACAATGGCTTCGGACTTCTCAATATTTAATTGGAGAACATTTTTGCTCATTGAGAACTGGATGTCGGACAAGCAGTCTGACAATTGAGAGATCGTGGAGGGGTTGAGAGAATGGTAGTGAGGGAGAGCTGAGTGTCGTCAGCGTACATGTGGAAACTGCCGTCGTGTTTTTGGGTGATTCTAAAGCTTTGCTTTATCTGCAAACTTTGAAATTTTACCCAAGTCCAGGTCATTAATATATATCAAAAAGAGCAGTGATCCTAACAGACTCCTGGGGAACACCACTGTGTACTTTCTTCTAGTCTGATAGACAACCACTACTCTCTGCTTTCTGTCTCTTTGCCAATTTTATATCCAAACTGACACTTGATCCCATCAGCTTCAAGTCTATTATGTGACACATTATCAAATGCCTTGGAAAGTCCTATGTACAGCATCACTCACTACACTACCCTGATCAGCCCTCTCCATTATTTCATGAAGAACTCAATCAAGTTTGTTAGACATCAGTTTGGGCTGTCATTTATTAAACGTGTTTTCAAGTGACAATTAGTGTTGTCTTAGATTATGGTCTCTGAAGCACAAAACGCAGGTTGACACTCCAGTGCAGTGCTGAGGGAGTGCTGCACTGTCTGAGGTGCCGTCTTTTGTTTGGGACATTAAACCGAGGACCAGTCAGCCCACTCAAGTGGATGTAAAAGATTCCATTGCATTATTTTGAAGAACAAGGAATTCTCCCTGGTCCCCAGGCCAATATTTATCCTTAAATCAACATTACGGTAGGATCTTGCGGTTTGCCAATTAGCTGCTGCGTTTCCTACACTAGAACAATGACTACACTTCAAAAGCTTTTCACTGTCTCGAGAGCGCGTTGGGACCTCCCACGGTCATGAAGGGCACTATATAAATGCAAATCTTTATTTTCTCGTAAAATACTTAACTTCTTGTCAGGCTAGAATGATGATGTCAGCACCAATCTCTCTCCCAGAAGGCACAGGAACCACAACAGTCCCCATACTGCTGGCAGTCATGCATTCAATAGAGTAGATACAGAGAACTATTTACTCTGGTTGGGAAATCCACAAGAGGGCATAATCTTAGAGGTAGCCATTCAGAAGTGAAGTCAAAGCATTTTTCCCCAAACAAGGTAATGGATATCTGGAACGCGCTCCCCCAAAATCTGTGGTTGCTTTGTCAACTGGAATTTTCCAAGGTTGAGATTGACAGATTTTTGTTGGCTAAGGGTGTCGGGGATATGGAGCAACGGCAGGTAAATGGAGTTGAGGTACAGATCACCCGTGCTGGAAATGAATAGCGGTGCAGGCTTGTGGGGCTGAATGGTCTTCTCTTGTTCCTGTGCTCTGATATTACAGCCATTGTATCCCCAAATTCAAATCCTATCAACAATGTTCGAGGGACAAGCTGTCACACAGAAGATGAACAGGAATGCTCGCATTTCACAAGATATGGAGGAGGAAAGGCTGTTGAACCCAATACTTCCATTGGAAGAAAAAATACAGTCAGACTGGCAGTTCCTCCAAGCTGAGCAGCAGGGAGCTGGATTTTTAAAGCCAATCCAATTTGCTAATTATCTGTCGGTACAGATTTTATGCAAACACAATGGTTACCTTGATTTGTGTAATCAGCACCAGTGATTAGGGGCACAGAATCATCCCGTGGCACACAGCAGGGAGCAATGCTGCTTAATATACAAGGGGAGGGATACCGAGACAGCAAACTGGGACAGCATAAAGCAACAGTCGGCAGTCACCTGCTATCTACTGCTGGAGTTTATACTCTTGTCTTATCGGGGTAACACAGGATTAGAATCAGTCAACAAAATCATCATCGGCAGTCCCTCGAAATCGAGGAAAACTTGCTTCCACTCCAAAAGTGAGTTCTCAGGTGACTATACAGTCCAATATGGGAATTACAGATGGGACAGACAGTGGTTGAAGGAAGGGTGGGTGGGACAGGTTTGCTGCACACTCTTTCCACTGCCTGCGCTCGTTTTCTGCACGCTCTCGGCGAGGAGACCCGAGGTGCTCAGCGCCCTCCCGGATGCACTTCCTCCACTTGGGGCGGTCTTTGGCCAGGGACTCCCAAGCGTCAGTGGGGATGTTGCACTTTATCAAGGAGGCTTTGAGCGTGTCTTTGAAACGTTTCCTCTGCCCACCTGGGGATCGCTTGCCGTGTAGGAGTTCAGAGTAGAGTGTTTGCTTTGGGAGTCTTTGTCCGGCATTTATAATAACATGATGACCCGACACTCGCTTAATCACACCGACAGACAATTTCTCGGCCAATAGCCATTCAGTACTCCACCAATGTGACCATTCTACATGGGGACCGCAGTGAGCGTTAGCAGACCACTCAGATGAGCTGGGTCCTAAACCCTCCCTCCCCCCACTTGCTTTGTAGCGAGAATCACATGACCAGGAACTAGAAACCCAAGGGCTGGATTTTTGGTCTTCTGCCGCCCCTCTTAGCACCCAGAGGGGCGACGGTAAGCACTTCCGGGCGGGCGAGCAGCTTCCAGCGCCCCACCAGGACATTCGGTGCTGGCTTCGAGGGGGCGTGGAGCGTTACCGCCCGGAAGGAGAGAGCCGGTGTGCAAGGCCCCTGGCTGCGACACGAAGTCGATATTTGAATTGCACCCGATCCTTAGCGCCCCGCTGGGACCGCCTGTGGAAGCCGGCATTCCAAGCTGCAGCAGCCGCAGTGAGGTAAGTAACGTCGACCTCAGGCAGTGTGATTGTCTTTAATTTTTATGCGATTTATGTTGTGGTGGCACGATTTATGTATTGGGAATGTTTTTGGTGTTTCACTCTCTCCTCCTCTCCACCCATCCACCCAGGGCCAAGGCCTCTCCTAGGGAGCACGGAGGTCGGCTATTTAGCTCAGGATTTTCACTTACTCAGCCGGCCTTGTGCCCTGAAAGGTGTGTGTAACGTCTCCCTTAGTGCTCCGCTCCAAACTCCAGGCTCAGCTGATGAATTTTGTGGTGGCAGACCCAATCCATTTGCTGCCGCAAAATTTATCGCTCGGCCCGGATCAACACCGCAACAGAGGCGTGACTGAATTCCCACCTCCCAAGGATTATGAATGCTCCGACAGCTGAAATCCCAAGGCCTATGAACGCTCCTACTAACACTAGTCATGAACCTCATACCTCAGAGTCTGTAGGACTTAGTTCCCACAATGGGCCCTCTCCAGTTCTGAAGCAGAGTCTCCACTCAAAACACCAACCTATCCTCTTGGATGCAGACAAACCTTTCTATCCATCATCAACATACTTTTTAACCACCAGTTCAACAAGGTTTCCTGTAAACGTCCCTCCACAAACTACACACGCACAATCAACCTTAACACACCCAAAGGAAAAAAATGCATTGTTAAAGTAAAATGACCTCGCACTCTTCAGAAACCATCCTCCACATAGGCAATGCTATACAATGAATGAAAGCACACCAGCTTATTGTCCGATACTCAACACACACAGCTCAAAACCAGATCTATTCAATATACAATACAACACAACAACTTTCATTTATACAGCACCTTTAACATGGTAAAAAAGTCCCAAGGTGCTTCACAGGAGCATTACCCAACAACAACATGTGATTCCGAGCCACACAAGGAGATATTAGGACAGGTGACCAAAAAGATAGGTTTTAAGGAAGTTCTTAAAGGAGGAGGGAGAGAGGTAGAGAGGCAGGGAGGTTCAAGGAGGGAATTTAGGTGGAGCGATTAGTATCAAGGATGTGGATGAGGCCACAATTGGAGAAACGTAGAGATCTCAGAGGATTGTAGGGCTGGAGGAGCAAACAGAGATAAGGAGAGGCGAAGCCAGGGAGGGAATTGAAAACAATGATGAGCATTTAAAATTGAGGTGGAGGCGTTGCTGGGACTTGGGAACCACTGTAGGTCAGTGAGCGGGACTTGGGAAGCACTGTAGGTCAGCGAGCACCGGGACTTGGGAAGCACTGTAGGTCAGCGAGCACCGGGACTTGGGAAGCACTGTAGGTCAGCGAGCACCGGGACTTGGGAAGCACTGTAGGTCAGCGAGCACCGGGACTTGGGAAGCACTGTAGGTCAGCGAGCACCGGGACTTGGGAAGCACTGTAGGTCAGCGAGCACCGGGACTTGGGAAGCACTGTAGGTCAGCGAGCACCGGGACTTGGGAAGCACTGTAGGTCAGCGAGCACCGGGACTTGGGAAGCACTGTAGGTCAGCGAGCACCGGGACTTGGGAAGCACTGTAGGTCAGCGAGCACCGGGACTTGGGAAGCACTGTAGGTCAGCGAGCACCGGGACTTGGGAAGCACTGTAGGTCAGCGAGCACCGGGACTTGGGAAGCACTGTAGGTCAGCGAGCACCGGGACTTGGGAAGCACTGTAGGTCAGCGAGCACCGGGACTTGGGAAGCATTGTAGGTCAGCGAGCACCGGGACTTGGGAAGCACTGTAGGTCAGTGAGCACCACTGAATGGGACTTGGGAACCACTGTAGGTCAGTGAGCACCAGTGAATGGGACTTGGGAACCACTGTCGGTCAGTGAGCACCGGGACTTGGGAAGCACTGTCGGTCATTGAGCACCAGTGAGCGGGACTTGGGAACCACTGTAGGTCAGTGAACACCAGTGAATGGGACTTGGGAACCACTGTAGGTCAGTGAGCACCGGGACTTGGGAAGCACTGTTGGTCAGTGAGCACCAGTGAATGGGACTTGGGAACCACTGTAGGTTAGTGAGCACCGGGACTTGGGAACCTCTGTAGGTCAGTGAGCACCGGGGCTTGGGAACCTCTGTAGGTCAGTGAGCACCGGTGAATGGGACTCGTCGTGAGTTACGATACAAGCAGCAGAGATTTGGATGAGCTCAAGTTTATGGAGGGTGGAAGATGGGAGATGCGTTGGAAAAGTCAAGTCTAGAGGTAACAGCACGGATGAGGGTTTCAGCCCGCAACGCAGTCGGGCATTGTTGCAGAGGTGGAAGTTGTCAATCTTGGTGATGGTGTGGATGTAGTTGGAGGTTCATCTCAGGGTCAAATATGAGACCAAGGTTGCGAATGGTCTGGTTCAACCTCAGACAGGTGCCAGGAAGAGGGATGCAGTCGGTGGCTAAGGAACAGAGTTTGCGACGGGGACCAAAGATAATTTACAACTGCGAGATGAAAAAGGCCACGGTCCATCTAGTTCGGCTTCTGTCCTCCTGGTCGTTGCTTGATAAAATGATAATGAAATTGTTGACTAATCACAGCAATCAATCTTTATCAATGAGTCTACAACAGACCCAGACATGAGGTGAGGGAAACATGGGTCCAAATACACCTGTTCGTCCCGAGCATGTTACACTTACTACGTAATGTCTCAAGTTACTTACACGACTTACATACCAAAGTATTTTCTGAAAGAAATCCATCTAATTTGCAGTTGCATTTGAGTGAATGGAATCTGTTCCATAGATTTGCCAACTGCTCACAAAAATATTGCTTTCCGCACATTACTGTGAATTTACCCCCCTTTAAGCACAGGCAGTGTCCTCTGCCTCTGCTGTTCTGGACAAGGTGAAACAGCTTGTTCTCTTACACCAGCAAATGCTTCCAGCTTTGAAGAGGATCATTTTAGAATTAGAACAGTTTATAAATAGCGATTTGCAGCGAGAACTCTGTGACCCGCTCCAAGAGGTTGGGAATTTTTAATTTGAATTAGCAGATCTCCCGCGGCAATGCTCGCTACAAGAACAAACCTGTCTTTATATAGCGCCTGATTCACACCTCAATGTGACCGACATCACATCTTGAAATTCAGAGATTTCTGTAGGTGAATTTAGCAGCCATTTGGTGCACAGCAGATTCCCACACACCACAATGAAAGAAAATGACTTCAAATCCCACCACGGCAGCTGGGGAATTTAAATTCAGTGAATTAAATAAAATTGGAATAAAAAGCTAGCATCAGTAATGGTGACCATGAAACAAGATCATGGTGTATTTGGATTTTCAAAAAGCATTCGATAAGGTTCCACATAAAAGGTTACTGCACAAGATAAAAGCTCACTGCACAAGATAAAAGCTCACGGGGTTGGGGGTAATACATTAGCATGGATAGAGGATTGGCTAACTAACAGAAAACAGAGTGTCGAAATAAATGGGTCATTTTCCGGTTGGTAAACAGTAACTAGTGGGGTGCCGCAGGGATCGGTGCTGGAGCCTCAACTATTTACAATCTATATTAACGACTTGGATGAAGGGGCCGAGTGTAATGTAACCAATTTTGCTGGGGGTAATGTTTTGCCGTGGATAGAGAACTGGTTGGCAGACAGGAAGCAAAGAGTAGAAATAAACAGGTCCTTTTCAGAATGGCAGGCAGTGACTAGTGAGATACCACAAGGTTCAGTGCTGGGACCCCAGCTATTTATAATATACATTAAGGATTTAGACGAAGGAATTGAATGTAATATCTCCAAGTTTGCAGATGACACTAAGCTGGGTGGCAGTGTGAGCTGTGAGGAGGATGCTAAGAGGCTGCAGGGTGACTTGGACAGGATGCGGCATAGTGTAGATTAATGTGAGGTTATCCACTTTGGTGGTGAAAACAGGAAGGCAGATTATCTGAATGGTGACAGCTAGTAAAAGGGGAGGTGCAACGAGACCTGGGTGTCCTGGTACATGAGTCATTGAAAGTTGGCATACAGGTACAGCAGACGGTGAAGACGACAAATGATATGTTGGCCTTCATAGCGACAGGATTGGAGTATAGGAGCAGGGAGGTCTTACTACAGTTGTACAGAGCGTTGGTGAGGCCACACCTTGAATATTGTGTACAGTTTTGGTCTCCTAAGCTGAAGGAGGACATTCTTGCTATTGAGGGCGTGCAGTGAAGGTTCACCAGACTGATGCCCAGGATGACAGGACTGACATATGAAGACAGACTGGATCGACTAGGTTTATATTCAATGCAATTTAGAAGAATGATGCAGGTTAGATGTAGGAAGAATGTTCCCGATGTTGGGGAAGTCGAGAACCAGGAGTCACAGTCTAAGGATAAGGCGTAAGCCATTTAGGACTGAGATGAGGAGAAACTTCTTCACTTAAGAGTTGTGAGCATGTGGAATTCTCTACCACAGAAAGTTGTTGAGGCGAGTTCGTTAGATATATTCAAAAGGGAGTTAGACATGTCCCTGACTGCTAAAGGGATCAAGGGGTATGGAGAGAAAGCAGGAAAGGGGTACTGAGGGAATGATCAGCCATGATCTTATTGAATGGCGGTGCAGGCTCGAAGGGCTGAATGGCCTACTCCTGCACCTATTTTCTATGTTTCTATGATACAAAGAGAGGTGGGAAAGCAAATTATGAGGAGAACTCAAAAAATCTGCAAAGGGATATAGACAGGCTAAGTGAGTGGGCAAAAATTTGGCAGATGGAGTATAATGTGGGAAAATGTGAGGTTATCCACTTTGGCAGAAATAATAGAAAAGCAAATTCTAATTTAAATTGAGAAAAATTGCAAAGTGATGCAGTAGAGAGAGACCTAGGGTCCTTATGCATGAAACACAAAAAGTTAGTATGCAGGTACAGCAAGTAATCAGGAAGACAAATGGAATGTTGGCCTTTATTGCAAGGGGGATAGAGTATAAAAGCAGATAAGTCCTGCTACAACTGTACTGGTGAGGCCCCCCCTGTGTACAGTTTTGGTCTCCTTATTTAAGGATATACTTGCATTGGAGGCTGTACAGAGAAGGTTCACTAGGTTGATTCCGGAAATGAGGGGGTTGACTTATGAAGATAGGTTGAGTAGGTTGGGCCTCGACTCACTGGAGTTCAGAAGAATGAGAGGTGACCTTATCAAAACATACAAAATAATGAGGGGGCTCGACAAGGTGGATGCAGAGGATATTTCCACTCATAGGCGAAATTAAAACTAGGGGACAGAGTCTCAGAATAAGGGACCGCCCAATTAAAACTGAGATGAGGAGGAATTTCTTCTCGGTTGTAAATCTATGGAATGCTCTGCCCCAGAGAGCTTTGGAGCCAGGCTCGAGGGGCTAAATGGCCTACTACTGTTCTTATTTCTGTGTTCTTATGTAAGAACCAAGAGATTTGGCGGTGTTTGTGCACACATTTTTGAAGGTGGCAGGACAGGTTAACAAAACATATAGGATCCTAGGGTATTTAAATGGAGACAGAGTACAAAAGCCAAGAACTTATGCTAAACCTTTATAATGCACTGGTTTGCCCCAGCTGGAGTATTGTGTCCAATTCTCGGCACCACACTTTAGGAAGGATGTGAACATTTTGGAGAGAATACATAAGATCATAAGAATTAGGAACAGGAGTAGGCCATCTAGCCCCTCGATCCTGCTCCGCCATTCAACAAGATCATGGCTGATCTGGCCGTGGACTCAGCTCCACTTACCCGCCCGCTCCCCATAACCCTTAATTCCCTTATTGGTTAAAAATCTATCTATCTGTGATCAACTGCTTCCTTGGGCAGAGAATGCCACAGATTCACAACCCTCTGGGAGAAGAAATTCCTTCTCAACTCGGTTTTAAATTGGCTCCCCTGTATTTTGAGGCTGTGCCCCCTAGTTCTAGTCTCCCCGATCAGTAGAAACAACCTCTCTGCCTCTATCTTGTCTATCCCTTTCATTATTTTAAATGTTTCTATAAGATCACCCCTCATCCTTCTGTACTCCAATGAGTAAAGACCCAGTCTACTCAATCTATCATCATAAAGTAACCCTCTCATCTCCGGAATCAGCCTAGTGAATCGTCTCTGTACCCCCTCCAAAGCCAGTATATCCTTCCTTAAGTAAGGTGACCAAAACTGCACGCAGTACTCCAGGTGCGGCCTCACCAATACCCTGTACAGTTGCAGCAGGACCTCTCTGCTTTTGTACTCCATCCCTCTCGCAATGAAGGCCAACATTCCATTCGCCTTCCTGATTACCTGCTGCGGCTGCAAACAAGCTTTTTGGGATTCATGCACAAGGACCCCCAGGTCCCTCTGCACTGCAGCATGTTGTAATTTCTCCCCATTCAAATAATATTCCTTTTTACTGTTTTTTTCCCCCAAGGTGGATGACCTCACATTTTCTGGCATGGTATTCCATCTGCCAAACCTTAGCTCATTCGCTTAACCTATCTAAATCTCTTTGCAGCCTCTCTGTGTCCTCTACACAACCCGCTTTCCCACTAATCTTTGTGCCATCTGCAAATTTTGTTACACTACACTCTGTCCCCTCTTCCAGGTCATCTATGTATATTGTAAACAGTTGTGGTCCCAGAACCGATCCCTGTGGCACACCACTAACCACCGATTTCCAACCTGAAAAGAACCCATTTATCCCGACTCTCTGCTTTCTAGTTAGCCAGCCAATTCTTGATCCATGCTAATACATTTCCTCTGACTCTGCGTACCTTTATCTTCTGCAGTAACCTTTTGTGTGGCACCTTATCGAATGCCTTTTGGAAATCCAAATACACCACATCCATCGGTACACCTCTATCCACCATGCTCGTTATATCCTCAAAGAATTCCAGTAAATTAGTTAAACATGATTTCCCCTTCATGAATCCATGTTGCGTCTGCTTGATTGCACTATTCCTATCGAGATGTCCCGCTATTTCTTCCTTAATGATAGCTTCAAGCATTTTCCCCACTACAGATGTTAAACTAACCGGCCTATAGTTGCCTGCCTTTTGTCTACCCGCTTTTTTAAACAGAGGCGTCACATTAGCTGCTTTCCAATCCGCTGGTACCTCTCCAGAGTCCAGAGAATTTTTGTAGATTATAACGAATGCATCTGCTATAACTTCCGCCATCTCTTTTAATACCCTGGGATGCATTTCATCAGGACCAGGGGACTTGTCTACCTCGAGTCCCATTAGCCTGTCCAGCACTACCCCCCTAGTGAGAGTGATTATCTCAAGATCCTCCCTTCCCACATTCCCGTGACCAGCAATTTTTAGCATGGTTTTTGTGTCTTCCACTGTGAAGACCGAAGCAAAATAATTGTTTACGGTCTCAGCCATTTCCACATTTCCCATTATTAAATCCCCCTTCTCATCTTCTAAGGGACCAACATTTATACTTTAGGCACTCTTTTCCGTTTTATATAATCGGCAAAAGCTTTTACTATCTGTTTTTATGTTTTGCGCAAGTTTACTTTCGTAATCTATCTTTCCTTTCTTTATTGCTTTCTTAGTCATTCTTTGCTGTCGTTTAAAATTTTCCCAATCCTCTAGTTTCCCACTAACCTTGGCCACCTTATACGCATTGGTTATTAATTTGATACTCTCTTTTATTTCCTTGGTTATCCACGGCTGGTTATCCCTTCTCTTACTGCCCTTCTTTTTCACTGGAATATATTTTTGTTGAGCACTATGAAAGAGCTCCTTAAAAGTCCTCCACTGTTCCTCAATTGTGTCACCGTTTAGTCTGTGTTTCCAATCAACTTTAGCCAACTCTGCCCTCATCCCACTGTAGTCCCCTTTGTTTAAGCATAGTACGCTCGTTTGAGACACTATTTCCTCACCCTCAACCATACTGTGATCACTCATTCCGAGAGGATCTTTTACTAGATCGTTTATTATTCCTGTCTCATTACACAGGACCAGATCTAAGATAGCTTGCTCCCTTGTAGGTTCTGTAACATACTGTTCTAAGAAACAATCCCGTATGCATTCTATGAATTCCTCCTCAAGGCTACCCCGTGCGATTTGATTTGACCAATCGATATGCAGGTTAAAATCCCCCATGATTACTGCCGTTCCTTTTTCACATGCCTCCATTATTCCCTCGATTATTGTCCGCCCCACCGTGAAGTTATTATTTGGGGGCCTATAAACTACGCCCACCAGTGACTTTTTCTCCTTACTACCTCTAATCTCCACCCACAATGATTAAACATTTTGTTCATTAGAGCCAATATCGTCTCTCACAACTGCCCTGATATCATCCTTTATTAATAGAGCTACCCCACCTCCTTTCCCTTCTTGTCTATCTTTCCGAATTGTCAGATACCCCTGTATGTTTAATTCCCAGTCTTGGCCACTCTGCAACCACGTTTCTGTAATGGCCACCAAATCATACCCATTTGTAATGATTTGTGCCGTCAACTCATTTACTTTATTTCAAATGCTGCATGTATTTAGGTAGTGTTTTAATACTAGTTTTTAAACCATGTTTTGACCCCTCCCAAGCCCCTTTATATTCATACATATTGTCCCTTCCTATCACCTTGTGGTTTACACTTACCCCAGTGCTACTCTGCTCTGTTGCCTCCTGCCTTTTGCATTCTTTCTTGGGGTCCTGTTCATCCGAGCTCTCACCCACTCTAACTAGCTCAAAGCCCTCTCCTGGGTTCCGAATACTCCTCGCATTGAGGCACCGAGCTTTCATGCTTGCCTTTTTATTACACTTGGACCCTTTAGAATTTTGCTGTACAGTGGCCCTTTTTGCTTTTTGCCTTGAGTTTCTCTGCCCTCCACTTTTACTCATCTCCTTTCTGTCTTTTGCTTGTGTCTCCATTTTGTTTCCCATCCCCCTGCCATATTAGTTTAACTCCTCCGCAACAGCACTGGCAAACACTCCCCCCTCGGACATTGGTTCCGGTCTTGCCTCGGTGCAGACCGTCCAGTTTGTACTGGTCCCACCTCCCCCAGAACCGGTTCCAATGCCCCAGGAATTTGAATCCCTCTCTGCTGCACCACTGCTCAAGCCACATATTCATCTGAGCTATCCTGCGATTCCTACTCTGACTTGCACGTGGCACTGGTAGCAATCCTGAGATTATTACTTTTGAGGTCCTACTTTTTTAATTTAGCTCCTAAAATTCGTCTCGTAGGACCTCATCTCATTTTTTACCGATATCGCCGGTACCAATGTGCACCACGACAACGGGCTGTTCACCCTCCCTTTTCAGAATGTCCTGCACCCGCTCCGAGACATCCTTGACCCTTGCACCAGGGAGGCAACATACCATCCTGGAGTCTCGGTTGCGGCTGCAGAAACGCCTATCTATTCCCCCTACAATTGAATCCCCTATCACTATCGCTCTCCCACTCTTTTTCCTGCCCTCCTGTGCAGCAGAGCCAGCCACAGTGCCATGAACTTGGCGGCTGCTGCTGCCCTCCCCTGATGAGTCATCCCCCTCAAAGCGGTGTATCTGTTTTGCAGGGGGATGATCGCAGGGGACCCCTGCACTACCTTCCTTGCACTGCTCTTCCTGCTGGTCTTCCATTCCCTATCTGGCTGTGGACCCTTCACCTGCGGTAAGACCAACTCGCTACACGTGCTACTTACGTCATTCTCAGCATCGTGGATGCTCCAGAATGAATCCACCCTCAGCTCCAATTCCGCAGAAGAGATTTATTAGAATGGTTCCTGAGATGAGGGATTATAGTTACGTGGATAGACGGGAGAAGCTGGAATTGTTCTCATAGAAACATAGAAAATAGGTGCAGGAGCAGGCCATTCAGCCCTTCTAGCCTGCACCGCCATTCAATGAGTTCATGGCTGAACATGAAACTTCAGTACCCCCTTCCTGCTTTCTCGCCATAACCCTTGATCCCCCGAGTAGTAAGGACTTCATCTAACTCCCTTTTGAATATATTTAGTGAATTGGCCTCAACTACTTTCTGTGGTAGAGAATTCCACAGGTTCACCACTCTCTGGGTGAAGAAGTTTCTCCTCATCTCGGTCCTAAATGGCTTACCCCTTATCCTCAGACTGTGACCTCTGGTTCTGGACTTCCCCAACATTGGGAACATTCTTCCTGCATCTAACCTGTCTAAACCCGTCAGAATTTTAAACGTTTCTATGAGGTCCCCTCTCATTCTTCTGAACTCCAGTGAATACAAGCCCAGTTGATCCAGTCTTTCTTGATAGGTCAGTCCCGCCATCCCGGGAATCAGTCTGGTGAATCTTCGCTGCACTCCCTCAATAGCAAGAATGTCCTTCCTCAAGTTAGGAGACCAAAACTGTACACAATACTCCAGGTGTGGCCTCACCAAGGCCCTGTACAACTGTAGCAACACCTCCCTGCCCCTGTATTCAAATCGCCTCGCTATGAAGGCCAACATGCCATTTGCTTTCTTAACCGCCTGCTGTACCTGCATGCTAACCTTCAATGACTGATGTACCATGACACCCAGGTCTCGTTGCACCTTCCCTTTTCCTAATCTGTCACCATTCAGATAATAGTCTGTCTCTCTGTTTTTACCACCAAAGTGGATAACCTCACATTTATCCACATTCTCTCCTTAGAGCAGAGAAAACTATGAGGAGATTTGATAGAGGTGTTTAGATAGAGTAAATAAAGAGAAACAGTTTCCGATAACTGAAGAGTCGATACAAGAGGATGCAGATTTAAGGTGATTGACAAAACAACCTGAGATGATGAGGAAAAACTTTTTTTTTTTTTATAAACCGAGCGAGTGGTTAGGATTTGGAATGCACTGCCCGATAGGGTGGTGGATACAGACACAATCATTGCCTGCAAAGGGGAATAGGATAAATACTTGGGGGAAAGAAATTGCAGGAATGTGAAAGAGCGGGGGCGTGGATTACTCTTCGACAGAGCCACCAGACTCGATGGGCCGAATGGCCGCCTTCTGTGCTGTACTATTCTAGGATTCTATTAAAACAGATGGTGGTAAAAATCCATCTGCTTCACTAACGTCCATTGGGGAAGGAAATCTGCCGCCCTTACCCGGTCTGGCCTGTATGTGACTCCAGACCCACAGCAATATGATTGACTCTCAACTGCCCTCTGAAATGACCCAGCGAGACACACTGTTGTAACCAACAGTTATGAAAAACAACGATAAAACAACTGGATGGACCATCGAGCATCAACCTTCACACTAGATGCAGACATGACAACGGTACACCCAGCTCAATCGACTCTGTAAAGCCCTCCTCACTAACATATGGGGACTTGTACCTAAACTGAAAGAGCTCTGCCACAGATTAGCCAAGCAGCAACCTGATCGTCATACTCTCAAAATTATACCGTTCAGCCAATGTCCCAGACACCTCTACCACCATCCCTGGCTATGTCCTGTCCCACCGACAGGATAGACCCAGCAGGGTGGCAGCACAGTGGTATACAGTTGGGAGGGAGTGGCCCTGGGAGTCCTCAACATTGACTCCAGACCCCATGAAGTCTCATGGCTTCAGGTCAATCATAGGCAAGGAAACCTCCTGCTGATTACCACCTACCGCCCTCCCTCAGCTGATGAATCAGTATTCCTTCACATTGAGCACCACTTAGAAAAAGCACCGAGGGTATCAAGGGCACAGAATGTACTCTGGGTGGGGGACTTCAATGTCCATCACCAAGAGTGGCTCGGTAGCACCACTACTGACCGAGCTGGCTGAGTCCTGAAGGACATAGCTGCCAGACTGAGCCTGCGGTGACAGAACCAACACGAGGGGAAAAACCTACTTGACCTCGTCCATACCATTCTACCTGTCACAGATGCATCTGTCTATGATAGCATTAGTAGCAGTGACCATCACAGTCCTTGTGGAAGCAAAATCCAATCTTCGCACTGAGGACACCGTCCATCGTGTTGTGTGGGACCATCACCATGCTAAATGGGATAGATTAACAGATCTAGCAGCTCAAAACTGGGCATCCATGAGGCGCTGTGGGCCATCAGAAGTGGATTCCACCATAATCTGTAATCTCATGGCCTAGCATATCCCTCACTCTACCATTACCATCAAGCCAACACTGGTTCAATGAGGAGTGCCCAAGAGCAAGCCAGGAGCAGCACCAGGTGTATCTAAAAGTGAGGTGTCAACCTGGAGAAGCTGCAACACAGGACTACATGCATGGTAAACAGCAGAAGCAACATGCTATAGACAGAGTTAAGCGATCCCACAATCAACGGATCAGATTAAAGCTCTGCAGTCCTGCCATATCCAGTCGTGAATGGTGGTGGACAATTAAGTAACTAATGGGAGGAGGTTGTTCCATGAATATCCCCATCCTCAATGATGGCGGAGCCCTCCAAGCAAGAGCAAAAGACAAGGTTGAAGCATTTACAACCAGCTTCAGCCAGAAGTGCCGAGTGGATGATCCATATCGGCCTCCTCCTGAGGTCCCCACCATCACCGAAGCCAGTCTCCAGCCAATTCGATTCACTCCACGTGATATCAAGAAATGGCCGAGTGCTCTGGATGCAGCAAAGACTATGGGCCCCGACAATATACCGGCTGTTGTGGTGGAAGAATAGTGCTCCAGAACAAGCTGCACCTCGAGCCAAGCTGTTCCAGTACAGCTACAACACTGACATCTACCCGACAATGTGGAAAATTGCCCAGGTATGTCCTGTCCACAAAAAGCAGGACAAATCCAATCCGGCCAATTACTGCCCCATCAGTCTACTCTCAATCATCAGCAAAGTGATGGAAGGTATCGTCGACAGTGCTATCAAGCAGCATTTACTCACCAATAACCTGTTCACTGGTGCTTAGTTTGGCTACCGCCAGGACCACTCGGCTCCAGACCTGATTATACATGGACAAGTGAGCTGAATCCCAGTGATGAGGCGAGAGTGACTGCCCTTGACATCAAGGCAGCATTTGACCGAGTATGGTATCAAGGAGCCAGAGTAAAACTGAAATCATTGGGAATTAGGGGGAAAACTCTCCACTGGCTGGAGTCATACCCAGCACAAAAGAAGATAGTTGTGGTTGTTGGAGGCCAATCATCACAGCCCCAGGACATCGCTGCGGGAGTTGCTTAGGGCAGTGTCCTCGGCCCAACCATCTTCAGCTGCTTCATCAATGACCTTCCCTCCATCATAGGGTCAGAAGTGGGGATGTGTGCTGATGACTGTACAGTGTTCAGTTCCAGTCGCAGCTCCTCAGATAATGAAGCAATCCATTTCCACAATGCAGCAAATGATAGACGACTTTCAGGCTTGGACTGATAAGTGGTAGGTAACATTCGCGCCACACAAGTGACGGGCAATGACCATCTCCAACAAGCGAGAGTCTAGCCATCTCCCCATGACATTCAACGGCATTACCATCGCTGAATTCCCCACCATCTACATTCTGGGGGTTACCATTGTCCAGAAACTTAATTGGACCATCCACAAATACTTTGGCAACAAGAGCAGGTCAGAGGCTGGGTATTCTGTGGCGAGTGTCTCACCTCCTGAGCCGCCCCCCACCTCCCCCTCCCCAACCCACACACCCAAAGCCTTTCCATCACCAACAAGGCACAAGTCAGGAGTCTGATGGAATACTCTCCACTTGCCTGGATGAGTGCAGTCACAACAACACAAGAAGCTCAACACCATCCAGGTCAAAGTAGCCCGCTTGATTGGCATCCCGTCCACCACCTTAAACATTCACTCCCTCCACCATCAGCGCACTGTGGCTGCAGTATGTACCATCTACAAGATGCACTGCAGCAACTCGCCAAGGCTTCTTCAGCAGCACCTCCCAAACCCGTGACCTCTACGACCTTGAAGGACAAGGGCAGCAGGCGCATGGGAACACCATCACCTGCAAGTTCTCCTCCAAATTACACACCATTCTGAGTTGGAAATATATCGCCGTTCCTTCATCGTCGCTGGGTCAAAATCCTGGAACTCCCTCCCTAACAGCACTGTGGGAGTACCTTCGCCACGCGGACTGCAGCGGTTCAAGGCGGCGGCTCACCACCACCTTCTCAAGGGTAATTAAGGATGGGCAATAAATGCTGGCCTTGCCAGCGACGCCCACACCCCATGAATGAATTTTTTTTTTAAGTTAATTTATTCTTGGTGTTATTTGAGGGATGATAATTGGTTTAGATACCAGGAAGAACACACTGCTATCCTACATATAGTCCCATAGTATTTTTAATATCCATCTCAACAGGCAGCTTGGGCTTCACTTTTACGTCAGATCCCAAGTGTGGAGGTGCCTCTGACAACAGTGCAGGACTCCCCTCGGAACCACACTGGAGAGCCAGCCCAAATCACACGCTCATGTCCTGGAGTGGGGTTTGAACAGACAACCTTCAGATTCAGCCAAAAGGTGCTAGCCACTTTGCCAAGCGAAAGCTTGGCAAGCCCGAGGACACGCTGTTTATAATTGGAATTGATCACCCTGTACTACAAATTGTCATTGTGCACAGGTGCACAGTTGTTTATCCAGGCGCTTTTTGCAGTCAGGTCAGTAGGTCTCAGAGCTGTAAACAGGACATCATGAGATCAATGGGTGAGGGAGTTCACAGATTGACGAGTACGTGGAAATTCACAGCCCCAGGCCAGAAGGAATGAGCGCGAAATGATTGCCTTTGTATTTTAGATTTTTGACTGTCTGCAGTGTTGCACTCAAATTATACTTGAATATAAAAATTATCATATTTGGTTGAGAATGGAAACCACATGCATGGATAATCTCTCGGTCTCGTCATCCAGAACAGCCCCTGCTCCAGTAACTGGACAGCAGTACAAAAACTAGTTTCAATTTTTCTGGCACCTTTATCCTGTTGAGCTCAAGAAGCATTTACATGGTCAAATCAGAGCGTTGTGGATTACAAAAACTAAAGAGAACTGTTGGTTTACAAAACAATAATCCCTCAGCAGAATTAACTCCATTGTGCGCTTGGCTTATATGCTCCATTTCACTCAATTAGTTAATGAAACAGTTATTACAGGAATCAGCAATGCCTGGCTTGGCTCCTCACAGTATCACATTTCAAGCCACATGTGCAGCTTCCTCCAGGGATGGATTATCGTTGCAGGAAGAGAAAAATAAAACCCTGAATTATCCAGGATTTCAGTAACTCTGTTGCTTCCTTCAACTACACTCACACCTCCCAGCAGGGGCAATCTGGGTTGCAAATGGAGCCACAGTCTATCAGCACCAACAATTCATCTGAAGTGAGTTTCTAGGCGGTGTTTAAATCAGCCAGAAAGGAAGCCTGCATTTAGTATGCTTGGTGTCAGCTAGAGGTGCCAACCAATGTTCCCTCTAATTTTGCTTTGTACTGACCGGCTATGAACTCCTTTGAGCGCAACCTTTTCGACCGTGGGAAAATTGTAGAGGGTACAACTTTGACGACGACAGCAACAGCAACCATTTATAAGCATATATACAGTAATGTCATTGCCACCTTACCGTCTCAAATCATGAGACAATCAGACAAGGTTCGATACAGGTTTAACGTAACGTCTCTGCTTTTGAATTCTATTCCTCTAGAAACGAACCCCAGTGCTTTATTCGCACTTTTGTGGCTTTTTTTAAACCTGTGTTGCTACTTTCAATGATTTGCAAATCTGTACCCCAGATTCCTGTGCATCTCCTCTCCCTTTAGATTCTTATTTTCCAAGGAGTAGGTTGCCTCCTTATTCCTCCAACCAAAATGCACCCCCTCACACTTACCGATATAGAAATTCATTGGTCATGTGCGTGCCCCTTCTGCAAGTTTGTTTATGGTAGACTTAATTAAAAGCTTGTAGTTCATCATGTACAAACGGTATTTGAAAAAAAAACGACGTCAGAAATGACTGGGATATAAAAGAACTGCATAATGATGCATTAACACTTGAGATGTCACTCACGGTTATGCATCGACAAACATTCCAAAAGCCCAAGTGGAGCTGAACGAGGCTATCAATTGGTGCAATTTGTATTAATTTTAAAGTTTTCAATGTATTAGCCCATCCCTCATGTCACTATAGCGACGGCTCTACAAGCAGCAGCTTTCCTATGCCGCTGACGTGCTGTACGTCCACGTGATTAGATTATTATTCATGATGCAACCAGACAACCAAATATAAAGCGCTGTTGTCTTTAGTTCACATTATAAAGAATTGAACAAGAACGGGTACCATATATTCAACTTCAATCACTTCCATTAACATTATCTTCTTGAACCAGCAGCAACCCCCCACCCCCCCCACCCATGTAAAATGTCTTCCCTCCCCTCCCCTCCCTCCTTCCCCCTCCAGTCTCCCTCTCTCTTTCACCACAGCCCCCCATCCGCCCCAGGCTCTCTCCCCCTCCCTCTTCCACCCTCCCTTCCCCCCTCCCCACCGTCTCTCCCTCCCTCCTCTCCTCCCCCCCAGCCAGTTCTCGCAGAGAACGGGAGAAAATGCGGCCACACTGTCAGGCTGCAACTGTTGGGTGACACGCACGCGCGGCTCTGGGATACCGCGCGCATGCACAGAGGGCCGTGCGGATAATCACAGTGCTCACAGGCAGTACCTCAGGGCCAGGCCGGCTGCTGGGTCCAGCGCGTCGGCACCGCCGAAACTGGCCCCCGCGGGCCGGAAGAATGAACGCAATTAAAAAGAGCGCCTGTGCGCGCTCCAGCAGGACTCCGCTGCCTGCAACACCTGGTGCACAGCAGCCGAGGGGGAACCAGTCGTGCCAACCCTTCAGAGTGGTCCTCGAGTCTCCAGCAATTGAAGATCAGTCTCCTGGACAGCACTGCGAGCAACCCGGGAGAAAAATCATTGGGACATTAAATAAAATGATGTACGTTTTATTTCCATTTTCTTTGAACACTTTTGTTTATTAATTCCAAAAATATCGGTGACCGAAAAATCGGCTGTTTGACTGGGCAACCCGAGTTGGCTATTCTAGTGTCTGCTTGGCACAATGGTAACACTCTCACCTCGGAGTTAGAAAGTTATTCGCTCACGTTTCACTTCATGGACTTGAGGGCATTGCCCAATCCAACATTCCCTTGCAGTACTGAAGGAGTGCTGCATTGTTGGTAGTGCCACATTTCAAATGTGATGTTCACAGAAGCATAGATGACAAAAGCAAGAAAATTATGCTGAACCTTTATAAAACACTGGTTAGGCTCCAGCTGGAGTATTGTGTTCAAATTCTGGGCACCGCACTTCAGGAGGGATATCAAGGTTTTAGAAAGGGTGCAGAGGAGATTTACTGGAATGGTACCAGGGAGGAGGGACTTCAGTTGCATGGAGACTGGAGAAGCTGGGGCTGTTCTCCTTAGAGCAGAGAAGGTTAAGAGATTTGATAAGAGGTGTTCAAAATCATGAATGGATTTAACAGCGTAAATATGGAGTAACTATTTCGAGTGGCATAAGGGACGTTAATCAGAGGACACAGATTTAAGGCAGACGAATCAGAGGATTTTTTTTAAAACACGTGAGTTGTTGCGATCTGGAATGCACTGGCCAACATTAATCTTTGAACCAGCTCCACAGAAAACAGGTTACTCTTCTCATTTGCTGTTGGTAGGACACTCTTGTTCAAACAAGCTGCTGCATTCATCTGCAATACACTGAATGCACTTGAAAAATGATAGATTGTAAAACAATCTATAAACATCCTGAGTAAGCGCCAAGGTGCTTTTTGAACACAAATTCTTTATTTTCTCTATTCTTGGCAGCATCCTGTACCACGGGATTTGGACCGTCACTTCAGCCTCTCAATAAAATAAATTGCTGTTTGCTTACCAAGGGCTAATTTAGTCAAGTACCAGGTAAAGTCCACAAACGTTGAATTTATGCTAGATTGGTAGAATTGCATTCGGAAACCTTCCCCATTCCCTCTGCACAAGGTCACCCAGCAGTCACAACACGTCCTTGTGCCATACAACTCCTTCAGCTAGATAATGCCTTCAGTTGCAGTTTGTTGGACCACCCTGCTGGCACCTTGCTCTTTGAGTCTCTTCACCGGGAGCACGCGGAAGTCAAGCACAAAAAGCAGAAGGAGCATACGACAAATCAAGCACCCCACCTACCAGTCACTCCAGTGACACAGACTGTAGATCCCTCATTTGGTCTGAGTCACCTGAGAACTCTTTAGTGTGGAAGCAAGTCACCCTCGACTGCAGGGTACTGACAAAGAAGACGACGAACTTGTACTCAGTTACCCAGAACTCTGTTTTACTGATGGGTATGGTACTTTGTTTGCGGTTTACTAAATGTACAGAAACTTACAAAGGTGTACAAAATGCAAAGATATTTGTCTCAGAGCAGATGGGGACTGGGAAAGATACACAATTGGCACGATGTCATCTGCACAGAATTTTGGGCTGCCAATAGCTCAGTCGTGGGTCTATTGGAGCAATCACCGGGTCCTCATTTTAACCCCCACATTCACAATGCCAGATTCGTTGGAGCATTGTTGGCTCATTGCAGTATGTGCACAAGTTATTTACACAGGGAAAGTGGGACAATAACAATGGTGATAAAACTTGGACAAAAGAAACATCAGATACCTTCAACTATATCAAAAGGTTGAAGAATCCATTTGCAAACCCAGCTACAAAATGGCTCACACAACACAAAAGCAAAATACTGCAGATGCTGGAATCTGGAATAAAAACAGAAAATGCTGGAAATCTCAGCGGGTCAGGCAGCATCTGTGGCGAGAAACAGAGTTAACGTTTCGGGTCGATGACCCTCTGTCAGAACTGGAGTGTGTTCGGAAAAAACAGATTCTTAACAAGCACTGAAAGGGGGAGGAGGAGAACAAAAGGGAAGGTCTGTGATAGGGTGGAAGGTAGGAGAAATGAGAGACACAAAAAAAGCTAATGGGCCAAATTCAAATGCTAATTGCCAGGGGTTAGAAAAACATTCGCCAAGATAGTGTGTGAATGGCGGGATAATGACCAACTGCTACTAGAGACAAGGAGTGAAAAAAAGAAACCGACTCGGAGTGGGGGGTGGGTGCGGGGGGAGAGGGAGCAAAAGATTGGCAACGGTTATGCTCTGAAATTGTTGAACTCGATGTTGAGTCCAGAATACTGTAAAGTGCCGAAACGAAAGATGAGTTGCTGTTCCTCGAACTTGCGTTGAGCTTCGTTGGAACAGTGGAGGAGACCGAGGACAGAGAGGTCAGAGTGGGAATGGAGTGGAGAATTAAAGTGACAGGCGGCTGGAAGCTCAGGGTTACACTTGTGGACTGAACAGAGGTGCTCCGCAAAGCGGTCACCCAATCTATGTTTGGTCTCCCCAATGTAGAGACCACCACATCGTGAGCAGCGAATACAGTATACCAAGTTGAAAGACGTACAAGTAAATCGCTGTTTTACCTGGAAGGAATATTTGGGGACACAGATAGTGGGAAGGGAGGAGGTAAAAGGGCAGGTGTTGCATCTCCTGCGCTTGCACGGAAAGGTGCCGTGGGAAGGGGAGGGGGTGCTGGGGGAGACTGTGGAATAAGAACATAAGAACATAAGAATTAGGAACAGGAGTAGGCCATCTCGCACCTCGAGCCTGCTCCGACATTCAACAAGATCATGGCTGATCTGGCCGTGGACTCAGCTCCACTTACCCTCCCATAACCCTTAATTCCCTTATTCGTTAAAAATCTATCTATCTGTGATTTGAATACATTCAATGAGCTAGCCTCAACTGCTTCCTTGGGCAGAGAATTCCACAGATTCACAACCCTCTGGGAGAAGAAATTCCTTTTTAAATTGGCTCCCCCGTATTTTGAGGCTGTGCCCCCTAGTTCTAGTCTCCTCGACCAGTGGAAACAACCTCTCTGCCTCTATCTTGTCTATCCCTTTCATGATTTTAAATGTTTCTAGAAGATCACCCCTCATCCTTCTGAACGCCAACGAGTAAAGACCAAGTCTACTCAATCTATCATAAGGTAACCCCCTCATCTCCGGAATCAGCCGAGTGAATCGTCTCTGTACCCCCTCCAAAGCTAGTATATCCTTCCTTAAGTAAGGTAACCAAAACTGCACGCAGTACTCCAGGTGTGGCCTCACCAATACCCTGTACAGTTGCAGCAGGACCTCCCTGCTTTTGTACTCTATCCCTCTCGCAATGAAGGCCAACATTCCATTCGCCTTCCTGATTACCTGCTGCACCTGCAAACAAGCTTTTTGGGATTCATGCACAAGGACCCCCAGGTCCCTCTGCACCGCAGCATGTTGTAATTTCTCCCCATTCAAATAATATTCCCTTTGACTGTTTCCCCCCTCCCCCCCCCCCCCCCCCCCCCCCCAAGGTGGATGACCTCACATTTTCCGACATTGTATTCCATCTGCCAAACCTTAGCCCATTCGCTTAACCTATCTAAATCTCTTTGCAGCCTCTCTGTGTCCTCTACACAACCCACTTTCCCACAAATCTTTGTGTCATCTGCAAATTTTGTTACACTACACTCTGTCCCCTCTTCCAGGTCATCTATGTATATTGTAAACAGTTGTGGTCCCAGCACCAATCCCTGTGGCACACCACTAACCACCGATTTCCAACCTGAAAAGGACACATTTATCCCAACTCTCTCCTTTCTGTTAGCCAGTCAATTCTCGATCTATGCTAATACATTTCCTCTGACACCGCGAACCTTTATCTTCTGCAGTAACCTTTTGTGTGGCACCTTATCGAATGACTTTTGGAAATCTAAATACACCACATCCATCGGTACACCTCTATCCACCATGCTCGTTATATCCTCAAAGAATTCCAGTAAATTAGTTAAACATGATTTCCCCTTCATGAATCCATGTTGCGTCTGCTTGATTGCACTATTCCTATCTAGATGTCCCGCTATTTCTTCCTTCATGGTAGCTTCAAGCATTTTCCCCACTACAGATGTTAAACTAACCAGCCTATAATTACCTGCCTTTTGTCTGCCCCTTTTTTTTTTATAAACAGAGGTGTTACATTAGCTGCTTTCCAATCCGCTGGTACCTTCCTAGAGTCCAGAGAATTTTGGTAGATTATAACGAATGCATCTGCTATAACTTGCGCCATCTCTTTTAATGCCCTGGGATGCATTTCATCAGGACCAGGGGACTTGTCTACCGAGTCCCATTAGCCTGTCCAGCACTACCCCCCTAGTGATAGTCTCAAGGTCCTCCCTTCCCACATTTTTGTGACCAGCAATTTTTGGCATGGTTTTTGTGTCTTCCACTGTGAAGACCGAAGCAAAATAATTCTTTACGGTCTCAGCCATTTCCACATTTCCCATTATTAAATCCTCCTTCGCATCTTCTAAGGGACCAACATTTATACTTTAGTCACTCTTTTCCGTTTTATATATCGGTGAAAGCTTTTACTATCTGTTTTTATGTTTTGCGCAAGTTTACTTTCGTAATCTATCTTTCCTTTCTTTATTGCTTTCTTAGTCATTCTTTGCTGTCGTTTAAAATTTTCCCAATCTTCTCGTTTCCCACTCACCTTGGCCACCTTATACGCATTGGTTTTTAATTTGATACTCTCCTTTATTTCCTTGGTTATCCACGGCTGGTTATCCCTTCTCTTACTGCCCTTCTTTTTCACTGGAATATATTTTTGTTGAGCACTATGAAAGAGCTCCTTAAAAGTCCTCCACTGTTCCTCAATTGTGCCACCGTTTAGTCTGTGTTTCCAGTCTACTTTAGCCAACTCTGCCCTCATCCCACTGTAGTTCCCTTTGTTTAAGCATAGTACGCTCGTTTGAGACACTACTTCCTCACCCTCAATCTGTATTACAAATTAAACCATACTGTGATCACTCATTCCGAGAGAATCTTTTACTAGGAGATCGTTTATTTTTCCTGTCTTATTACACAGGACCAGATCTAAGATAGCTTGCTCCCTTGTAGGTTCTGTTACATACTGTTCGAAGAAACAATCCCGTATGCATTCTTTGAATTCCTCCTCAAGGCTACCCTGTGCAATTTGATTTGACCAATCGATATGTAGGTTAAAATCACCCATGGTTACTGCCGTTCCTTTTTCACATGCCTCCATTATTCCCTTGATTATTGCCCGCCCCACTGTGAAGTTATTATTTGGGGGCCTATAAACTACGCCCACCAGTGACTTTTTCCCCTTACTACCTCTAATCTCCACCCATAATGATTCAACATTTTGTTCATTAGAGCCAATATCGTCTCTCACAACTGCCCTGATATCATCCTTCATTAACAGAGCTACCCCACCTCCTTTCCCTTCTTGTCTATCTTTCCGAATTGTCAGATACCCCTCTATGTTTAATTCCCAGTCTTAGCCACCCTGCAACCACGTTTCTGTAATGGCCACCAAATCATACCCATTTGTAATGATTTGTGCCGTCAACTCATTTACTTTATTTCAAATGCTATGTGCGTTTAGGTAGAGTGTTTTAATACTAGATTTTAAACCATGATTTTTTTGTTTTGACCCCTCCCAAGCCCCTTTATATTCATACATATTGTCCCTTCCTATCACCTTGTGGTTTACACTTACCCCAGTGCTACTCTGCTCTGTTGCCTCCTGCCTTTTGCATTCTTTCTTGGGGTCCTGTTCATCTGAGCCCTCACCCACTCTAACTAGCTCAGAGCCCTCTCCTGGATTCCGAATACTCCTCGCATTGAGGCACCGAGCTTTCATGCTTGCCTTTTTATTACACTTTGATCCTTTAGAATTTTGCTGTACAGTGGACCTTTTTGTTTTTTGCCTTGGGTTTCTCTGCCCTCCACTTTTACTCATCTCCTTTGTCTTTTGCTTCCGTCTCCATTTTGTTTCCCTCTGTCTCCCTGCATTGGTTCCCATCCCCCTGCCATATTAGTTTAACTCCTCCCCAACAGCACTAGCAAACACTCCCCCTCGGACACTGGTTCCGGTCCTGCCTAGGTTTAGACCGTCCGGTTTGTACTGGTCCCATCTCCCCCAGAACCGGTTCCAATGCCCCAGGAATTTGAATCCCTCCTTGCTGCACCACTGCTCAAGCCATGTATTCATGTGAGCTGTCCTGCGATTCCTATTCTGACTTGCACGTGGCATTGGTAGCAATCCCGAGATTACTACTTTTGAGGTCCTACTTTTTAATTTCGCTCCTCGCTCCTTAAATTCATCTCGTAGGACCTCATCCTTTTTTTGAAACCTATCTCGTTGGTACCAATGTGCACCACGACAACTGGCTGTTCACCTTCCCTTTTTAGAATGTCCTGCACCCGGGTGTTGACCATGACCCCATGACCCCACTCCTGAACATCCCTGAACCATGACCCCACTGCTGAACATTCCTGAACCATGACCCCACTCCTGAACATCAAGCCATCATTTCCCAGACCGTCACTGAACTTAACTCCTCTGGGGATTTTCCCTCCACAGCCACCAACCTCATTGTTCCCCAACCCCACAAAGTCCACTTCTACCTCCTTCCCAAGATCCACAAACAGGACTGCCCCGGTAGATCCATCGTTTCAGCCTGTTCTTGCCCCACAGAACTCGGGCTCGAGGGGCTAGATGGCCTACTCCTGTTCCTAATTCTTATTTCTTCCTATCTCGACTCTATTTTTTCTCCCCTTGTCCACTCTCTTCCCACCTACATCCGCAACTCTTCCGACGCCCTCCGTCACTTTAACAGTTTCCAGTTTCCCGGCCCCAACCGTCTCCTTTCCACCATGGACGGCCAATCCCTCTACACCTCCAGGATGGCCTGAGGACGCTCCGCTTCTTCCTCGAGCAGAGGCCCAACCAGTCCCCATCCCCCACCATTCTCCTCCGCCTGGCTGAACGTGCTCTCACATTGAACAACTTCTCTTTTAACTCCACTCACTTCCTCCAAATTAAAGGTGTTGCTATGGGAACCCGCATGGGTCCTAGCTATGCCTGCCTTTTCGTGGGATATGTGGAACATTCTTTGTTCCAGTCATACTCGGGTTCCCTCCCTCAACTCTTTTTCCGGAACACTGATGACCATGTCGGTGCTGTTTCCTGCTCTCGCCCTGAACTTGAAAATTTCATTCACTTTGCATCCAATTTCCACCCTTTACTCACCTTCACATGGTCCATCTCCGACTCTCCCTTCCCTTCCCTTCCTCGACTTCTCTATTTCCATCTCTAGGGATAGGCTTTCGACCAGTATCCACTATAAGCCCACTGACTCCCACAGCTACCTGGACTGCACTTCCTCCCACCGCGCATCCTGCAAGGACTTCATTCCATTCTCCCAGTTTCTCAGTCTCCGTCACATCTGCTCTGACGCCACCACCTTTCACACTAGTGCCTCTGACATGTCTTCCTTTTCCTCAACCGAGGATTCCCCTTCGCCATGGTTAACATGGCCCTCGACCGTGTCCATTCTATTTCCTGCAGCTCTGCTCTCACCCCTTCCCCTCCTCTCACAACTATGACATGGTTCCCCTGGTCCTCGTCTTTCACCCCACCAGCCTCCACATTCAACGGATCATCCTCCGCCATCTCCAGCATGATCCCACCACCGATCACATCTTCCACTCTCCTCTCAGTATTCCGCAGGGATCGCTCCCTCCGTGACACACTGGTCCATTCCGCAGTCACCCCCAGCACCCCGTCCCCTTCCCACAGCACCTTTCTGTGCAAGCGCAAGAGGTGCAACACCTGCCCTTTTACCTCCTCCCTTCCCACGATCCAGGGCTCCAAATACTCCTTCCAGGTGAAACAGCAATTTACTTGTACTGCTTTCAATTTAGTATACTGTGTTCACTGCTCACAATGTGGTCGCCTCTACATCGGGGAGACCAAGCATAGTTTGGGTGACCGCTTTGCGGAGCACCTCCATTCAGTCCGTAAATGTGACCCTGAGCTTCCGGTCGCCTGTCACTTTAATTCTCCACTCCCACTCTCTGCCCTTGGTCTCCTACACTGTTCCAATGAAGCTCAACGCAAGCTCGAGGAACAGAACCTCATCTTTCGTTTCGGCACTTTACAGCCTTCTGGGCTCAACAGCGAGTTCAACAATTTCAGAGCGTAACCTCTGCCAATCTTTGGCTCCCTTCCCCGCCCCCCCACCACCCCTCTCCTCAAAGCGTGTTTTTTTTTCTTCTCATCTCTAATGGCAGCTGGTCATTATCCCACCATTCACCCTATCTTGACGAATGTTTTTCTAACTCCTGGCATTACCATTTGAATTTGGCCCATCATCCCTTTTGTCTCTCTAATCTCTCCTGCCTTCCACCCTATCACAGGCCTTCCCTTTTGTTCTTCCCCTTCCAGCACTCATTAAGAATGTGTTCTTTCCAAACACTCCAGTTCTGATGAAGGGTCATCCACCCAAAACGTTAACTCTGTTTCTCTCCACAGATGCTGCCTGACCCGCTGCGATTTCCAGCATTTTCTGTTTTTATTCAAAATGGCCCACTCTGCCGGTGCTCGTTTTTCTCCCCCTCCATATAATTGGACACATTCCAATAGAGATTTTTAAGCAGGTCCATTTAGACTCACCAGCATGACCACGCACCAGTTGAGAATCCCTCTGTAATTGCTGTATCCACTGGCCGAGCTGAACAAGGACTCTTGGAGCTTGTGACACCTACAACAAACAAAAGGACAGTCACAAAACAATTTCCACAAGAGAACTATTAGTGCCCAGCTTACATTCTTTTAAAAAGTTTATTCTCAGGATGTGGGTATCGCTGGCAAGGCAGACATTTATTGCCCATCCGTCGTTGCCCTGAGAAGGGTGGGCCTTCTTCAACCATGTGGTAATTTTTGTTATTCTTTGTAGAGGTCTTACTGCAGTTGTACAGGGCCTTGGTGAGGCCACACCTGGAGTATTGTGTGCAGCTTTGGTCTCCTAATCTGAGGAAGAACATTCTTGCTATTGAGGGAGTGCAGCGAAGGTTCACCAGACTGATTCCTGGGATGGCGGGACTGACATATGAATAAAGACTGGATCGACTAGGCTTAAATTCACTGGAGTTTAGAAGAATGAGAGGGGATCTCATAGAAACATATAAAATTCTGTCGGGATTGGACAGGTTGGATGCAGGAAGAATGTTCCCGATGTTGGGGAAGTCTAGAACCAGGAGTCACAGTCTAAGGATAAGGGGTAAGCCATTTAGGACCGAGATGAGGAGAAACTTCTTCACTCAGAGAATTGTGAACCTGTGGAATTCTCTACCACAGAAAGTTGTTGAGGACAGTTCCTTAGATATATTCAAAAGGGAGTTAGATGTGGCCCTTACTGCTAAAGCGATCAAAGGGTATGGAAAGAAAGCAGGAAAGGGATACTGAAGTTGTATGATCAGCCATGATCATGTTGAACGGTGGTGCAGGTTCAAAGGGCCTGCTCCTGCACCTATTTTCTATGTTTCTATAACGGAGGGGCTGGCAAACCAACGTCAGAGGACAGTTCAGAGTTAGTGTGGAACTGGAGTCACGCATAGTCCAGACCGGGTAAATTAGACAGGTTTCCTTCCCTGAAGGAAATCAGTTGCGTTTTTTCAACAATCTGACAGCTTTATGGCCACTGTTATTGATACCAACTTTTAAACTATAATCTAATTTTCAACCTGCCATTGAGGGATTTAAACTCCACTTTCTCTGGATTATTAGTCCAGGTCTCAATTACAGGTCCAGTAACATAACCTACTCACTACCGTACCCGTGTAATTAAAACAGAGTTCTACGCTGGAGATGATGACAGAATCTTACAGCACAGAAAGAGGCCATTCTCCCATCGTGCCTGTGCCGGCTCTTTGAAAGAGCTCTCCAATTAGTCCCACTCCCCCGGCTCTTTCCCCATAGTGCTGCAAATTTTTTCTTTTCAAGTATTTATCCAATTAAGTTTTGAAAGTTACTACAGAATCTGCTTCAACCACCCTTTCAGGTCGTGCATTCCAGATCATATAAACGCTGCATTAAACAAGTTCTCCTCATTTCATCCCTGGCTACCAACCCAGCCGCCAGTGGAAACAGTAGCTCCTTATTTACTCTGTCAAAACCGGAATTTCCTGAGGTCATGAAAGGTGCTATATCAAAATACAAGTCCATTCCTGCTTTCATACCTTGACTTTCCTTGTGTATGCAGTGGGTCAGTCTGGGCAAACGATTGTGTGGGGGAGGGGCCTTTCAGGGCAGAACTGAGCAACGTTTTTGGTCTTTTTCCACCCAGGTTTTATATTTATATTTTATTTGTGGGGGGGGGGGGGGGGGGGGGAAAGGGGGGTATTGTGCTGGGGAGGCATGGGCCAGTATCCCAGTATTCTGCAGCACTGCACAAAGCATGCATTCTGTTTATCGATGAGCTTATAAAATGCTTCAATGTGTCTTACTGCATTTCCTCCACGAACATGATAACCATCAATAAAATCTGCAACGTTTTAAACCATGCGTACATGGCAGGTGAAATTAACCAAACCATGTCCTGGTAAGTAAGCCGTAAAGTGAATCAAGTAGAGCATCGAAAGCAGTGTTGTCACTAGGACTTTAGTAAAGCATACAGGTCGGGACCATAAAAGGTGCAGCAAGCGGCGGCCATGGACAGCGTGGAGGCCCCGACCTGCGAGGGAACATCAGCGGCAAGTCGGGGCCATAAAAGGAGTGGCGAGTGGCGGCGTACCACTGCAAGGTACAGCGCGAGCTGGTGCAGGAGGGCAACGGCAGTGAAGAGTGATGTCAGCAAAGTTCAGGTCGGTGATTGGAGCGCGGGCAGATACTGCAGGAGCAGCGAGAGAGACTGTGAAGGGACGTGATCAGGGCCCAGGGGAGGCACGAATTCGGGGCCAGGGGCCCAGGGGCAGCACGGGCCAGCCCACACTGCGATATGTGTGCTCACTGGGTTGTGCAGCAGAGCTGGTCTCCAGTCATTTTGAGTATTCCTTGCCACTGAACCAAGACCTAGCTCAGTCAAGCCCGTGTGGTGGCTGGTGTGCAACGGCCACCTCACGTTAAAAAAATCCACGCACAGGCATCTTTCACCCTTCAAGATGTAGTTCGAGACCTTCATCGAAACACCTGTGAACTTGTCCTTTTTTTGGCGGGGAAGCAAGTCATCCTCATTTCGAGGGACCGCCTATGATAATGAGTAAAGCATAATGGGGTTATGAGAAATATTGACATTACGTCTTATAAATTTTTAAAAACCAACGTGCAACTATAGATTCTCTCCTTCCGAACTCGTGCGAAGCCTGGAGAGAAGAGTGAGAATTGTGGAATACCAGAGTGGAGAACTGGTGGTGGCAATAGTCTGACGTAATCAAAAGCATCACAAAAACGGTTTGCTGACGGTATATTGGGTTTGCACAATCTGAAGCTGAGCCATTCACCCAAGTAGGCCCCAGGCTCTGTTCCAAATCTGTGCTGGAGTAAGCTCGTGTTCAGTTTGGGTTCCACCGGGACCACTCGGCTCCAGACCTCATTACAGCCTTGGTCCAAACATGGACAAGAGCTGAATTCCAGGGGTGAGGTGAGAGTGACTGCCCTTGACATCAAAGCAGCATTTGACCGAGTGTGGCATCAAGGAGCCCTCGTGAAAGTGAAGTCAATGGGAATCAGGGGGAAACTCTCCACTGGCTGGAGTCATACCTAGTACAAAGGAAGATGGTTATGGTGGTTGGAGGGCAATCATCTCAGCCCCAGGACATCGCTGCAGGAGTTCCTCAGGGCAGTGTCCTAGGCCCAACCATCTTCAGCTGCTTCATCAATGACCTTCCCCTCCATCACAAGGTCAGAAGTGGGGATGTTCACTG
Source organism: Pristiophorus japonicus (assembly GCF_044704955.1). NCBI lineage: Eukaryota > Metazoa > Chordata > Chondrichthyes > Pristiophoridae > Pristiophorus > Pristiophorus japonicus. The sequence goes on along the minus strand of NC_091981.1, from coordinate 295,910,516 downwards.
ATGAATGCGCAGTGTTCAGTTCTATTTGCAACTCCTCAGATAATCAAGCAGTCCATGCCTGCATGCAGAAAGACTTGGACACCATCCAGCCTTGGGCTGATAAGTGGCAATTAACATTCGTGCCACACAAGTGCCAGGCAATGACTATTTCCAACAAGAAAGAATCTATCCACCTCCCCTTGACATTCAACGGCATTACCATCGCCAAATCCCCCACCCTCAACATCCTCGGGGTCACCATTGACCAGAAACTTAACTGGACTAGCCACATAGAGAAGCTACAAGAGTGGGCCAGAAGCTGGGTATTCTATGGCGAGTGTTAAACCTCCTGACTCCCCAATATGCAAGGCACAAGTAAGGAGTCTGATGGAATACTCCCCACTTGCCTGGATAAGTGTTGTCTCAAGAAGCTCAACACCATCCAGGACAAACTTGATTAGCATCCCATACAGCACCTTAAACATTCACTCTCCCCACCATCGTGGCTGCAGTGTGTACCATCTACAAAGATGCACTCAGCAACTCGCCAAAGCTTCTTCGACAGCACTTCCCAAACCTGTGACCGCTGCCACCTAGAAGGCCATGGGCAGCAGGCGCACGGGAACACCACCGTTCATTCATCGTCGCTGGTTCAAAATCCTGGAACTCCCTCTCTATCATCGTAGGCAGTCCCTCAAAATCGCTTCCATTCAAAGTGAGTTCTCAGGTGACTGTACAGTCCAATACGGGAATTACAGTCTCTGTCACAGGTGGGACAGACAGTCGTTGAAGGAAAAGGTGGGCAGGTAGTCTGGTTTGCCGCACGCTCTTTCCACTGTCTGTGCTTGTTTTCTGCATGCTCTCGGCAACGAGACTCGAGGTGCTCGGCCCCCTCCCGGATGATCTTCCTCCACTGAGGGCGGTCTTTGGCCAGGGACTCCCAGATGTCGCTAGGGATGTTGCACTTTATCAGAGGCTTTGAGGCTCAATCGGTCCATGCCAGCGTATGTGTATATGTCTGGGAAAATGGTGAGGACTGAATCAGCCTCAGCTGTGAACCTCACAGAAGAATCCATCTGAAAAGTTCAAGAAAATAATGGGACAACTGTGTCGATGGTCTGCATCTCAGCAGGGAAAGACAACTTCAGGAAGGGACAAGAAAAAAATGTGACTACGAGTATAAGAATCGATTACAAAAGCGTATCAGCTGTCATTTAATCAATCAACTCCTCGGACAGGAGTCAGCTTCACCGTTTTTCAGTTGTTCTCCCCATTGTTTTGTGGGAGGGTTGGGGGAGATGGGGAAAGAGGTTCTCTTATTTTTTAGGAACAGGGGGAAAAAAAAGCGTTGCAGATTTCCACTACCCTTTGTTACATCATCCCTGAACAACCTAGTTCGAATTTTAAGGTTATTCCTATCAAATTCCTTAACCATCCCAAACACCTCAATTTGATAACTCCTTCAACTTCTATATTCAAGAAAATACAGGCCAGTCTATGCAACCCGTTCTCATAACTTAACCCTTTTGGCCCCAGTATTATTCTGGTGAATCTGCGCTGCACCCTCTCAATGCCAATATTACCATAGGATATACAGTTCAGAAACAGGCCATTGGGCCCAACCAGCCAGCGTTTATGCTCCACTCGAGCCTCCTCCTGTCTTTCCTCATCTAAATCCATCAGCAGTATCCTCTATTCCTTTCTTCCTCATAGTTTCTCCTTAAATGCATCTATACTATTCGCTTCAACCACTCCGTGGTAGCGAGTACCATATTCTCACCACTCTGGGTAAAAAAAGTTTCTTCTGAATTCCCTATTGTATTTCTCGGTGACTATCTTAAATTGAAGGCTTCTGGTTGTGCTCTTCCCCATAAGTGGAATCATTCTTTCTGAATCCACTCTATCATAGAAACATAGAAAATAGGTGCAGGAGTAGGCCATTCGGCCCTTCGAGTCTGCATCACCATTCAATATGATCATGACTGATCATACATCTTCAGTACCCCATTCCTGCTTTCTCGCCGTACCCCTTGATCCCCCGAGAAGTAAGACTACATCTAAATCCTTTTTGAATATATTTAGTGAATTGGCCTCAACAACTTTCTGTGGTAGAGAATTCCACAGGTTCACCACTCTCTGGGTAAAGAAGTTTCTCCTCATCTCGGTCCTAAATGGCTTACCCCTTATCCTTAGACTGTGACCCCTGGTTCTGGACTTCCCCAACATTGGGAACATTCTTCCTGCATCTAACCTGTCTAACCCCTTCAGAATTTTAAAACATTTCTATGAGGTCCCCTCTCATTCTTCTGAACTCCAGTGAATACAAGCCAGGTTGATCCAGTCTTTCTTGATATGTCAGTCCCGCCATGCCGGGAATCAGTCTGGTGACCCTTCGCTGCACTCCCTCAATAGCAAGAACGCCTTCCTCAAGTTAGTAGACCAAAACTGTACACAATACTCCAGGTGTGGCCTCACCAAGGCCCTGTACAACTGTAATAACACCTCCCTGCCCCTGTACTCAAATTCCCTCGCTATAAAGGCCAACATGCCATTTGAATATAAGCCTTGTCGATGCAGTCGTTTTTCATATGTCAGTCCTGTTATCCCGGTAATCAGTCTGGTGAAACTTCACTGTACTCCCTCAATAGCAAGAATGTCCTTCCTCAGATTAGGAGACCAAAACGGTACACAATTATTCAAGGTGTAGCCTCACCAAGGCCCTGTACAACTGTAATAACACCTCCCTGCCCCTGTACTCAAATCCTCTCGCTATGAAGGCCAACATGCCATTTGCCTTCTTCACCGCCTGCTGTACCTGCATGCCAACTTTCAATGACTGATGTACCATGACACCCAGGTCTCGTTGCACCTCCCCTTTTCCTAATCTGTCACCATTCAGATAATATTTTGACGCCCTGTTTTTGCCCCCAAAGTGGATAACCTCACATTTATCCACATTATACTGCATCTGTCATGCATTTGCCCACTTACCTAACCTGTCCAAGTCACCCTGCAGCCTCTTAGCATTCTCCTCAGCTCACACTCCCACCCAGCTTAATACCATCCACAAACTTGGAGATATTACATTCAATTCCTTCGTCCAAATCATTAATGTCCAAATCATTGAACCTTGCGGTACCCCACTAGTCACTGCCTGCCATTCTGAAAAGGACCCATTTACTCCTACTCTTTGCTTGCTGTCTGCCAACCAGTTCTCTATCCACGTCAATACATTACCCCCAATACCATGTGCTTTAATTTTGCACATTAATCTCTTGTGTGGGACCTTGTCAAAAGCCTTTTGAAAGTCCAAATACACCACATCCACTTGTTCTCCCTTGTCCACTCTACGAGTTACATCCTCAAAAAATTCCAGAAGATTTGTTAAGCATGATTTCCCTTTCATAAATCCATGCTGACTTGCACCGATCCTGTCACTGCTTTCCAAATGCGCTGCTATTATGTCTTTAATAATTAATTCCAACATTTTCCCCACTACCAATGTCTGGCTAACTGTCTATAATTCTCTCTCCCTCCTTTTTTTTTAAAAACGTGGGGTCACATTAGCCAACCTCCAATCCATAGGAACTGATCCAGAGTCTATAGAATGTTGGAAAATGACCACCAATGCTAGGGCCACTTCCTTAAGTACTCTGGGATGCAGACTATCAGGCCCTGGAGATTTATCGGCCTTCAATTTCCCCAACACAATTTCCTGACTAATAAGGATTTCCTTCAGTTCCTCCTTCTCGCTAGACCCTCGGTCCCCTAGTATTTCCGGAAGGTTATTTGTGTCTTCCTTAGTGAAGACAGAACCAAAGTATTTGTTCAATTGGTCTGCCATTTCTTTGTTCCCCATTATAAATTCACCTGATTGACTGCAAGGGACCTACATTTGTCTTCGCTAATCATTTTCTCTTCACATACCTATAGAAGCTTTTGCAGTCAGTTTTTATGTTCCCTGCAAGCTTACTCTCATACTCTATTTTCCCCCTCCGAATTAAACCCACCTGATTGACTGCAAGGGACCTACATTTGTCTTCGCTAATCATTTTCTCTTCACATACCTATAGAAGCTTTAGCAGTCAGTTTTTATGTTCCCTGCAAGCTTACTCTCATACTCTATTTTCCCCCTCCGAATTAAACCCTTTGTCCTCCTCTGCTGAATTCTAAATTTCTCCCAGTCCTCAGATTTGTTGCTTTTTCTGGCCAATTTATATGCCTCTTCCTTGTATTAAACACTATCCCTAATTTCCCTTATTAGCCACCGTTCAGCCATCTTCCCAGTTTTATTTTTACGCCAGCCAGGGATGTATAATTGTTGAAGTTCATCCATGTGATCCTTAAATGTCTACCATTGCCTATCCACTGTCAACCCTTTTTGTATCATTTGCCAGTCTATTCTAGCCAATTCACGTCTCATACCATCGAAGTTAGCTTTCCTCAAGTTCAGGACCCTAGTCTCTGAATTAACTGCATCACTCGCCATCTTAATGAAGGATTCTACCATATTATGGTCACTCTTCCCCAAGGGGCCTCGCACAACAAGATTGCCAATTAATCCTCTCTCATTACACAAGACCCAGTCTAGGATGGTCTAGTTGGTTCCTCGACATATTGGTCTAGAAAACCATCACTTACACACTCCAGCAAATCCTCCTCCACGTATTGCTACCAGGTGTATTCAATATTCAGGAACGATAGGCAGAAAGGAAAAGGAAGTGGGGTAGCCCAATCTATATGTAGATTAAAGTCACCCATGATAACTGCTGTACGTTTATTGCACGCATCCCTAATTTCCTTTTTGATGCTGTCCCCAACCTCACTATGACTGTTTGCTGGTCTGTACATAACTCACACTAGCATTTTCTGCCCTTTGGTGTTCCGCAGCTCTACCCATACAGATTCCACCTCATCCACGTGAATGTCCGTCCTTACTATTGCGTTAATCTCCTCTTGAACCAGCAACGCTACCCCACCTCCTTTTCCTTTCTATCTATCCTTCCTGAATATTGAATACCCCTGGTTGTTGAGTTCCCAGCCTTGGTCACCCTGGAGCCATGTCTCCGTAATCCCAATTACATCATATCCATTAACAGCTATCTGCGCAGTTAATTCATCCACCTTATTACGAATGCTCCTCGCATTGAGACACAGAGCCTTCAGGCTTGTTTTTTTAACACTCTTTGTCCTTTTAGAATTATGTTGTAATGTGGCCCTTTTTAAGAACATAAGAATTAGGAACAGGAGTAGGCCATCTAGCCCCTCGAGCCTGCTCCGCCAGTCATAAAGATGATGGCTGATCTGGCCGTGGGCTCAGCTCCACTTACCCGCCCGCTTCTCATAACCCTTAATTCCCTTATTGGTTAAAAATCTATCTATCTGTGATTTAAATACATTCAATGAGCTAGTCTCAACGGCTTCCTTGGGCAGAGAATTCCACAGATTCACAACCCTCTGGGAGAAGAAATTCCTTCTCAACTCAGTTTTAAATTGGCTCCCCCATATTTTCAGGCTGTGCCCCCGAGTTCTAGTCTCCCCGACCAGTGGAAACAACCTCTCTGCCTCTATCTTGTCTATCCCTTTCATTATTTTAAATGTTTCTATAAGATCACCCCTCATCCTTCTGAACGCCAACGAGTAAAGACCAAGTCTACTCAATCTATCATCATAAGGTAACCCCCTCATCTCCGGAATCAACCGAGTGAATCGTCTCTGTACCACCTCCAAAGCTAGTATATTCTTCCTTAAGTAAGGTGACCAAAACTGCACGCAGTACTCCAGGTGCGGCCTCACCAATACCCTTTACAGTTGCAGCAGGACCTGCTTTTGTACTCCATCCCTCTCGCAATGAAGGCCAACATTCCATTCGCCTTCCTGATTACCTGCTGCACCTGCAAACTAACTTTTTGGGATTCTCAAAAGAGTTTCTAAAAGAGTTTCATGCACAAGGACCCCCAGGTCCCTCTGCACCGCAGCATGTTGTAATTTCTCCCCATTCAAATAATATTCCATTTTACTGTTTTTTTTCCCCCCCAAGGTGGATGACCTCACATTTTCCGACATTGTATTCCATCTGCCAAACGTTAGCCCATTCGCTTAACCTATCTAAATCTCCTTGCAGCCGCTCTGTGTCCTCTACACAACCCGCTTTCCCACTAATCTTTGTGTCATCTGCAAATTTTGTTACACTACACTCTGTCCCCTCTTCCAGGTCATCTATGTATATTGTAAACAGTTGTGGTCCCAGCACCGATCCCTGTGGCACACCACTAACCACCGATTTCCAACCTGAAAAGGACACATTTATCCCGACTCTGCTTTCTGTTCGCCAGCTAATTCTCGATCCATGCGAATACATTTCCTCTGACTCCGCGTACATTTATCTTCTGCAGTAACCTTTTGTGTGGCACCTTATCGAATGCCTTTTGGAAATCTAAATACACCAAATCTATCAGTACACCTCTATCCACCATGCTCGTTATATCCTCAAAGAATTCCAGTAAATTAGTTAAACATGATTTCACCTTCATGAATCCATGTTGCATCTGCTTGATTACACTATTCCTATCCAGATGTCCCGCTATTTCTTCCTTAATGATAGCTTCAAACATTTTCCCCACTACAGATGTTAAACTAACCGGCCTATAGTTACCTGCCTTTTGTCTGCCCCCTTTTTTTAAACAGAGGCGTTACATTAGCTGCTTTCCAATCCGCTGGTACCTCTCCAGAATCCAGAGAATTTTTGTAGATTATAACGAATGCATCGGCTATAACTTCCGCCATCTCTTTTAATACCCTGGGATGCATTTCATCAGGACCAGGGGGCTTGTCTACCTTGAGTCCCATTCGCCTGTCCAGCACTACCCCCCCTAGTGATAGTGATTGTCTCAAGGTCCTCCCTTCCCACATTCCTGTGACCAGCAATTTTTGGCATGGTTTTTGTGTCTGCCACTGTGAAGACTGAAGCAAAATAATTGTTTAAGGACTCAGCTATTTCCACATTCCCCATTATTAAATCCCCCTTCTCATCTTCTAAGGGACCAACATTTAGTTTAGTCACTCTTTTCCGTTTTATATATCTGTAAAAGCTTTTACTATCTGTTTTTATGTTTTGTGCAAGTTTACCTTCGAAATCTATCTTTCCTTTCTTTATTGCTTTTTTAGTCATTCTTTGCTGTCGTTTAAAATTTTCCCAATCTTCTAGTTTCCCACTAACCTTGGCCACCTTATACGCATTGGTTTTTAATTTGATACTCTCCTTTATTTCCTTGGTTATCCACGGCTGGTTATCCCTTCTCTTACCGCCCTTCTTTTTCACTGGAATATATTTTTGTTGAGCACTATGAAAGAGTTCCTTAAATGTCCTCCACTGTTCCTCAATTGTGCCACCGTTTAGTCTGTGTTTCTAGTCTACTTTAGCCAACTCTGCCCTCATCCCACTGTAGTCCCCTTTGTTTAAGCATAGTACGCTCGTTTGAGACACTACTTCCTCACCCTCAATCTGTATTACAAATTCAACCATACTGTGATCACTCATTCCGAGAGAATCTTTTACTAGGAGATCGTTTATTTTTCCTGTCTCATTACGTAGGACCAGATCTAAGATAGCTTGCTCCCTTGTAGGTTCTGTAACATACTGTTCTAAGAAACAATCCCGTATGCATTCTATGAATTCCTCCTCAAGGCTACCCCGTGCAATTTGATTTGACCAATCGATATGTAGGTTAAAATCCCCCATGATTACTGCCGTTCCTTTTTCACATGCCTCCATTATTCCCTTGATTATTGACCACCCCACCGTGAAGTTATTATTTGGGGGCCTATAAACTACGCCCACCAGTGACTTTTTCCCCTTATTATCTCGAATCTCCACCCACAATGATTCAACATTTTGTTCATTGGAGCCAATATCAACTCTCACAACTGTCCTGATATCATCCTTTATTAACAGAGCTACCCCACCTCCTTTACCTTCTTGTCTATCTTTCCGAATTGTCAGATACCCCTGTATGTTTAATTCCCAGTCTTTGCCACCCTGCAACCACGTTCCTGTAATGGCCAAAAAATCATACCCATTTGCAATGGTTTGTGCAGTCAACTCATTTACTTCATTTCGAATGCTGCATGCGTTTAGGTAGTGTTTTAATACTAGTTTTTAAACCATGATTTTTTTGTTTTGACCCCTCCCAAGCCCCTTTATATTCATACATATTGTCCCTTCCTATCACCTTGTGGTTTACACTTACCCCAGTGCTACTCTGCTCTGTTGCCTCCTGCATTTTGCATTCTTTCTTGGGGTCCTGTTCATCTGAGCTCTCACCCACTCTAACTAGCTCAGAGCCCTCTCCTGGGTTCCAAATACGCCTCACATTGAGGCACCGAGCTTTCAAGCTTGCCTTTTTATTACACTTTGACCCTTTAGAATTTTGCTGTACAGTGGCCCTTTTTGTTTTTTGCCTTGGGTTTCTCTGCCCTCCACTTTTACTCATCTCCTTTGTTTTTTGCTTCCGTCTCCATTTTGTTTCCCTCTGTCTCCCTGCATTGGTTCCCATCCCACTGCCATATTAGTTTAACTCCTCCCCAACAGCACTAGCAAACACTCCCCCTCGGACATTGGTTCCAGTCCTGCCCAGGTGCAGACCGTCCGGTTTGTACTGGTCCCACCTCCCCTAGAACCGGTTCCAATGCCCCAGGAATTTGAATCCCTCCCTGCTGCATCACTGCTCAAGCCACGTATTCATCTGAGCTATCCTGCGATTCCTACTCTGACTAGCACGTGGCACTGGTAGCAATCCTGAGATTACTACTTTTGATGTCCTACTTTTTAATTTAGCTCCTCGCTCCTTAAATTTGTCTTGTAGGATCTCATCCGTTTTTTTAAAACCTGTATCGTTGGTACAATGTGCACCACGACAACTGGCTGTTCACCCTCCCTTTTAAGAATGCCCTGCACCCGCTCCTTGACCCTTGCACCAGGGAGGCAACATATCATCCTGGAGTCTCGGTTGCGGCCGCAGAAACGCCTATCTAACTGGAGTTCAGAAGAATGAGAGGGGACCTCATAGAAACATTTAAAATTCTGACGGGGTTAGACAGGTTAGATGCAGGAAGAATGTTCCCAATGTTGGGGAAGTCCAGAACCAGAGGTCACAGTCTAAGGATAAGGGGTAAGCCATTTAGGACCGAGATGCGGAGGAACTTCTTCACCCAGAGAGTGGTGAACCTGTGGAATTCTCTACCACAGAAAGTTGTTGAGGCCAATTCACTAAATATATTCAAAAAGGAGTTAGATGAGGTCCTTACTACTAGGGGGATCAAGGGGTATGGCGAGAAAGCAGGAATGGGGTACTGAAGTTGAATGTTCAGCCATGAACTCATTGAATGGCGGTGCAGGCTCGAAGGGCCGAATGGCCTACTCCTGCACCTATTTTCTATGTTTCTATTCCCCTTGCAATTGAATTCCCCATCACTCTCAGTCTCTCACTCTTTTTCCTGCCCTCCTGTGCAGCAGAGCCAGCCACGGTGCCATGAACTTGGCTGCTGCTGCCCTCCCCTGATGAGTCATCCCCCTCAACAGTACTCAAAGCAGTGTATCTGTTTTGCAGGGGATGACCGCAGGGGATCCCTGGCACTACCTTCCTTGCACTGCTCTTCCTGCTGGTCTTCCATTCCCTATCTGGCCGTGGACCCTTCACCTGCGATAAGACCAACTCGCTACACGTGCTACTCACGTCATTCTCAGCATCGTGGATGCTCCAGAGTGAATCCACTCTCAGCTCCAATTCCGCAACGCGGTCTGTCAGGAGAGGAGGCGGATACACTTCCCGCACACGTCGTCGTCAGGGACACCGGAAGTGTCCCTGAGTTCCCACATGGTACAGGAGAAGCATATCACGTGACCGAGCTCTCCTGCCATGACTTAACCCTTAGATACACTTAATTTGGTGACAACACTGTTAACAGGTTACTTAATGATATAAAAAAGTAAAGCTTGATTTTTGCTTTTGATTTTTCTGCCCTCCACTGTTACTTTTCTCCTTTATACCTTACATTTATCTGTGTTCAGCTTCATTTGCAATTATATGCCCATTCTGCAAGTTTATTGATGTCCTCCTGTAATTTGTTGCAGTCTTCCTCAGTATTGACTATTTCCCCCTCCCCCCAATTTGGTGTTATCCACAAATCTAGATATTGTGTTTTTGATTCCAAAGTCCAAATCATTAATGTAAATTGTGAACAACCATGGTCCCAGCACTGATCCTTGTGGAACACCACTACCCACCTTCTGCCACTGTGAATAGTGACCTTTTACCCAGATTCTCTGCTTTCTGTCTTGAAAGTAGCCAGCTATCCATTCTGCTACTTGACCCCTGACTCCACATTCTCTGACCTTGTTCATCAGTTTATTATGGGGTACCTTATTGAAGGCCTTTTGAAAATCTAGATAAATTACATCTATTGCGTTATCATCGACTCTTCTCTCAGGTTATCTCTTCAAAAAATTCAATGGGGTTGGTCAAGCAAGACTTTCCCTTTTGAAATCCATGCTGACTATTCATTATATTATTTTTGGTTTCTAGATGTTCTTCTCCTTCCTCCTCAGTCGGATTCAATTTGTTTTCCTACCACCAATGTTCTATCCCGACATGTTCTATCCCCCTTCTTGAATAGGTATTACATTAGCTAATCCGCCAGTCCTCTGGCACTACACCTTTCTCTAACGAATTAAGTGTGTAGTACAGGTTCGACCTCCAAATCCGGAAACCTCGGGACCGAGGCCATTCCGGATTTCCAGATTTCAGAAAGTCCCAAATCCAGAAACGCCCGGGCCAAGGTTCCCCTAGTTTTACTTCTCTTATCTGCTCTGGTTCATTCCTCATTACTAGATCCAATAGCGAATCCTCCCTTGTTGGGCTTTACACACATTGGGTTAGAAAGGAGTCCTGTTCACATTATAGGCACTCGATTCCCTTATCCCCTTTACCTACCTCATCTGTCCAATTAATATTGGGGTAGTTGAAATCCCCTATGATTATTATTCTATGTTTTTACTCATTTCCCTAATTTGTTTGCATATTTCTTCCTCCACTATTAGGTGGTCTGTCGACTACACTCATTAGTGTGATTGATCCTTTATTATATTTTATCTCTATCCATATGGATTCTATTTTTGTCTTTAATTCCCAGTCCTACTTTTTCTGTAGCCATGTCTCAGTAATCCTTATTATGCCTGGCCCCTCGCAACGCATGATTGCCCCCAGCTCCCCTGTTTTATTATGGACACTGTGTGCATTGCTGTACAGACAGTTTAACACATTTTTAACAGGATTCTGTGTCACTATGTTTAACCATCTTTTGACTCCTGGGCCCAGAAATTCGGGTCGTTAGCACCTCTCACTGACGCTAATGGGATGCAAATGATTTGTTGTCTGGGCGCGGCACTGCTAACGACTCACGCTAAATTCTGTGGGAGTTTAGCGACGGCGGTAACCCGTAGTGTCCCGCTCCGCCTGCGATGACATCATCACCACCGTAGGCAGCGTCTAGTTAGCGCCCCAGACCCTAACTTGGGCATTACTACCACCCCCCCCCCCCCCCCCAAGCCCACGGCAGGCGATGCCAACGACAGCTTCAGGGGGCACGTACAGGGCAGCCAGCCGTTCACGAGGCGCAACTTAACAGGGAGGTGTGGGCCATGCAGTAACAAATTCAGCCGATTGTTTGCTGTGCCCCACTGGCGCTTTGAATGTGGGGTTCGTGCCGCAAGCAGTCAGCGGCACTCTGCTCGAGTGCCGGGCTGTTGGCACGGCACCCCTGCTCCCCGGTGGTTGAGGGAAGACCATTTTTCCAGTGCACAGTTTGCAGCTTGGGCCCGTCCCTTTAATTAAGCGTTATTTTGAGCTCCACTTCCTTTCGGTGGGGAGGGCGGGGGGCCCGATGGGACTCCTGCGCCTGCCGCAAAATGTCCCGCCTTCCGGATGTTACCGCCCATAAATGGGGCACAACGGAATTTTTCCCTATTCTATAACTATTTATTCCCTTGCCATCAATGTCCTCCCTTACTTTATTCTGTTCTATGCTCTCTTTTCCTGTTTTGTTTCTTTTTACGCTGGTTGCGTTTCTTGTAGATGCCTCCCCCATCTTGTTAGTTTAAAGCCTTTGCCACCTCCCTATTTACCCTTTCCGCTAGGACCCATGTGCTAGTGTCCCATGAAAAGGAACCTCTCTTTCCCACACCAGCCTTTTAGCCACATGTTAATTTTCCTCATCTATCTGGTTCTATGCCAATTTGCACGTGGCTCAGGCAATAATCCAGAGATTATCCTCCTCAAAGTCCTGCTTTTTAAGTTAGAACCTAACTCCTTAGGACGCTATCTATCCCCCTAATTATAGAGTCCCCCATCACTACCATATTTCTATTCTGCTCCCCCCCCGCCCCCACAGGACAGTGTTCTGAACCACAGTGCCTTGGTCTGCATTGCGGCTGCTCTCCCTGCAGTCTTTCACATTGTCCTCGCAGGTAGCAAGTACATCGTATGTGTTGGACAGGACCTCCTTCTTAACCTCTCCTAAACCCCCACTACCCGGCTCCCCGACAGTTACACCCTATTGCTGAACCTGTGCTTTCCTCTGGGGTGTGACTGTATTCTGGATAATACTGTCCAGAAATTCCTCCTCTTCCCTGATGTGTTGGAGTGTCTCCAATTTGCACTCCAGCTCAATGGCTCTGAGCCGAAGAGATTCGAGATGGAGACATTTCCTGTGGACGTGTTTGCTGGGGATAGTCTCACTGTCCACAAACTCCCACATACTGCAGTCCAGACACACAACCTGCTCTGCCATATCTCAGTCTAGCCTAATTTTATTTATTTAATTAAAGTCTTTATTCAAATGATTATTTATAGTTATATTAATTCATTTAACTAGTTAAGCTATAGATTTAATACAGTACGTTATAGTTTCTTGGTCCTAGTTTAAGCCACTGTCCTAGGTTAGAGAAAAAAAACACGTTAATACTCACCAACCAATCACCTACCTGCTGTCCTGTGACGTCAGTCCTTGGCTCCTGCTTCTTCTATTCCCGCCGCTCTCACTGGTCCCGTTCTGTATATATATTTCCTTAAGTGTGATGCCCAGAACTGAATGCAGTACTCCAGACAGGATCCTATCAGAGCTCTGTACAGCTGTAATGCAACTTCACCCCTTTGTTTTCCAGCATGCTTGAAATATTCACCACTTCTTTCTCTTTGCAGATGTTCACACACCTGCCGTGTTATTCTGCATTTTTTAAATTTCAGATTTCCAGCATTTGTAGTTTATTCGTCCTGCCTCATCCATCGCTTCCCTCTTCCACACCAAGCTAAACATCCCTTGCCCCAATCCCACATCTTTATATCCTCCATTAAACTTGGCGCGCCCAAAATTCAGTTGCCTGTATCCTATCCCGCACCACATCCTGCTCACCCATCACTCTGTTGTCCTTTCTGGTTCCTGCTCCCTCAACACCTCCAATTTAAAATTCTCATCCTCAATTAAATGTCTCCACGGCCACATCTCTCCCCATTTCTGTAACTTCCTCCTGCCCCACAGCCCAGAGAACTCTGTTCCTCAGACCTGTCGTGCAGCCCCTCCTTCCTTCGTCCACCACGATTGGTCGTGCCCCACGCTCTGGAATTTCTTCCCTAAACCTCTCTATCTCCCTCAACTCCTAGATGCCCTTCTTTCAAAGCCACCCCTGCAACCAAGGTTTTCGCCACCCTTTGATATGTCCTCCTTTGGCTCGGCATCCATTTTTGTATGACTGCACCTCTGAAGCACATTGGGACATAGCTTCAGTTCAAGGTACTGCAGTGTCATCAAGTGCACTGCCTTCTTACTCCACACCCAGAGTCCAACGACAACACGGCAGCACTTTGAACTGAGGCTATAGGCCACGCACTATAATCACTTGCATTCGGTTCTTCCTGATAACACTGATGTTATCAGGATGGTGGTTATTGCACTGGATTAGCAACCCAGAGATTGTGAGTTATGACATCCCACAATGACAAGTTGTGAAATTGACCGTTTGTTTTGGCGCTAGCCAAATTTCAAATAAAAACCATGAAGTCTGCCGAATTTCCAGATTGGCAACTGGTTTAGGTAACCTGCCACCCCTACCTGACCCAACTAAACTCACACAGGATCTCAATCTCACACTACTTTTAATGCCCTTAATGCAATAAATGCTGCCTAGTCAGTGACCCCGCTAAGAGATACGTAAAAATAAATTCAATTTCCTTGCTGCTGGCGTGTAGCGTTTAATGTTTAAGAGGCAACAGCTGGTGTAAAACTTGCTGATCTAAGCTGCTTGCAGTGCCTACTTTCCAATCCCTTGGATAAGGTTGCTGCTCGCCAATCACATCCGCTCGAGTCCGAGTTCACCAGTTTAAAAGCTACCAGAATAGCTTCACACAAGCAACATTGACATGAAACATTGCGGCAACAGCAGTCGAAGAACACTGGGATGATCTACACTTCAGAGACCAAATCAAACCAAGTGCAGACTTTTATTCTTGGTTTATTTAAATGCAAATTGGTCATTTTAAAAAGAGAGTCATGGTAAATAGATCTTGGAGCTACCGCGTTCATTTTACAATTTACATTTATACACCACCTGTAACACAGAAATATCCCAAGATACTTCACAGGAGCAACATCAAAAAGAATTTGACATCGAGCCAGAGAGATATTAGGACAGGTGACCAAAAGCTTGGTCAAAGAGGGATGTTTCAAGGAGCATCTTAAAAGGAGGAGAGAAGTAGAGAGGCAGAGAGGTTTAGGGAGGGAATTCCAGAGCTTAGGGCCCAGGCAGAAGGCACTGCTGCCAATGGTGGAGCGATGGAAATTGATGATGCGCATCAGGCCAGAATTGGAGGAGCAGAGATTTCGATGGGTTGTATGAGGTTAGAGAGATCTGGATCAACGTTCCCACTAAGGTTTGGAGGTCCTGCGCAGGACGCTCTCCAGATTTTCCAATGGGAGATTTTGTACACTTCATTAAAGGGACTGCACCCCCCCAAAAAATTAGGGGGAACATTGAATATGGATATGTTATTTGCACTGTTAATTCAGCTCCCTCCCATTACCAGAGGCAAGAACCAAACTCAAAGATACAACATCCCAACTAAGGGGCCAATACAGCTGAAACAGGGGAAAGAAAAACTAATTTATTATTTAATACAAATGTTAAATATTGTCTTTTTTTTAATAAAAAGGAACCGATCGTAAAGTTTCACAGAGATTATCTGATTAAGAACCTTCAGGTTCGAACACAGATTCCCGATTCCCATCATGCTGGGATATTTTTTTTTAAGGGTGTGGGAAAGTAGGCGGAGTAGAATGGTAAAGATAAATCAGATGAAAGAAAGGAAGTCAGCCCACAACTAGTGTACATGTAGCTGCTGGTCTGGGAACAAAGCACTGAATGAAAGTTCTGCACTGTTTAGTAACTTGTAAAGAAAAGTAAATGTATTCTCATCCGGTCTGTGTACCGCTTTCATTTGCATAGTGCTACATGTAATGTGATTTGTGATCGGTATTGAAATGTATCCTGGAATGTAATGTAAACCTGTTCTTATCTGCTCAATGTAATACCCTTATTTGCACAGTACTACATGATTTACAGATTGTACTAAACTGCACCTTGAAATGAAATGCACACAAGTGCATTGTATGGAATTGCTGACCGCAATGTACTAAACTATTTTCCATTATATTGCGAAAATTTTAAAATGAATAAAGTATATTTTTGAAAAAAAACAAAGCATTAAATAAGCAAGTGTTATTCAGTCCACAAAGACCCACCCTCCCAGAGTTTCTATTCCACTTATTACCTTTCCCGAGGGGAAGTTCTGCATAAAATGCTTCCCGATCACAAATAAAAGTCGAGCATAACTTCAAGAAAAAAAACCAATCCATCCTCACTATTCTGAACAAGAAAGCATCTTCGACTTAAGGAGGAACCCTCATATGAATTTGAAAGTTGGAGCAGGGGAGGGAATGGACGTACTCCATATTTTTTAAAAAGCAGTTTAATGATCCCACTTTTACACTACTTGTAAGATCACCTCCATGAAAATGATTTACACAACTGCACTCGCACCCCCTTGGGTCTACCCAGCCATTGCTGCGCTCCAGCAAAGTTAGCATCTGGTTACAGAGCACTCCACAGCCCTGCGCATCAGCATCTGGATGCAGTTAAGTAATTGTAGATAAATTACACTGTAAAGGCCTCTCTATGCAAACTGCTCCACTTATTGCGAGACAGAAGAAACTATGTCTGTGCAATGCTCGAAGTTGAAGCATGCCATAGCAGACCAGGAATGTTGCAGCACAAGCAGTTCATTGTATTGAACATGCCATCAAAATAAACATTTACTTAGAAACATAGAAAATAGGTGCAGGAGTAGGCCATTCGGCCCTTCGAATCTGCATCGCCATTCAATAACATCATGGCTGATCATTCCCTCAGTACCCCTTTCCTGCTTTCTCTCCATACCCCTTGATCCCTTTAGCCATAAGGGCCATATCTAACTCTGTCTTGAATATATCCAATGAACTGGCATCAACAACTCACTGCGGCAGGGAATTCCACAGGTTAACAACTCTGAGTTAAGAAGTTTCTCCTCATCTCGGTCCTAAATGGCCTACCCCTTATCTGAAGACAATGTCCCCTGGTTCTGGACTTCCCCAACATCGGGAACATTCTTCCCGCTTCTAACCTGTCCAGTCCCGTCAGAATCTTATATGTTTCTATGAGATCCCCTCTCATCCTTCTCAACTCTAGTGAATAAAGGCCCAGTTGATCCAGTCTCTCCTCATATGACAGTCCAGCCATCCCTGGAATCAGTCTGGTGAACCTTCGCTGCACTCCCTCAATAGCAAAAACGTCCTTCCTCAGATTAGGAGACCAAAACTAAACACAATATTCCAGGTGAGGCCTCACTAAGGCCCTGTAAAACTGCAGTAAGACCTTCCTGCTCCTGTATTCAAATCCCCTAGCTATGAAGGCCAACATACCATTTGCCTTCTTCACCGCCTGCTGTACCTGCATGCCAACTTTCAATGACTGATGAACCATTACACCCAGGTCTCGTTGCACTTGCCCTTTTCCTAATCTGACACCATTCAGATAATATTCTGTTTTCGTGTTTTTGCCCCCAAAGTGGTTAACCTCACATTTATCCACATTATACTGCATCTGCCATGTATTTTCCCACTCGCCCACGTCAAAACCGGGAGCTCAGATTATAATGAATTCTATTTTAGGAGTCAGCTTGCAGCATTACTCCAGTTAAGTTTCCTGCTTTCCTGTGACGTCACAGGCCGACCTCCCGCTCCTCGCTGACCTCCCGGCCTCCCACTCCCCGTCGGCCTCCCACTGTCGATTGCGGTACTCCCTTTCACCCCGCTGATTTCGGATTCGGCTCCAAACTGCGCTTCCGACCTCTGCCCGCTCACAGCCCTCAGCCGGGCAGGTAAGTGGTTGATAAGTATCTCTCTTTCTCTTTTATAACAGATAAGTCTAATTAGAGGGATGGCAAGGCAGCTCAGTCCTGTGGATTGCTAGCCCTGCAGCACGTGCGAAGTCTTTGACGCTTCATGCAGCCTAGACAACCATGTGTGCAGGTGTCTCCAGCTTCAACTACTCGAACCCACGTTTCGGAGCTTGAGCAGCGGCTGGAGTCACTACGGTGCATCCGTGATGCTGAGAGCTACGTGGATAGCATGTTTCAGGAGGTGGTCACCCCACAGCTTAAAAGCATGCAGGCAGAGGGGAAGTGGGTAAACACCAGACAGAGGAAGAACGCTAGGCAGGTAGTGCAGGCGTCGTTCTCCGCCGCGCCCCCCCCCCCCCCCCGACCAATCCCCATCTTGCTTTCCAACCGATATTCTTTTCTGAGCACTGGTGAGGGCAACGGTGCTTCTGGGGAGTGCAACCGGAGCCAAGTCCAAGGCACCACAGGTGGCTCAGCTGCACAGGGCAGAGGGACAAAGAATAAAAAGCTTTAGTTGTAGGGGATTCAATAGTTAGAGGAATAGAGAGGCATTTCTGCAGCCGTAGACGTGACTCCAGGATGGTCTGGTGCCTCCCTGGTGCCAGGGTCAAGGATGTCACTGAGCGGACGCAGGGCATCCTGGGGGGGGTGGGGGGTGGCGGAGAGGGGAAACAGCTAGACGTCATGGTCCATATCGGGTCCAATGACATAGGTAGAAAGAGGGATGAGGTCCTGCGGGCAGAATTCAGGGAGCTAGGAGAAAAATTAACGGTTAGGACCTCAAATATAGTAATCACCGGGTTACTACCAGTGCCACGTGTTAATGAGCACAAGAATAGAAGGATAGAGAGGATGAACGCGTGGCTGGAGAGTTGGTGCAGGGAGGGAGGGAGGGCTTTAAATTCCTGAGGCATTGGGACCGCTTCAGGGGGAGATGGGACCTGTACAAACCAGACAGGTTGCACCTCAACAGCGCCGGGACCAATATCCTAGCGGGGAATTTTGCTCGTGCTGTTGGAGAGTTTAAACTAGCTTGGCAGGGGGATGGGAACCAGAGAACAAATTCAATAGGGAAGGAAGTAAAGCTGAAATTGGAAAGCAAGAATGTAGAAAGTGAATCTGTAAAACAGAGGAAATAAGGGTTAGTAAGTAGTAATCAAGGAGGTCTTCCTGTGCTAAATGGTATATACTTCAATGCAAGGAGTATAGCGAACAAGGCGGATGAGCTGAAAGCTCAGGTAGACACTTGGGAGTATGACATTATACTCTGGTTAGGCCACAGCTGGAATACTATGTGCAGTTCTGGTCACCGTATTATAGGAAGGATGTGATTGCACTTGAGAGGGTGCAGAGGAGATTTACTAGGATGCTGCCTGGAATGGAGAATCTTAGCCATGAGGACAGATTGGATAGACTGGGTTAATTAGTTCTCCTTGGAACAGAGGAGGTTGAGAGGAGACCTCATTGAAGTGTATAAAATTATGAGGGGCCTAGATATAGTGGATAGAAAGGGCCTATTTCCTTTAGCAGAGGAGTCAACAACCAGGGGGCAAATTTAAAGTAATTGGTCGACGGTTTAGAGGGGAAGCTTCTTCACGCAGAGGGTTGTGGGGGTCTGGAACTCTCTGCCTGGAAGGGTGGTAGAGGCAGAAACCCTCACCACATTTAAAAGGAGCTTGGATGGGCACTTGAAGAGCCGTAACCTGCAGGGTTACGGACCTAGAGCTGGTAAGTGGGATTAGATTGGATAACCTCTTGTTGGCTAGCGCAGATACGATGGTAAGTACTTCAGGGAATCTAATAGGGAATCTAATACGGCCAGAGTGGTCTCCTGGACCAGTTTCAACCGCCTCGATGGGTCGGAGAGGAATTTCCCCAGATTTTTCCCCCCCAATTGTCCTGGGTTATCATCCGGGTGGGGTGGAGCGTAAAATGTTGCGATACATGGGGTACCGCAGTCGTGTGGAGCAGGCTGGTTGGGCCAGATGCTCTTTACCTGTCCGCCATTGTTTATAGGTAACCTTCAGGGCTGCTGACCGAGGGTCGTGTGGCTCTTTGTCAGCCGGCGCGGACATGATGGGCCAAAGTGGCCTCCTTCTGTGCTGTAAATTTCTATTAAATAGCATCTCCTTGGCTCAATAGTAACATTGTCACTTCGAAGTCAGAAGGTTGTGGGTTCGGTTCCCACAATCAAAGACATTATCTAGGCTGACATCCCAGTTACTGAGGTAGTGTTGCATTGTTGGAGATGCTGTCTTTTGGACGAGACGTTAAATGGAGGACCGGTCTCCCCTCTCGGGCAGACGGAACAGATTCCACGGCACTATTCGAAGAGGAGCAGGTTACTGCCCCTGGTGTTCTAATATTTATCCTCACAACCAACATCACCAAAACACTGAGCTCATGGTTGTTTGTGGGAGCTTGCGGTGCAGAAACTAGCTGCCACGTTTCCCTACATCACAAGAGTGACGACACTTCAAAATTGGCTCCAGAGCACTTTGGGACACCGAGGGGTCATGACAGGCACTATATGAATACAAGTTCTCCTCTTTTTCGAATAAGGAAAAAAAATAATGCTCCAGTTTGAAATCGTTGTTACCAACATTAAAGGTGCAGTAACACGAAGGCAAACGGCAAGGTATTTTTCCTTGTTCAATACCATCCTCCAGTTTAAATTGAAGTTAGTCACAGCAGGCATGGGAATGCAGAAAGAGAATTGCCCAACAGCCTTTCTGATCAAAGGTTCCATGTAAAGATGAGAGAATGTTGTGATTCACAGTGTGAACCCCAGACAAATCTATATCCAACCCAAATGGCAAAGCCAAGGGACGAAGCCATGACTCAATAAACTGGAGCTCTTTGTTGGACCAGCAGGGATTACATGCTGATTTAATTGGTGGTGTTTATAATTATGATGGGGCAGGACAAAGTGGATAGGAGCAGACTGCTGATTTCCAGTGATTGAGGGCTCTAGAATGTGGGAACCAAGATGGAAGATTCCATGCAAGAGATTCAGGACAGAGCAGCAGAAAGATTTTTTTTGTCTGATAACATTCCCATGAAACGCCTCGAGATGATTAATTGCGCTATATAAATGCAAGTTGTCGTTGAATTTCACCCTACACAGCAGCAGAGTTTTAAAGTTGACCATTCTGGGGCAAGAGATGGGTTTGGTCAGGGTTTTCTCGATTGAACATAAACATAACGTAAGACATAGGAGCAGTAGGCGGCTATATGGCCCTTCGACCTGCTCTGCCATTTAAGACGATCATGGCTGATCCGATCAGGGCTAAGGTTTGGCAGATGGGGCTAAGGTTTGGCAGATGGAATACAATGTCGGAAAATGTGAGGTCATCCACCTTGGGAAAAAAAAACAGTAAAAGGGAATATTATTTGAATGGGGAGAAATTACAACATGCTGCGATGCAGAGGTTCTTTGTGCATGAAACTCAAAAAGTTAGTTTTCAGGTGCAGCAAGTAATCAGGAAGGCGAATGGAATGTTGGCCTTCATTGCGAGAGGGATGGAGTACAAAAGCAGGGAGGTCCTGCTGCAACTGTATAGGGTATTGGTGAGGCCGCACCTGGAGTACTGCGTGCAGTTTTGGTCACCTTACTTAAGGAAGGATATACTAGCCTTGGAGGGGGTACAGAGACGATTCACTCGGCTGATTCCGGAGATGAGGGGGCTATCTTATGATGATAGATTGAGTAGACTGGGTCTTTACTCGTTGGAGTTCAGAAGGATGAGGGGTGATCTTATAGAAACATTTAAAATAATGAAAGGGATAGACAAGATGGAGGCAGAGAGGTTGTTTCCACTGGTCGGGGAGACTAGAACCAGGCGGCACAGCCTCAAAATACGGGGGAGCCAATTTAAAACCAAGTTGAGAAGGAATTTCTTCTCCCAGAGGGTTGTGAATCTGTGGAATTCTCTGCCCAAGGAAGCAGTTGAGGCTAGCTCATTGAATGTATTCAAATCACAGATTGATAGATTTTTAACCAAGAAGGGAATTAAAGGTTATGGGGAGCGGGCGGGTAAGTGGAGCTGAGTCCACGGCCAGATCAGTCGTGATCTTGTTGAATGGCGGAGAAGGCTCGAGGAGCTAGATGGCCTACTCCTGTTCCTAATTCTAATGTTATTATGTTATGTTCACTTCCCTACCCGCTCCCCATAATCCCATATTTCCTTATTCGTTAAGAATCTGTCTATCTCTATCTTAAATCCATTCAATGACCCAGTCACAGCTCTGAGGCAGCAAATTCTACAGATTTACAACCCTCCGAGAAGAATTTCCTCCTCATCTGAGTTTTAAATGGGCGGTCCCTTATTCTAAGATTATGCCCCCTCGTTCCAGTCTCCCCCATCAGTGGAAACATCCTCTCTGCATGACTGGATTGCTGAACAGACAATTAAGGCTGTTCATGGTACAAATATCTGTTTCAAACCTTTGATCTGTTTACAATTCATGAAAGAGGGTCCAAGTACAGAATGGCTTGGCAAGCTAAAGAGCTCGTCTATACTTGGCTAGAAACGAATGTCTCGAGATTAGCAACGTCTTAACTTTAGTTTGAACAGAGCAATAGGATTCCTGTGTTTAATAACTCACTCCACTGTACAGTGTTCCCTCATACCGTGAGGCAGGCAACAGTATAAAATAACAGACCATTTTACTCAGGGAATGCAATGGGCTGGATCACGAGGTCCTGGGCCTGGCAATTGACAAGAACAAGTTATTGAACAGAGCAGAGGTACCGAGGGCAGACTGTTGAATTTCATGAGATTTGAGAGTCTGAACTGGAACGCAGATAAAGCACAAGCTCCTGTGGAGCACAGGAGTGTTGGACAGTCTCTGTCTGCAGTACCGAGTGAGGACATACCATTCCCTGCACAGTTACTCAGCGACAGGCCAGGAATTAGAACGATGCCAATCAGGTCTTGCTGCAGAACCACACAGGAGGTTAAGTAGATTTTGTGACTTGCTGTTAAGTGGAGCCCATAACACCTAGACTCCCCACATCTCTCCACAGTCTATTACTGAAGATAATAGGAGAGCAACAGAGAACCATTGCCTTTCCTGTTTCCCTCCACCTTGCATTTCATGCTTCAGCTGTCCCAGCGCAAGTTTACTGCCTCTAATCCGACAGCTAAATAACTTTTATTTATATAGCGCCTTTAACGTACTAAAACATCAAGGTGCTTCACGGCAGTGTTATAAGACGAAACAGATAAATTTGACACCGAACCACACAAGAGGAAATTATGGCAGATGGCCAAAAGCTTGGTCAGAGGTAGGTTTTGAGGAGCATCTTAAAAGGAGGAAAGAGAAGTTAAACTAGAAGAGGTCAGTTACACCGAAAGCCAGTTAGTAACAATTCAACACAAAGAGCTTGCATTTCTATCGTGCTCAATCAAATCCCCAGGACATCACAAAGCACTTCACGTTCAATGAATTTTTTAAATGTTGTTACTTACAGCAGTTAAATTGCACACAGCAAGATCCCACTATCAAATGAGATGAATGTCTCGTTTTAAGATTTCGTTAATATGCTAACTGGAGGTTGTTTTCCCAAAGACTAAACAATAAGCAATTAGTTAGCATCAAACATCCCCCCAAAAGAACACGGCACCCATTATGTTGGAAAGTCCTTTGATCTGTGTCAGTGAAGAGGGAGAGAGAAGGTGAAACACAGGGACACTGGCAGACAGACTTCTTGGAACAGCAAGACTGCAGGGACAGGAAGGTTGTCAAAGAGAAAACTGCAAGGGCTTTCACTGAGACGAAGAGGTCAGAAATGCTGAAGGGACAGTTAGTAGTTACGGGCCCAAGTTTCGGGCCGCGACCTGGACGCCGTTTTTCTGCCACAAAGTGCGGCTAAAAAAAACTTACCTATTCTCTGGCTCCCTGCAGGTCCTCTGGAGCTGTGCGCAGCGCAGCACAAGCTGTGGGGGGTGGAGCCAGGTCCCTGCACTGAAAACAGTGCCGGGACCTCTGCACATGCACGCTACAGTGGGCGCGCATGTTCAGTAGCTCCAGGCGCCCGAAACTGTGGGAGGGGCCCAAAGCACGCAGCCCCTATAACCCTGGCCGAATGGCCTCACTGGGGCTGCGTGGATAAGGCTCATCTCCCACTCGTCCGGACTTAATTCCTGCTCCCCGGACCGGACCCCCGCTCTCCCAACTTCCACCCCCCCACCCGACCTCCGCTTCCCCGCCGCCACCCCCCCCCCCCCCGCAACCCAACCTCCGTGACTCTCTCTCCCCCAACCTCCCCGACTCTCTCTCCCCCCTCCCTCACCCGACTCTCTCTCCCCCCTCCTCTCTCTCCTCCCTCCCTCTCTCTCTCCCCCGACCTCCGCGACTCTCTCTCCCCCCTCCCTCCCCCGACCTCCGCGACTCTCTCTCCCCCCTCCCTCCCCCGACCTCCGCGACTCTCTACCCCCTCCCTCCCCCGACCTCCGCGACTCTCTTCCCCCGACCTCCGCGACTCTCTCCCCCCTCCCTCCCCGACCCTCTCCCCCCTCCCTCCCCCGACCTCCGCGACTCTCTCCCCACTCTCTCCCCCGACCTCCGCGACTCACTCTCCCCCCCTCCCTCCCCCGACCTCCGTGACTCTCTCTCCCCCCTCCCTCCCCCGACCTCCGCGACTCTCTCTCCCCCCTCCCTTCCCCGACCCCCACTCCCCCCGATTTCGGCGAACCCCTCCCCGATCTCCACGACCCACCCCCCCCGATCGCCGCGACCCGCCCTCCCCCCAGATCTCCCTCCCCCCCCACCCCCCGGTCTTGGGTCCGGCCATTCACTCTCTCCTCCTTCTCTCCTTCCCCCCCTCCCTCCCCTCTCCTTCACCCCCCCCTCCTCCTCTCCTCCCCCCCCTCCCCCCTCCTCCTCTCCTTCCCACTCTCCTCCTCCTCCTCCTCCTCTCCTTCCGCCCCCTCCTTCTCCTCCTCTCCTTCCTCCCCTCCTCCTCCTCCTCTTCCTCTCCCCCCCTCCTCCTCCTCCTTCCCCCCTCCTCCTCCTCTCCTTCCTCCTCCCTCCTCCCCTTCCTCCCCCCTCCTCCTTCTCCACCCCCTCCTCCTCCTCCCCCACCCCCCTCCTCCTCTCCTCCCCCCCCTCCTCCTCCTCTTCCTCTCCTTCCTCCTCCTCCTCCTCTCCTTCCCCCCCTTCTCTCCTCCCCCCATCCTCCTCTCCTCCCCCCCTCCTCCTCCTCTCCTCCTCCCCCTCCTCCTCCTCCTCTCCTCCCCTCCCCTCCTCCCCTCCTCCCCCTCCTCCTCCTCCTCCTCCTCCTCCCCCCTCCTCCTCCTCTCCTCCCCCCCCTCCTCCTCCTCCTCTTTTTTTATTAATTTTTTTTGATTGATTTATTGGTGTATTTAACATTTATTATTGATGATGGCTCTTTATTTGTAAAACTGAAGTGTTTAATGTTTGTAAACTTCCCTTTAAACCCCACCCACCCATTCCTTACGCCTGATTTTCTAAGTGTAGACAAAGTTTTTCTGAGTGTACAAAAATCTACACATATTCCATTCTAAGTTAGTTTGGAGTATGTTTTCACTGCCTAAACTTTCAAAACGGGCGTAAGTGGCCAGACACGCCCCCTTTTGAAAAAAAAATCTGTTCCAAACTGAAACTGTTCTAACTGACTAGAACTGGAGCAAACTAAATGCCGAGAATTGCAATTTCTAAGATACTCCATTCTAAACCAGTTGCTCCAAAAAAACAGGAGCAACTCAGGCCGAAACTTGGTCCCTACATTTCAGATCAAGTAAGAGGACTTGCTGATGTCGGGAGTTATGGTGTGTTCAGTCCTAAATGGCCAACCCCTTACTCTGAGACTGTGACCCCTGCTTCTTTATTTTGTCTCATTATGTAAAGATAAGTTGTATTGTTTAAATTAAACAAGTCTGATCATAACTGCTGTGCTGTAAGTTAACCCAAAAGTGAAATAAAACAGCTTATTGGTTGATTTGTCCCAGACCTCATCTGACCAAGTGTTTCTTCAGTACATAAGAACATAAGCATTAGGAGGAGTAGGCCATTCGGCCCCTCGAGCCTGCTCCGCCATTCAATATGGCTGATCTTCTACCTCAACTCCACTTGCCTGCACGATCCCCATATCCCTTGATTCCCTTAATATTCAAAAATCTATCCATTTCTGTCTTGAATATACTCAAAGACTGAGCATCCACAGCCCTCTGGGGTAAAGAATTCCAAAGATCCACCACCCTCGGAGTGAAGAAGCTTCTCCTCATCTCGGTCCTAAATGGCTGACCCCTTATTCTGAGACTGTGACCCTTGGTTCTAGACTCCCCAGCCAGGGGAAACACCCTCCCTGTATCTATCCTGTCAACCCCTGTAGGAATTTTGTATGTTTCAATGAGATCACCTCTCATTCTTCTAAACTCGAGAGAATATAGGCCTAGTCTACTCAATCTCTCCTCACAGGACAATCCCCCTATCCCAGGAATCAGTCTGGTGAACTTTTGTTGTACTCTATCGGAGGGATTGAAACAGTAAACAGTTAGTTGTTTCAGGTCTCAAGGGACTGTTACACCAGAGTTACATAGAAACATAGAAAATAGGTGCAGGAGTAGGCCATTCGGCCTTTCTAGCCTGCACCGCCATTCAATATAATGGCTGATCATGCAACTTCAGTACCCCACTCCCGCCTTCTCTCCATACCCCCTAATCTCCTTAGCCGTAGGGGCCACATCTAACTCCCTCTTGAATATATCCAACGTCATCATACAAGTGGATATTGGGAAATGCGAGACAACTTCCACAAAGGTGATGCATTCGGACCACTTGTGGGCACCAACTGATGCTATCGTTGGTGCCCATAAGTGTTAACTTTTTTTGTTGGTGGGAAATTCTGGCCAAGTCACCAGAGAACTCCCCTGCTCTTCTTTGAATAGTGCTGTTGGATCCTTTGCATCCACCTGACTTAGCAGAAGGGGCCTCCTTAACATCTCCTCCGAAAGGCGGTACTCAGTGCTTGCGATGCAGCATTCAGCCGGCCTAGCACTGCAGGGTCAGCCTGGATTGTGTGCTCAAATCCAGGAGTGCTGCTTGAACACACAACAGACTTACTGCAAGTCCAAGTGTTCCCAACGGTGCTACGCTGACATTACCCAACAAGCACTCAACAAAGGTTTATTGATGCGGCTCATCCAGCCTTGAAGCAACGACTCAGTCTTCAACTTTCTCCAAGTGCTCATTCTCTTTCACAACTAAACAGTTGGAGACTAATGTTGGTGTATTGACCTTGAAACTTAATATGGTCAAAACAAATGGGAGATATCTTCAGTCCTGAATTTGGGCCAAAAAAATACACGTGTCTAAAGATAGAATCCCTCCCGCATCACTGCGACTGTGTGCTCTGGATTCAGACCCAGTAGATGGAGACTGACTTAAAACCATCTCATTCGGGATCTTTACAACGCCAGAGGATGGATTCAGAACTCAGGTTCCAGAGATGAAAGGACAATGTTCTGATTCGGTCACTTTGGACAAAGTTACAAAACTTTAAATTCTCTTCAATGAGAACATTTGTGATCTTTCTCCATCTCCAGTTTGAAAAAAAACAGCCAAAGTATCTTTCAAGCCGTCGGTGATTTGCTGTATTGATTTTTTTTCTTTTGAAACTGAACTCCACTGCCCTTGGTGTATTTAATGACAACTATCTAAGCCTTGCTGCACTGAGGCAGGAAAGGTGTGTATTCCACCAAATGCTCCTTCCAGCTTGAAATAGGCTTCAGCTATTGAACTAACAGGAATCTCGAAGCCCACCTCAATGGCCCTTTTCCATTTTGGAAGAAAGCCAGATTTGCCATGCAGGTCGAGTGCAAAGCAATCTTAGTCTGGCGGAGGGAGTTCCTGCACAATAGGAGGCAAGGAAAGGGAACAGTTATACTCGGGTACACTCCACAGAAGCAAGAATGGGCCGTACTGCCCATTGGCACAGGCCATTTCCACCAGCGAAAGTGAAGGATACATTGACCCTTCTGCTAAAAGAAGCCTCCTTTACAAACCTTGGAATTTACTCCCACAGCCTTGGGATTGCGAGCACGATCAGCTGAAATGGAGCATGTTCTTACAACTCACAGCCTCCCGATATCACCCCCTCCCCAGCTCCCACACATCATCACCATCAGGACCAGAGAAGAATCTCGCTTACCTGAATTTCTTCCATTCCCTATTTTTCTGGTCACGAGAACACATCTCCTGAACTTACCACTCCTCTCGAGCTCCTCTTCACACTGTTTCTCAAACCAATAGACAGATTCTCCTCCCCCTTGCTGTTTTGCCTGGACAAAATCATTCTGACTGGCCAGTGCCTCCATCCTTGCTCACTCCTAGCTGTCTCTCTCTCCGGTTACTGCTGCTGCATGCTGGCATGTTATACCCTTTATACATTTCTCTCACCACTTCCCCCATCACACTGTTCCCAAGTTTCATCCTCTGAGTTGAGAACCTTGCTTTCCATGTGTGAGCAGTTTCCATCGGAATCTGCCATGGTTATACTCTGCTTTTCTCCTCCTCTCTCCAATTTATAACTGTTTTACAGTGTACAAACAGACATTGGTTTGCTTTTATGGTAGTTAGGCACATGCAAGTTCCTGTGGCTACAGAATATAAAATGGCCTCCTTAAATGCAGTTATTATGCTCTTATGTTCTCAGTTTTGTTGATTACTAAAAGTGTCTGCTGCCTCCCCATTGTTATAGACATATACGTTCCTGTATATGGGGCTAGATTTTTCCCAAGCAGTTTTTTCGGCGCACTTACCGTAAATGCACCGACTTTGTGCGCTGGAACCGGCCGCTCTGCTGTGTGTCCTGGGTCCTAGTGTGGCGTTTCTCGTGGGGTGGGGGGTGGAGCTACAGTCCTGTGCAGCAAACACTGCCGGCGCCTCTGCACATGCGCACTAGAGTGTGCGTGCATGTGCAGTAGCTCCTCGCAGCCCGGTGCTGTCTGGGATGGGCCGAAGCACGCCGTCCGTATCCCGGGCTGAGTGGCCTGCCGCACACTCTGATATCGAAGGATCGCATTGGAGTAATGGAGTCTGGAGGTGATGAAGGGACATGTGAGTTTTAGTGGCAGATGGGCTGTGGCCCTTTTGACAAGGGCGGGGGAATGGGACGAGCTGAAGTGCTCTTGCAGAGAGCAGGCATGGGCTTGACAGAGCATTGACTTGGTGCAGAGCCAGAATGGCAAGGAGAATTCACAGGACACCGGAGAGGAGAGCATTGACAGCCAAAAGTGCCCAATGGGCGAGATCATCTTCCCGCTCAACCTGGAGGACTTTGATTTCGAGCAGCACATTGTGAAGCACTTTGTAGCTTTTCCTCTCCATCCCCCCTCCCGATTCCGCTGAGACCAGCCTTTCCGCTCCCTTCCCGCCGCCTTCCCTGGCCGATTTCAACTAAAGATAGGGTTTAATACAATTTTTTAAATTGTTGTTCAATTGTTTACCCTATTTTTATGTAGTTATTTGAACTTTTATATTGATTGTTTGCTGCTTGGTGCAGGTCCTACCTGCGGCGATTTGTAAGCTGCCCGCAACGTTTTTCAGAGCTGGCCACAGACACTGACCTAAGTGGATTTGGAGTAACTTTTAACTGGCCAAAAATGGCATAAATGGCCAAAAGTGGATTAAGTGTATGGGAATGCCCCCTTTTGAAAAAAAACAAGTTAAAAAATTTAACCTAGCTGACTTACTCTGGAGCAACTTTTGTTGGGGAAAACGGCATTTTTTTTAAACTTGCGCCAGAAAAAACTTACTCCAAAAAAATTGGAGCAAGTCATGAGGAAAATCGGTCCCTGACCGGAGTCAATCAATCTCAGCGGAGGCTGCAACTAGGATGCCAGTAACTGATCATCTGTGCAGTTTCCCCAATATGCCCATTTTAATTTGAAACATGCCCAATAGTAAACTTATAGAACGATCATCATCATCGGCAGTCCCTCGGAATCGAGGAAGACTTGCTTCCACTCCTGAAGCGAGTTCTTTGGTGGATACAACACAGAAGGAGGCCATTTGGGCCATCGTGCTTAAATCGTATCTTTGTTTCAGCTATCCAATTAATCCAACTCCCCCGCTCTTTCCTTACAGTCCTGTCTATTTATCCAACTCTCTTTCGAAAGTTACTGTTGAATCTGCTTCCACCGCCCTTTCAGGCAGCGCGTTCCAGATCACAACAACTCGCTGTGCAAAGAATTGTTTCCCATCTCGCCTCTGGTTCTTTTGCCAATTACCTTAAATCTGTTTCCTCTGGTTACCGACCCGCCTGCCACTGGAAAGTTTCACCTTATTTACGCCATCAAAACCAGCCA
Source organism: Pristiophorus japonicus (assembly GCF_044704955.1). NCBI lineage: Eukaryota > Metazoa > Chordata > Chondrichthyes > Pristiophoridae > Pristiophorus > Pristiophorus japonicus. The sequence goes on along the minus strand of NC_091981.1, from coordinate 295,880,659 downwards.
CGATTTGAAACACCTCTATCAAATCGCCCCTTAATCTTCTCTGCTCCAAGGAGAATCACCCCAGCTTCTCCAGTCTCTCCACGTAACTGAAGTCCTTCATCCCTGGAACCATTCTGGTAAATCTCCTACACACCCTCCCCAAGCCTGAACACCCTTCCTGAAGTGCAGGGCCCAGAATTGAACACAATACTCCAGCTGAGGCCGAACTAGAGTTTATATAAAGGTTTAGCAAAACTTCCTTTTGTACTCAATTCCTCAATGAATTAAGCCACGGATCCTATTTATTTTTTATTTTTAAAAACAGTCTTCTCAACTTGTCCTGCTGCCTTCAAAGATTTGTGTACATATGGTATGTTGGCCTTCATTGCAAGAGGATTTGAGTACAGGAGCAAGGATGTCTTACTACAGTTATACATCTGGAGTATTGTGTGCAGTTTTGGGCTCCTTACCTAAGAAAGGATATACTTTCCATAGAGGGGGTGCAGCGAAGGTTCACCAGACTGATTCCCAGGATGGCAGGACTGTCGTATGAGGAGAGATTGGGTCGACTAGGTCCGTATTCACTAGAATTTAGAAGAATGAGAGGGGATCTCATTGAAAAGTATAAAATTCTGACTGGGTTGGACAGACTGGATGCGGGGAGGATGTTTCCCCTGGCTGGGAAGTCTACAACAAGGGGTCACAGTCTCAGGATACGAGGTAGGAAATTTAGGACCGAGATGAGGAGAAATGTTTTCACTCAGGAGGGTGGTGAACCTGTGGAATTCTTTACCACAGAAGGCTGTGGAGGCCAAGTCACGGAATATATTTAAGAGGGAGATAGATATATTTCTAGACACAAAAGGCATCAAGGGGTATGGGGAAAAAACGGGAATATGGTGTTGAGATAGAGGATCAGCCATGATCAGATTGAATGGCGGTGCAGACTCGAAGGGCCGAATGCCTACTACTGCTCCTATTTTCTATGTATCCCTTCACACTTCTCTGCGTTAAATTAGATCTGCCTTGTGTCCGCCCATTTTACCAGTCTGTCGATGTCTGTTACTATCCTCATTGTTTATAAATCATTTAACTGGGGTTGTGCCTGTGGTGTGCATTTTACATCACATTACACCAAGATGAAGTACTAGTATGTCACTTGTGGTGAGTAGTTTGAGATAATTAAAGAGCATATTACACATTTAAATACAGCGATTTCTCTTTCCTAAGCCTGGCTACCACTGTACTAAATTATTAACACTACTCACCGTAGCCCTCTCCCTGCCACTTTCACCGTTATTGATTATACTAAATGTATTTATTTCTTCAGCCGGACAGCCTTCCTTACAACGTATAACTGCGACATTCCATATCTTTAAAATCAATTAAAGTGTGTAATAACTCAATGCTCCCATTACCTTAGTCCACTGCCCTGCTGTACCCATTTGAATTTGCAGTTACGCTCAGAATGCAAGATTTATAGCAAATAGTTATAATGAAGCAACTTTAAACAGTGTATAAAAGAAAAACTTGCATTTATATAGCGCCTTTCACAATCACCAGACGTTTCAAAGCACTTCACAGCCAATTAAGAACGTTTGTAGTGTGGTCACTGTTATGATGTGGGAAACGCAGCAGCCAACTTGCACACAGCAAGCTCCCACAAACAGTAACATAATAATGACCAGATACTCTGTTTTTGCTATGTTGATTGAGGGGTCAGGCTTGAACCCACAACCTTCTGACTGAGAGGCAAGAGTACCACCCACTGAGCCACAGCTGACACTAGTTGATGTCAATCCCTCCTGAGTTACTCTAGTCTGCCTTGCTGTGCTCTCTGTTGCAGTGCATACTTCTATTAGTTATAAGGTTTAAAAAAAAACTTTTAAAGCGGTTAATATTTGGTATATAGTTGTGCAAAGCAAGTTATTCTGTGCTCCTCCTTTACCTCAGCCAGTTCACTTTATTGCACCTCCCTCAAGTTAGTGTAGTTGTGTACCCGGTCTGTGACGCTAAATCCTCAGGGCCTGATAGTCTGCATCCCAGAGTACTTAAGGAAGTGGCCCGAGAAATAGTAGATGCATTGATGATCATTTTCCAAAATTCCATGGATTCTGGATCAGTTCCTATGGACTGGAGGGTAGCTAATGTAACCCCACTTTTTAAAAAAAAGGAGGGAGAGAGCAAACAGGGAATTATAGACTGGTTAGCCTGACATCAGTAGTGGGGAAAATGCTGGAATCAATTATTAAAGATGTAATAGCAGCGCATTTGGAAAGCAGTGACAGGTTCAGTATAAGTCAGCATGGATTTATGAAAGGAAAATCATGCTTGACAAATCTTCTAGACTTTTTTGAGGATGTAACTAGGAGAGTGGATAAGGGAGAACCAGTGGATGTGGTGTATTTGGACTTTCAAAAGGCTTTTGGCAAGGTCCCACACAAGAGATTAGTATGCAAAATTAAGGCACATGGTACTGGGGGTAATGTATTGACGTGGGTAGAGAACTGGTTGGCAGACAGGAAGCAAAGAGTGGGAATAAACGGGTCCTTTTCAGAATGGCAGGCAGTGACTAGTGGGATGCCGCAAGGTTCAGTGCTGGGGCCCCAGCTATTTACAATATACATTAATGATTTAGACAAAGGAATTGAATGTAATATCTCCAAGTTTGCAGATGACACTAAACTGGGTGGCAGTGTGATCTGTGATGATGATGCGAAGAGGCTGCAGGGTGACTTGGTCAGGTTAGAAGAATGGTCAAATGCACGGCAGATGCAATATAATGTGGATAAATGTGAGGTTATCCACTTTGGTGGCAAAAACAGGAAGGCAGATTATCTGAATGGTGACAGATTAGTAAAAGGAGGTGCAACGAGACCTGGGTGCCATGCTAAATCAGTCACTGAAGGTAGGCATGCAGGTACAGCAGGCAATAAAGAAAGCAAATGGCATGTTGGCCTTCATAGCGAAAGGATTTGAGTATAGGAGTCTTACTGCAGTTGTACAGGGCCTTGGCGAGACCACACCTTGAATATTGTGTAGAGTTTTGGTCTCCTAAACTGAAGAAGGACATTCTTGCTATTGAGGGAGTGCAGCGAAGGTTCACCAGACTAATTCCCAGGATGGCAGGTCTGACATATTAAGAAAGACTGGATCGACTAGGCTTAAATTCACTGAAATTTAGAAGAATGAGAGGGGATCTCATAGAAACATATTAAATTATGACAGGACTGGACAGGTTAGATGCAAGAAGAATGTTCCCGATGTTGGGGAAATCCAGAACCAGGGGTCACAGTCGAAGGATAAGGGGTAAGCCATATAGGACCAAGGTGAGGAGAAACTTTTTCACCCAGAGAGTGGTGCACCTGTGGAATTCTCTACCACAGAAAGTAGTTGAGGCCAATTCACTAAATATATTCAAAAGGGAGTTAGATGAAGTCCTTACTACTCGGGGGATCAGGGGGTATGGAGAGAAAGTGGGAGTGGGGTACTGAAGTTGAATGATCAGCCATGATCATATTGAATTGTGGTGCAGACTCGAAGGGCCGAATGGCCTGCTCCTGTACCTATTTTCTATGTTTCTATGTTATGCTAATGTATATTAGTGTGTAGGTTAAGTGTAAAAGTTAACATCGATTCCTGTTTTACCGTAGCCAGCTGAATTCAGTGTACGCCTTGTAACAGCTGCTCTCAAAGATTTTGAAAGATGCAGCTCTCTGCATCTTTCACATTCTTTCCTTACCACAAGCAAATCTCCCCATATTCCAATCAAACGGTGTTTAGGTCGATCAGAAACATGCAAGATGCAGGTTAATCCCCAAGTACGGTTATGGTGGCTCTGTTTAGGATGTTTAATAGCCATTATAGTTACATTCAATTGCTTTGGGTCTTTCCCCAGCCCTCTGCCCATGTTTAATTATTTAGAATATTTTATGCCCAATGTGCAGTTTTATACCAAGTGTAGAGATATATAACATAAAATCAAAATACTACAGATGCTGGAATCTGGAATAAAAACAGAAAATGCTGGAAATCTCAGCGGGTCAGGCAGCATCTGTGGAGACAGAAACGGAGTTAACGTTTCAGGTCGATGACCCTTCGTCAGAACTGGAGTGTGTTCAAAAAGAACATAAGAAATAGGAGCAGGAGTCGGCCATATGGCCCCTCGAGCCTCCTCCGCCATTCAATAAGATCATGGCTGATCATTCAACCTCAGTACCCCTTTCCTGCTTTCTCTCCATACCCCTTGATCCCTTTAGCCGTAAGGGCCATATGTAACGCCCTTTTGAATATATCCAACGAACTGGCCTCAACAACTTTCTGTGGTAGAGAATTCCACAGGTTAACCACTCTCTGAGTGAAGAAGTTTCTCCTCATCTCGGTCCTAAATGGCCGACCCCTTATTCTTAGACTGTGACCCCTGGTTCTGGAACTCTCCAACAACAGGAACATTCTTCCTGACTCTAACCTGTCCAATCCCGTCAGAATTTTATATGTTTCTATGAGATCCCCTCTCATTCTTCTAAACTCCAGTGGATACAAGCCCAGTCTCTCCTCATACGTCAGTCCTGCCTCCCCGGGAATCAATCTGGTGAACCTTCGCTGCACTCCCTCAATAGCAAGAACGTCCTTCCTCAGATTAGGAGACCAAAACTGAACACAATATTCCAGGTGTGGCCTCACCAAGGCCCTGTACAACTGCAGTAAGACCTCCCTGCTCCTATACTCAAATCCTCTCGCTATGAAGGCCAACATGCCATTTGCCTTCTTCACCGCCTGCTGTACCTGCATGCCAAACTTCAATGACTGATGTACCATGTCACCCAGGTCTCATTGCACCTCCCCTTTTCCTAATCTGTCACCATTCAGATAATATTCTGTCTTCCTGTTTTTGTCACCAAAGTGGATAACCTCACATTTATCCACATTATACGGCATCTGCCATGCATTTGCCCACTCACCTAACCTGTCCAAGTCACCCTGCAGTCTCTTAGCATCCTCTTCACAGCTCACACCGCCACCCAGCTTAGTGTCATCTGCAAACTTGGAGATATTACATTCAATTCCTTAATCTAAATCATTGATGTATATTGTAAATAGCTGGGGTCCTAGCACTGAACCCTGTGGCACCCCACTGGTCACTGCCTGCCATTCTGAAAAGGCTGATCTGATCATGGACTCAGCTCCACTTCCCCGCCCGCTCCCCATAACCCCTTATCGTTTAAGAAACTGTCTATTTCTGTCTTAAATTTATTTAATGTCCCGGCTTCCACAGCTCTCTGAGGCAGCGAATTCCAGATTCACAACCCTCAGAACAAATTTCTCCTCATCTCAGTTCTAAATGGGTGATCTCTTATTCTAAGATCATGCCTTCTAGTTCCAGGCTCCCCTATCAGTGGAAACATCCGCTCTGCATCCACCTTGTCAAGCCCCCTCATAATTTTATACATTTCGATAAGATCACCTCTCATTCTTCACTCATTGTGAAGAACAGATTCTTCACAAGCACTGAAAGGGAGAGGAGAACAAAGAACAAAAGGGAAAATCGGTGATAGGTTGGAAGACAGGAGAGATGAGAGAGACAAAAGGGCTGATGGCACAAATTCAAATGGTAATGCCAGGAGTTAGTAAAACATTAGTCAAGATAGGGTGTGAACGATCGTCTCTCCAGTCATCGACCCAAAACGTTAACTCTGCTTCCTCTCCACAGATACTGCCCGACCCGCTGAGATTTCCAGCATTTTCTGTTTAGTAGATATATAATCTCAGTTTAGGGTCTTTTATACCCAGTGAACAGTGTTTCACACTAGACTGGTGCAGATATGGACAGTGTTCTGGGGGTTTACACTACAGTAATGCAGATACAGACAGTATTCTGGGGGTTTACACTACAGTAGTGCAGATAGACAGTGTTCTGGGGGTTTACACTACAGTAGTGCCGATATAGACCGTTTTCTGGGGGTTTACACTACAGTAGTGCAGATATAGACCATGTTCTGGGGGTTTACACTAGACTGGTGCAGATATAGACCGTGTTCTGAGGGTTTACACTACAGTAGTGCCGATATAGACCATGTTCTGTGGGTTTACACTACAGTCGTGCAGATATAGACCATGTTCTGGGGGTTTACACTACAGTAGTGCAGATATAGATCTTGTTCTGTGCGTTTACACTACAGTAGTGCAGATTTAGACCGTGTTCTGAGGGTTTACACTACAGTAGTGCAGATATAGACGGTGTTCTGTGGGTTTACACTACAGTAGTGCAGATACAGACCGTGTTCTGGGGGTTTAACACGACAGTAGTGCAGATTTAGACCGTGTTCTGAGGGTTTACACTACAGTAGTGCAGATATAGACGGTGTTCTGTGGGTTTACACTACAGTAGTGCAGATACAGACCGTGTTCTGGGGGTTTAACACGACAGTAGTGCAGATATAGATGGTGTTCTGAGGGTTTACACTACAGTAGTGCAGATATAGACCGTGTTCTGGGGGTTTACACTACAGTAGTGCAGATATAGACCGTGTTCTGAGGGTTTACACTACAGTAGTGCAGATATAGACCCTGTTCTGAGGGTTTACACTAGAGTGGTGCAGATATAGATGGTGTTCTGGGGGTTTACACGAGAGTGGTGCAGATATAGACCGTGTTCTGGGGGTTTACACTACAGTAGTGCAGATACAGACCGTGTTCTGGGGGTTTAACACGACAGTAGTGCAGATATAGACGGTGTTCTGAGGGTTTACACTACAGTAGTGCAGATATAGACCGTGTTCTGGGGGTTTACACTACAGTAGTGCAGATATAGACCGTGTTCTGAGGGTTTACACTACAGTAGTGCAGATATAGACCCTGTTCTGTGGGTTTACACTACAGTAGTGCAGATATAGACCTTGTTCTGTGGGTTTACACTACAGTAGTGCAGATTTAGACCGTGTTCTGAGGGTTTACACTACAGTAATGCAGATATAGACGGTGTTCTGTGGGTTTACACTACAGTAGTGCAGATATAGACCGTGTTCTGGGGGTTTAACACGATAGTAGTGCAGATATAGACGGTGTTCTGAGGGTTTACACTACAGTAGTGCAGATATAGACCGTGTTCTGGGGGTTTACACTACAGTAGTGCAGATATAGACCCTGTTCTGGGGGTTTACACTAGAGTGGTGCAGATATAGATGGTGTTCTGGGGGTTTACACTAGAGTGGTGCAGATATAGACCGTGTTCTGGGGGTTTACACTAGAGTGGTGCAGATATAGACCACGTTCTGAGGGTTTACACTACAGTAGTGCAGATACAGACCGTGTTCCTGGGGTTTACACTACAGTAGTGCAGATTTAGACCGTGTTCTGAGGGTTTACACTACAGTAATGCAGATATAGACGGTGTTCTGTGGGTTTACACTACAGTAGTGCAGATATAGACCGTGTTCTGGGGGTTTAACACGACAGTAGTGCAGATATAGACAGTGTTCTGAGTGTTTACACTACAGTAGTGCAGATATAGACCGTGTTCTGGGGGTTTACACTACAGTAGTGCAGATACAGACCGTGTTCTGGGGGTTTACACTACAGTAGTGCAGATACAGACCGTGTTCTGGGGGTTTACACTACAGTAGTGCAGATATAGACCGTGGTGTGAGGGTTTACACTAGAGTGGTGCAGATATAGACCGTGTTCTGGGGGTTTACACTACAGTAGTGCAGATACAGACCGTGTTCTGGGGGTTTACACTAAAGTAGTGCAGATACAGACCGTGTTCTGGGGGTTTACACTACAGTAGTGCAGATACAGACCGTGTTCTGGGGGTTTACACTACAGTAGTGCCGATATAGACCATGTTCTGGGGGTTTACACTACAGTAGTGCAGATATAGACCGTGGTGTGAGGGTTTACACTAGAGTGGTGCAGATATAGACCGTGTTCTGGGGGTTTACACTAGAGTGGTGCAGATATAGACCGTGTTCTGAGGGTTTACACTACAGTAGTGCAGATACAGACCGTGTTCTGGGGGTTTACACTACAGTAGTGCAGATACAGACCGTGTTCTGGGGGTTTACACTACAGTAGTGCCGATATAGACCATGTTCTGGGGGTTTACACTAGAGTGGTGCAGTTATAGACCGTGTTCTGTGCGTTTACACTACAGTAGTGCCGATATAGACCATGTTCTGTGGGTTTACACTACAGTAGTGCAGATATAGACCGTGGTGTGAGGGTTTACACTAGAGTGGTGCAGATATAGACCGTGTTCTGGGGGTTTACACTACAGTAGTGCAGATATAGACCGTGTTCTGGGGGTTTACACTACAGTAGTGCAGATATAGAGCGTGTTCTGAGGGTTTACACTACAGTAGTGCAGATACAGACCGTGTTCTGGGGGTTTACACTACAGTAGTGCCGATATAGACCATGTTCTGTGGGTTTACACTACAGTAGTGCAGATATAGACCGTGTTCTGGGTGTTTACACTAGAGTGGTGCAGATACAGACCGTGTTGTGAGGGTTTACACTAGAGTGGTGCAGATACAGACCGTGTTATGAGGGTTTACACTACAGTAGTGCAGATATAGACCGTGTTCTGGGTGTTTACACTAGAGTGGTGCAGATATCGACCGTGTTCTGAGGGTTTACACTACAGTAGTGCAGATATAGACGGTGTTCTGTGGGTTTACACTACAGTAGTGCAGATACAGACCGTGTTCTGGGGGTTTAACACGACAGTAGTGCAGATATAGATGGTGTTCTGAGGGTTTACACTACAGTAGTGCAGATATAGACCGTGTTCTGGGGGTTTACACTACAGTAGTGCAGATATAGACCGTGTTCTGAGGGTTTACACTACAGTAGTGCAGATATAGACCCTGTTCTGAGGGTTTACACTAGAGTGGTGCAGATATAGATGGTGTTCTGGGGGTTTACACGAGAGTGGTGCAGATATAGACCGTGTTCTGGGGGTTTACACTACAGTAGTGCAGATACAGACCGTGTTCTGGGGGTTTAACACGACAGTAGTGCAGATATAGACGGTGTTCTGAGGGTTTACACTACAGTAGTGCAGATATAGACCGTGTTCTGGGGGTTTACACTACAGTAGTGCAGATATAGACCGTGTTCTGAGGGTTTACACTACACTAGTGCAGATATAGACCCTGTTCTGAGGGTTTACACTACAGTAGTGCAGATATAGACCTTGTTCTGTGGGTTTACACTACAGTAGTGCAGATTTAGACCGTGTTCTGAGGGTTTACACTACAGTAATGCAGATATAGACGGTGTTCTGTGGGTTTACACTACAGTAGTGCAGATATAGACCGTGTTCTGGGGGTTTAACACGATAGTAGTGCAGATATAGACGGTGTTCTGAGGGTTTACACTACAGTAGTGCAGATATAGACCGTGTTCTGGGGGTTTACACTACAGTAGTGCAGATATAGACCCTGTTCTGGGGGTTTACACTACAGTAGTGCAGATATAGATGGTGTTCTGTGGGTTTACACTACAGTAGTGCAGATACAGACCGTGTTCTGGGGGTTTAACACGACAGTAGTGCAGATATAGATGGTGTTCTGAGGGTTTACACTACAGTAGTGCAGATATAGACCGTGTTCTGGGGGTTTACACTACAGTAGTGCAGATATAGACCGTGTTCTGAGGGTTTACACTACAGTAGTGCAGATATAGACCCTGTTCTGAGGGTTTACACTAGAGTGGTGCAGATATAGATGGTGTTCTGGGGGTTTACACGAGAGTGGTGCAGATATAGACCGTGTTCTGGGGGTTTACACTACAGTAGTGCAGATACAGACCGTGTTCTGGGGGTTTAACACGACAGTAGTGCAGATATAGACGGTGTTCTGAGGGTTTACACTACAGTAGTGCAGATATAGACCGTGTTCTGGGGGTTTACACTACAGTAGTGCAGATATAGACCGTGTTCTGAGGGTTTACACTACAGTAGTGCAGATATAGACCCTGTTCTGAGGGTTTACACTACAGTAGTGCAGATATAGACCTTGTTCTGTGGGTTTACACTACAGTAGTGCAGATTTAGACCGTGTTCTGAGGGTTTACACTACAGTAATGCAGATATAGACGGTGTTCTGTGGGTTTACACTACAGTAGTGCAGATATAGACCGTGTTCTGGGGGTTTAACACGATAGTAGTGCAGATATAGACGGTGTTCTGAGGGTTTACACTACAGTAGTGCAGATATAGACCGTGTTCTGGGGGTTTACACTACAGTAGTGCAGATATAGACCCTGTTCTGAGGGTTTACACTAGAGTGGTGCAGATATAGATGGTGTTCTGGGGGTTTACACGAGAGTGGTGCAGATATAGACCGTGTTCTGGGGGTTTACACTACAGTAGTGCAGATACAGACCGTGTTCTGGGGGTTTAACACGACAGTAGTGCAGATATAGACGGTGTTCTGAGGGTTTACACTACAGTAGTGCAGATATAGACCGTGTTCTGGGGGTTTACACTACAGTAGTGCAGATATAGACCGTGTTCTGAGGGTTTACACTACAGTAGTGCAGATATAGACCCTGTTCTGAGGGTTTACACTAGAGTGGTGCAGATATAGATGGTGTTCTGGGGGTTTACACGAGAGTGGTGCAGATATAGACCGTGTTCTGGGGGTTTACACTACAGTAGTGCAGATACAGACCGTGTTCTGGGGGTTTAACACGACAGTAGTGCAGATATAGACGGTGTTCTGAGGGTTTACACTACAGTAGTGCAGATATAGACCGTGTTCTGGGGGTTTACACTACAGTAGTGCAGATATAGACCGTGTTCTGAGGGTTTACACTACAGTAGTGCAGATATAGACCCTGTTCTGAGGGTTTACACTACAGTAGTGCAGATATAGACCTTGTTCTGTGGGTTTACACTACAGTAGTGCAGATTTAGACCGTGTTCTGAGGGTTTACACTACAGTAATGCAGATATAGACGGTGTTCTGTGGGTTTACACTACAGTAGTGCAGATATAGACCGTGTTCTGGGGGTTTAACACGATAGTAGTGCAGATATAGACGGTGTTCTGAGGGTTTACACTACAGTAGTGCAGATATAGACCGTGTTCTGGGGGTTTACACTACAGTAGTGCAGATATAGACCCTGTTCTGGGGGTTTACACTACAGTAGTGCAGATATAGATGGTGTTCTGTGGGTTTACACTACAGTAGTGCAGATACAGACCGTGTTCTGGGGGTTTAACACGACAGTAGTGCAGATATAGATGGTGTTCTGAGGGTTTACACTACAGTAGTGCAGATATAGACCGTGTTCTGGGGGTTTACACTACAGTAGTGCAGATATAGACCGTGTTCTGAGGGTTTACACTACAGTAGTGCAGATATAGACCCTGTTCTGAGGGTTTACACTAGAGTGGTGCAGATATAGATGGTGTTCTGGGGGTTTACACGAGAGTGGTGCAGATATAGACCGTGTTCTGGGGGTTTACACTACAGTAGTGCAGATACAGACCGTGTTCTGGGGGTTTAACACGACAGTAGTGCAGATATAGACGGTGTTCTGAGGGTTTACACTACAGTAGTGCAGATATAGACCGTGTTCTGGGGGTTTACACTACAGTAGTGCAGATATAGACCGTGTTCTGAGGGTTTACACTACAGTAGTGCAGATATAGACCCTGTTCTGAGGGTTTACACTACAGTAGTGCAGATATAGACCTTGTTCTGTGGGTTTACACTACAGTAGTGCAGATTTAGACCGTGTTCTGAGGGTTTACACTACAGTAATGCAGATATAGACGGTGTTCTGTGGGTTTACACTACAGTAGTGCAGATATAGACCGTGTTCTGGGGGTTTAACACGATAGTAGTGCAGATATAGACGGTGTTCTGAGGGTTTACACTACAGTAGTGCAGATATAGACCGTGTTCTGGGGGTTTACACTACAGTAGTGCAGATATAGACCCTGTTCTGGGGGTTTACACTAGAGTGGTGCAGATATAGATGGTGTTCTGGGGGTTTACACTAGAGTGGTGCAGATATAGACCGTGTTCTGGGGGTTTACACTAGAGTGGTGCAGATATAGACCACGTTCTGAGGGTTTACACTACAGTAGTGCAGATACAGACCGTGTTCCTGGGGTTTACACTACAGTAGTGCAGATTTAGACCGTGTTCTGAGGGTTTACACTACAGTAATGCAGATATAGACGGTGTTCTGTGGGTTTACACTACAGTAGTGCAGATATAGACCGTGTTCTGGGGGTTTACACTACAGTAGTGCAGATATAGACCGTGTTCTGAGGGTTTACACTACAGTAGTGCAGATATAGACCCTGTTCTGAGGGTTTACACTACAGTAGTGCAGATATAGACCTTGTTCTGTGGCTTTACACTACAGTAGTGCAGATTTAGACCGTGTTCTGAGGGTTTACACTACAGTAATGCAGATATAGACGGTGTTCTGTGGGTTTACACTACAGTAGTGCAGATATAGACCGTGTTCTGGGGGTTTAACACGATAGTAGTGCAGATATAGACGGTGTTCTGAGGGTTTACACTACAGTAGTGCAGATATAGACCGTGTTCTGGGGGTTTACACTACAGTAGTGCAGATATAGACCCTGTTCTGGGGGTTTACACTAGAGTGGTGCAGATATAGATGGTGTTCTGGGGGTTTACACTAGAGTGGTGCAGATATAGACCGTGTTCTGGGGGTTTACACTAGAGTGGTGCAGATATAGACCACGTTCTGAGGGTTTACACTACAGTAGTGCAGATACAGACCGTGTTCCTGGGGTTTACACTACAGTAGTGCAGATTTAGACCGTGTTCTGAGGGTTTACACTACAGTAATGCAGATATAGACGGTGTTCTGTGGGTTTACACTACAGTAGTGCAGATATAGACCGTGTTCTGGGGGTTTACACTACAGTAGTGCAGATATAGACCGTGTTCTGGGGGTTTACACTACAGTAGTGCAGATATAGAGCGTGTTCTGAGGGTTTACACTACAGTAGTGCAGATACAGACCGTGTTCTGGGGGTTTACACTACAGTAGTGCCGATATAGACCATGTTCTGTGGGTTTACACTACAGTAGTGCAGATATAGACCGTGTTCTGGGGGTTTACACTAGAGTGGTGCAGATATAGACCGTGTTCTGTGGGTTTACACGAGAGTGGTGCCGATATAGACCGTGTTCTGGGTGTTTACACTAGAGTGGTGCAGATACAGACCGTGTTGTGAGGGTTTACACTAGAGTGGTGCAGATACAGACCGTGTTATGAGGGTTTACACTACAGTAGTGCAGATATAGACCGTGTTCTGGGTGTTTACACTAGAGTGGTGCAGATATCGACCGTGTTCTGAGGGTTTACACTAGAGTGGTGCAGATATAGACCGTGTTCTGGGGGTTTACACTACAGTAGTGCCGATATAGACCGTGTTCTGGGGGTTTACACTAGAGTGGTGCAGATATAGACCGTGTTCTGGGGGTTTACACTACAGTAGTGCAGATACAGACCGTGTTCTGAGGGTTTACACTAGAGTGGTGCAGATATAGACCGTGTTCTGGGGGTTTACACTACAGTAGTGCAGATACAGACCGTGTTCTGAGGGTTTACACTACAGTAGTGCAGATATAGACCCTGTTCTGGGGGTTTACACTACAGTAGTGCCGATACAGACCCTGTTCTGGGGGTTTACACTACAGTAGTGCAGATACAGACCCTGTTCTGGGGGTTTACACTACAGTAGTGCCGATACAGACCCTGTTCTGAGGGTTTACACTACAGTAGTGCCGATACAGACAGTGTTCTGAGGGTTTACACTACAGTAGTGCAGATACAGACCGTGTTCTGAGGGTTTACACTAGAGTGGTGCAGATATAGACCGTGTTCTGGGGGTTTACACTACAGTAGTGCAGATACAGACCCTGTTCTGGGGGTTTCGCAGAGCACTGATATAAAGTTTTACCTCAGCCAAGTTGCCTCGCTGTTTTCTTCCTCTTGCTTCAGTTTCTTCAGATCCTTGTGGCTCAGGGTCCGGGTCGCCTTGTTGCCCGCCGCCGCTCCGGCACCGTGTCCGCGCCGCCTCACGGTGCCCGCCTCCGGGCTGCTCACCGAGTCACCACCACCGCCGCCGCCGCCGCCGGCGGCCCTCGGGCCGCTCATGGTGCCGGCGGGGATTGCTGCCCTGTCTCACTCACGCTCTCCGGTTGCCCCTGGGGACAGGGGGGGGGGGGGGGGGGGTCAGGGGGTCAGCGACTGGCGATTCGGGCTCGCGAGCAACCTGTCCACCTGACCCGCTCGCGGGGACTCGCTCACCACGCCCCGCGCCTGAGAGGGGGGGCGGCGACGTCATCCCCCCTCCCCTCCCCGGGGCCACAGTGCAGCCCCGCCCCGCGACCACAGGCCCCGCCCCCTTTTCGGCTGCTCACACGCGTGCGCTAAGTGGGCGAACTGCCTCTTGGGAAATGTAGTCCAATCGCAAGACATGCACATGGCAATTCAAGGGTTTCGCCTTCGGGCTTGGGATGGAGTTTGTGCTTTTGTGTTCGTGCTCCGCATTTTTGATTAAAGAAAATGTAAGCAATGCACGTCACTGCTTAAAAATAACCGGCTCAATATCTTTTAAATGTGTTTGTTATTGGTATTATATACACAATTCACGTTTTGAAAGTGACTATTGACTCAGCTTCCTTTCAGACAGTCATCATCATCATCATAGGCAGTCCCTCGGAAATCGAGGAAGGCTTGCTTCCACTCCTGAAGTGAGTTCTTTGGTGGCTGAACAGTCCAATACCAGAGCCACAGAGCCTGTTACAGGTGGGACAGACATTCGTCAGGGGAAGAGGGGGTGGCACTGGTTTACCACACGTTCCTTCCGCTGCCTGCGCCTGACCTCGACACGCTCGCGACGTTGAGATTCGAAGAGCTCAACGCCCTCCCGGATGCACTTTCTCCATCTAGGGCAGTCTTCGGTCAGGGACTCCCAGGTGTCAGTGGTGATGTCGCACTTTACCAGGGAGGCTTTGAGGGTGTCCTTGTAACGTTTGCGCTGCCCACCTTTGGCTCATTTGCCGTGAAGGAGCTCCGCATAGAGCGTTTACTTAGGGAGTCTCGTGTCTGGCATGCGAACTATGTGGCCTGCCCAGCGAAGCTGATCGAGTGTGGTCAGCGCTTCAATGCTGGGGATGTTAGCCTTGACGAGGACACTGATGTTGGTGCACCTGTCCTCTCAGGGGATTTGCAGGATCTTGCGGAGACATCGTTGATGATATATCTCCAGCGACTTGAGGTGTCTTCTGTACATCGTCCATGCCTCTGATCCATACAGGAGGGCGGGTATTTCTATAGCCCTGTAGACCATGAGCTTGGTGGTAGATTTGAGGGCCTGGTCTTCGAACACTCTTTTTCTCAGGCGGCCGAAGGCTGCACTGACGCACTGGAGGCAATGTTGAATCTCCGCATCAAGTCTGCCTTTGTTGATAAGAGGCTCCATTGCCTTTAATGTAGTAAAATGTACCACGACACTTCACAGGAGCATAATCAAACAAAATCTGACACCGGACCAGAGACATTAGGGCAAATGGCCCAAAATCTTGGTCAAAGAGGTCAATTTTATGGAGCGTCTTAAAGGAGGAAAGAAAGGCGGAGAGGTTTCGAGAGGGAATTCCAGAGCTTAGGGCACAAGCAGCTGAAGGGATGGCCCCCATTGGCGGAGCGAATATCTCGGAGGGTTGTAGTGCTGGAGGAGGTCACAGAGATAGGGAGGGGCGAGGCCATAGAGGGCTTTGAAAACAAGGATGGCAATTTTAAAATTGAGGCGTTGCTCAGCCGGGAACCAATGTAGGGCAGCGAGCACAGCGAGTATACGTGAGAAGGTAAAATTTGCAAAATTACAGGGAAAGAGCAGGGGAGTGGGACTAATTAAAAAGAACATAAGAAATAGGAGCGGGAGTCGGCCATGAGGCCCCTCGAGTTGCGCCGCCATTCAATAAGATCATAGCTGATCTGATCACGGACTCAAGTCCACTTCCCTGCCCGTCCCCCATAACCCTTGACTCACTGAACATTCAAATATCTGTCTATCTCCCCCTTAAATATATTCAATAACCCAGCCTCCACTGCTCTCTGGGGTAGAGAATTCCACAGATTCACAACGCTCTGAGAGAAGAAATTCTTCCTCAATTCCGTTTTAAATGGGCAACCGCTTATTCTGAAACTATGCCCCTTAATTCTAGATTCCTCCACGAGGGGAAACATCCTCTCTGCATCCACCTTGTCGAGCCCCCTCAGAATCTTATACGTTTCAATAAGATCACCTCTCATTCTTCTAAACTCCAATGAGTATAGATCCAACCTGCTCAACCTTTCTTCATAAGTCAACCCCCTCATCTCAAGAATCAACCTCGTGACCCTTCCCTGAACAGCCTCCAATGCAAGTATATCCCTCCTTAAATAAGGAGACCAAAACTGTACGCAGTATTCCAGGTGTGGCCTCACCAATACCCTGCATAGTTGTAGCAGGACTTCTCTGCTTTTATACTCTATCCCCCTTGTAATAAAGGCCAACGTTCCATTTGCCTTCCTCATTACTTGCTGTACCTGCATACTAACTTTTTATATTTCATGCACAAGGACCCCCAGGTCCCTCTGTACCACCGCATTTTGTAATCTCTTCCCATTTAAATAATAATCTGCTTTTTTATTTTTCCTACGAAAGTGCATAACCTCACATTTCCCCACATTATACTCCATGTGCCAAATGTTTGCCCACTCACTTAGCCTGTCTATGTCTCTTTTGTAAGTATTGTGTTCCTAACACAGATGAGACTGCACACAGAGAGGTTAAAGTAACAGTGACCTCAGTCTTTATTAAGGCACTCCAGAGTGAGGAACAAGCCTTAGGGGCCGGCTTATATACAGTGCTCCCAAGGGATGCTGGGATCCCTTGGGACTTCAGGGGATGCGCTCCCTGGTGGTGGAACATGGGAGTGCATGCTTTACAGATACACAACATCACTCCCCCCTCAAGTCAAAGTGAAAACTATTTACAAGGTGAGGCGGTCGGGAGCCTTTCTTTCCCTGGTGGACTGCCTCGGTACAAATGTCTGTTCTGGTGTGTTGGCTGTGCCCTCGCTGGGCTGGCGTGTTGTTGGCCCTGCAGGGCTGCTGGGTGAGCCTGGCCTTGCTGGGCTGTTGGGCGTGATGGGTTCGATTTCCTGGTCCGGGGTGGTGTCGTTGATCCTTTGGGTGTGTGTTGTGGTCTCGAAAAAGGTGGTGTCTGCTGTGGGTTGTTCAGGGCAGTCTGTGAACCGCAGCCTCATTTGATCCAGGTGCTTTCTGCAAATTTGTCCATTGTCTAGTTTGACTACAAACACCCTACTCCCTTCTTTAGCTATCACCGTGCCTGCGATCCACTTGGGACCATGTCCATAGTTTAGTACATACACAGGGTCATTCAGATCAATTTCCCGTGACACAGTGGCACGACATTTTGTTGCTGCCGCCTGCTCTCTACCTGATCATACAGGTTGGGGTGAACAAGCGAGAGTCTGGTTTTAAGTGTCCTTTTCATGAGTAGCTCAGCCGGGGGCACCCCTGTGAGCGAGTGGGGTCTCATGCAGTAGCTGAGCAGTACTCGGGACAGGCGGGTTTGGAATGAGCCATCTGCGACTCGTTTAAGGCTCTGTTTGATTGTTTGCACTGCCTGCTCTGCCTGCCCATTGGAGGTTGGTTTAAACGGGGCCGAGGTGACATGTTTGATCCCATTGCGGGTCATGAATTCTTTAAATTCGGCACTGGTGAAGCATGGCCCGTTGTCACTGACCAGTATGTCAGGCAGGCCGTGGGTGGCAAACATGGCCCTCAGGCTTTCAATGGTGGCAGTGGTGGTGCTTCCCAACATTATTTCACATTCAATCCATTTTGAAAAAGCATCCACCACCACCAGGAACATTTTACCGAGAAACGGGCCCGCATAGTCGACATGGATCCTCGACCATGGTCTGGAGGGTCAGGACCACAAACTTAGTGGTGCCTCTCTGGGCGCGTTGCTCAACTCAGCACACACATTGCCGTACACAGGACTCTAAGTCAGAGTCGATACCGGGCCACCACACGTGGGATCTGGCTATCGCTTTCATCATTACTATACCCGGATGTGTGCTGTGGAGATCCGAGATGAACGTCTCCCTGCCCTTTTTTGGTAGTACTACGCGGTTACCCCACAACAGGCAGCCCTTTCGCCGCTGGAACGGCTTGATTTGCTCTTCATTTCAACGAGGGTGCTGGCCCAGCTCCCATGCAGTACACAGTTTTTTACTCGGGATAGCAGAGGATCTTGGCTGGTCCAAGTCCTAATCTGGCGGGCCGCGACAGGTGATTGATCATTTTCAAATGCTTCCATGACCATCAACAAGTCTGCGGGCTGCGCCACCATCAACAAGTTTGCAGGCTGTGCCATTTCCACCCCCGTGGTGGGCAATGGTAGCCGACTGAGAGCATCCGCACAGTTCTCGGTGCCTGGCCTGTGGCGGATGGTATAGTTATACGTTGATAGCGTGAGTGCCCACCTTTGTATGCGGACTGAGGCATTAGTATTTATCCCCTTGTTTTCAGTGAACAGGGATATGAGGGGCTTGTGATCAGTTTCCAGCTCAAATTTGAGGCCAGACAGGTACTGATGCATTTTCTTTACCCCAAACACACACGCTGATGCCTCTTTCTTAATCATGCTGCAGGCCCTCTCGGCCTTAGACAAGCTTCTGGAGGCATAGGCGACAGGTTGCAACTTCCCCAGAACGTTAGCTTGTTGTAATACACATCCGATTCCGTACGACGATGCGTCACATGCTAGCACAAGTCTTTTACACGGGTTATACCATACAAGCAGCTTGTTGGAGCATAAAATGTTTCTGGCTTTCTCAAAAGCAATTACTTGTTTTTTCCCCATACCCAGGTCTCACCTTTAATCAATAACACATGTCGGGGCTCTAAGAGGCTGCTTAACCCGGTAGGAAGTTACCAAAATAGTTGAGGAGTCCCAGGAACGACCGCAGCTGCGTGACGTTCTGTGGCCTGGGCGCGTTCCTGATAGCCTCTGTCTTGGCGTCTATGGGCCGAATGCCATCCGCCGCAATCTTTCTCCCCAAAAACTCCACTTCTGTTGCCATGAAGACGCATTTCGACCTCTTCAGCCGCAACCCTACATGATCCAATCGCTGGAGGACCTCCTCTAGGTTTTGTAGGTGCTCGCCAGTGTCCCGACCCGTGACCAATATGTCTTCCTGAAAAACCACCATGTGTGGTACCGACTTAAGTAGGCTCTCCATGTTTCTCTGGAAGATCTCTGCAGCCAACCGAATTCTAAATGGGCATCTGTTGTAGATGAACAGTCCCTTGTGCGTGTTGATGCAGATGAGGGCCTTCGAAGACTCCTCCAGCTCCTGCGTGATGTAGGGCGAACTCAGGTCGAGCTTGGTGAACGTCTTGCCTCCTGCCAGCGTCGCAAATAGGTCGTCTGCCTTGGGCAGCGGGAATTGGTCCTGTAGCGAGAAATGATTAATAGTTACTTTATAATCACCGCAAATCCTGACCGTGCCATCACTTTTGAGTACTGGAACAATCGGGTTGGCCCACTTGGTGAATTCCACTGGGGAGATGATGCCCTCGCGTTGCAGCCTGTCCAGCTCGATTTCCACTCTCTCCCTCATCATGTGAGGTACCGCTCGCGCATTGTGGTGAATGGGTCGTGCCTCTGGGACCAAGTGGATCCACACCTTCGCCCCGGAAAAGTTTCCAATGCCTGGCTCAAAAAGGGAAGGAAATTTGTTAAGAATCTGGGTACATGAGGCCTCATCGACATGTGATAGCGCTCGGATGTCATTCCAGTTCCAGCGGACTTTGCCCAGCCAGCTCCTTCCAAGCAGTGTGGGGCCATCGCCTGGGACAATCCAGAGTGGCAGTTCGTGCACCGAGCCCTCATAGGTGACCTTGACCATGGCACTGGCCAGGACAGTGATGAGCTCTTTGGTGTACGTTCTTAGTTGTGTGTGGATGGGGCTCAGGGCTGGTCTGAGTGCCTTGTTGCACCACACTCTCTCAAACATCTTTTTACTCATGATGGATTGGCTAGTGCCAGTGTCCAGTTCCATGGCTACGGGTAAGCCATTCAATTTTACATTTAGCATTATAAGTGGACATTTCATCGAAAATGTATGCACCCTGTGTACTTCAGCATCTGCCTCCTCTCTCTGAGGCTCGAAATTGCTTTGATCCATCATGGACCGATCTTCCTCTGCCACATGGTGGTTAGCAGGTTTTGCAGAGCTTGCAGCTCATCTGCAAGCTCTTTGGAGGTGCCCCATTGTTCCACAGATCTTGCAAACATACCCTTTGAAGCGGCATGAATAGGCTGAATGGAAGCCTCCACAATGCCAACAAGGTGTGAATTGCCTTGCATTCATCCTTTGTTGCGGACTCTGAGTCATCTGGGTCACCTGAGGCCTGCTGGCAGTTGCAGACTCGTGGTTTCTGCCCTGTACATTTCTGCTCGCAACCACAGTTCCAGTTAATTTATGAACATTGCTAGCACTTCTGTGCTGAGAGATTTGTTTGGTGTTATCACTGGTGAACATAAATGCCTGTGATATCGCAATGGCCTTACTGAGGGCCGGTGTCTCTACAGTCAAAAGTTTTCATAGGATGGTCTCGTGGCCAATGCCCAGTACAAAAAAGTCTCTGAGCATCTGCTCCAGGTAGCCATCAAACTCACATTGTCCTGCAAGTCGCCTTAGGTCGTGACGTAGCTCACCACTTCCTGACCTTCAGATCGCTGGCACGTGTAGAACCAATACCTCGCCATCAGCACACTTTCCCACGGATTAAGATGCTCCCAAACCAGTGTACACAGCTCCTCATACGACTTATCTGTGGGTTTCACTGGAGCCAGAAGATTCTTCATGAGGCTGTAGGTCGGTGCCCGCAGACCGTGAGGAGGGCTGCTCTCCTTTTTGCAGCGCTTCCTTCTCCATCCAGCTCGTTGGCTACAAAGTACTGGTCTAGCCGTTCGACATAGGGTTCCCAGTCCTCACCAGAACTTCTCCAGGATGCCCTCAGTTTGCTGCATCTTTGCGTTGGATTCGTATACTCGTCGCCAGTTATTGTGTTCCAAACACAGATGAGACTACACACAGGGAGGTTAAAGTAACAGTGACCTCAGTCTTTATTAAGACACTCCAAAGTGAGGAACAGGCCTTAGGGACCGGCTTATATACAGTGCTCCCAAGGGATGCTGGGATCCCTTGGGACTTCAGGGGATGCGCTCCCTGGTGGCAGAACATGGGAGTGCATGCTTTACAGATATGCAACAGTAAGGCTCGCAAAGATATTTGGCTCAGGGCACAGGAAGATGCCAGGGTCTGGAGACTAGAACTTGAAGCACAGGAAAAAGCGACAGCCAACTACCGGTTTTGAATCGATGAAGGACATTGATACTGGACATTGGAATGTTTTAAAGCTTTTCTGATTGACTATGAAAAGGAGCATTCATGGAAATATGTGGCCTGGAATCTTGAGCGAGTTCCGATTGATTTCGATGGGAGAAATTAGCATCGGGACAATGCTCTGGGTTTCATTCAAACAATGGGGTCAGATTAACTTCATGGCCTGAATCAGAGAAAGGTTTATCTGCGAGCCGACGACCAGACACACCCATCAGCAGTAAGAGGGAAACCACATTCAAAGAGTACTTCAGGGAGCGGGAAACAAAGATGAGGAGTCATCATCAATCTGGCAGACTCTGCATATCTCCGCTGGTTGAATTACCGGCGGATGATGTGTGAATGTCGGCCATTCAGCAGCCCAGCAACTGAAACTACGGTTGGGGGAGGGCTTTGTGACAAAAGGACTTTAAGGCGGAAGGACATCGACAGGGACATCACACAGGAAAACACTCTCTCGCTCTCGAGGACTGCGGCAGTCAGGTGAAGACGGACGGGGACCGGTCATTCCCAGCTCCAGGGCCCACAATCCACATCGGTGATGACCAGCCGGATTGAGTGATTGTATGTTTCAACCAAATCTCACAGGGGTTTTGTCCGTGTTTTGTTGGTTTTAATAAACTAATAGTTTTGGGTCAAACCTAAACCTTTGTGTCGTGTACATTTTGTTCCTGTAAATCCCAGAGTCAAAGAACTGTAGTAAGGACAAAGAAAGAAAAAAAACCTTACCCTTTGATTTGTATCCTCCTCACAATTTGCTTTCCCACCTATCTTTGTATCATCAGCAAAGTTGGCTACATTACACTCGGTCCCCTCATCCAAGTCATTCATATAGAATAAAAACAGAAAATGCTGGAAATCTCAGCGGGTCAGGCAGCATCTGTGGAGAGAGAAAGCAGAGTTAATGTTTCGGGTCGATGACCCTTTGTCAGAACTGGAGAGTGTTCGAAAAGAACAGATTCTTAACAAGCACTGAAAGGGGGAGGGGAAGATAGAACAAAAGGGAACGTCTGTGATAGGGTGGTCGACAGGAGAGATTAGAGAGACAAAAGGGATGATGGACCGAATTGAAATGGTAATGCCAGGACTTAGAAAAACATTAGTCGAGATAGAGTGTGAATGGCGGAATAATGACAATATAGATTGTAAATAGTTGAGGACCCAGCACCGATCCCTGTGGAACCCCGCTAATTACAGTTTGCCAACCTGAAAATGACCCATTTAGCCCGACTCTCTGTTTTCTATTAGTTAGCCAATCCTCTATCCACGCTAATATATTACCCCTAACCCCGTGAGCTCTTGTGCAGTAATCTTTAATGTGGCACCTTATCAAATGCCTTCTGGAAGTCAAAATACACAACATAAACTGCAATAAAAACAGAAAATGCTGGAAATCTTAGCAGGTCAGGCAGCATCTATGGAGAGAGAAACAGAGTTTACGTTTCGGGTCGATGATCCTTCGTCAGAACTGGAGAATGTTCGAAAAGAACAGATTCTTAACAAGCACTGAAAGGGGGAGGGGGAGACAGAACAAAAGGGAAGCTCTGTGATTGAGTGGAAGGCAGGAGTAATTAGAGAGACAAAAGGGATGATGGCCCAAATTCAAATGGTAATGCCAGGAGTTAGAAAAACATTAGTCGAGATAGGGTGTGAATGGCAGGATAATGACCAGCTGCCATTTCAGACAAGGAGAAAAAGAAACACTCTTTAAGGGGGGGGGAGGGGGTGTGGGAGGAAGCCAAAGATTGGCAGCGGTTATGCTCTGAAATTGTTGAACTCGATGTTGAGTCCAGAAGGCTGTAAAGTGCCTAAAAGAAAGATGAGGTGCTGTTCCTCGAGCTTGCGTTGAGCTTCGTTGCAACAGTGGAGGAGACCGAGGATGGAGAGGTCAGAGTGGGAGTGGAGAATTAAACTGACAGGCGTCTGGAAACTCAGGGTCACACTTGTGGACTGAATGGAGGTGTTCCACAAAGAGGTCACCCAATCTACGCTCAAGGATGTCTCGGAGCGGGACATTCTGAAATGGGAGGGAGAACAGCCAGTTGTCGTGGTGCACATTGGTACCAACGACATAGGTAAAAAAAGGGATGAGGTCCTACGAAACGAATTTAAGGAGCTAGGAGCTAAATTAAAAAGTAGGACCACAAAAGTAGTAATCTCGGGATTGCTACCAGTGCCACGTGATAGTCAGAGTAGGAATCACAGGATAGCGCAGATGAATACGTGGCTTGAGCAGTGGTGCAGCAGGGAGGGATTCAAATTCCTGGGGCATTGGGACCGGTTCTGGGGGAGGTGGGACCAGTACAAACCGGACGGTCTGCACCTGGGCAGGACCGGAACCAATGTCCTCGGGGGAGTGTTTGCTAGTGCTGTTGGGGAGGATTTAAACTAATATGGCAGGGGGATGGGAACCAATGCAGGGAGACAGAGGGAAACAAAAAGGAGGCAAAAGCAAAAGACAGAAAGGAGATGAGGAAAAGTGGAGGGCAGAGAAACCCAAGGCAAAGAACAAAAAGGGCCACTGTACAGCAAAATTCTAAAAGGACAAAGGGTGTTAAAAAAACAAGCCTGAAGGCTTTGTGTCTGAATGCAAGGAGTATCCGCAATAAGGTGGATGAATTAATTGTGCAAATCGATGTTAATAAATATGATGTGATTGGGATTACGGAGACGTGGCTCCAGGATGATCAGGGCTGGGAACTCAACATTCAGGGGTATTCAACATTCAGGAAGGATAGAATAAAAGGAAAAGGAGGTGGGGTAGCATTGTTGGTTAAAGAGGAGATTAATGCAATAGTTAGGAAAGACATGAGCTTGGATGATGTGGAATCTATATGGGTAGAGCTGCAGAACACCAAAGGGCAAAAAACGTTAGTAGGAGTTGTGTACAGACCTCCAAACAGTAATAGGGATGTTGGGGAGGGCATCAAACAGGAAATTAGGGGTGCATGCAATAAAGGTGTAGCAGTTATAATGGGTGACTTTAATATGCACATAGATTGGGCTAGCCAAACTGGAAGCAATACGGTGGAGGAGGATTTCCTGGAGTGCATAAGGGATGGTTTTCTAGACCAATATGTTGAGGAACCAACTAGGGGGGAGGCCATCTTAGACTGGGTGTTGTGTAATGAAAGAGGATTAATTAGCAATCTCATTGTGCGAGGCCCCTTGGGGAAGAGTGACCATAATATGGTGGAATTCTGCATTAGGATGGAGAATGAAACAGTAAATTCAGAGACCATGGTCCAGAACTTAAAGAAGGGTAACTTTGAAGGTATGAGGCGTTAATTGGCTAGGATAGATTGGCGAATGATACTTAGGGGGTTGACTGTGGATGGGCAATGGCAGACATTTAGAGACCGCATGGATGAATTACAACAATCGTAAAAAAATAAAAAAGGGAAGGTGGCTCAACCGTGGCTATCTAGGGAAATCAGGGATAGTATTAAAGCCAAGGAAGTGGCATACAAATTGGCCAGAAATAGCAGCGAACCTGGGGACTGGGAGAAATTTAGAACTCAGCAGAGGAGGACAAAGGGTTTGATTAGGGCAGGGAAAATGGAGTACGAGAAGAAGCTTGCAGGGAACATTAAGGTGGATTGCAAAAGTTTCTATAGGTATGTAAAGAAAAAAGGTTAGTAAAGACAAACGTAGGTCCCCTGCAGTCAGAATCAGGGGAAGTCATAACGGGGAACAAAGAAATGGCAGACCAATTGAACAAGTACTTTGGTTCGGTATTCACTAAGGAGGATACAAACAACCTTCCGGATATAAAAGGGGTCAGAGGGTCTAGTAAGGAGGGGGAACTGAAGGAAATCTTTATTAGTCGGGAAATTGTGTTGGGGAAATTGATGGGATTGAAGGCCGATAAATCCCCAGGGCCTGATGGACTGCATCCCAGAGTACTTAAGGAGGTGGCCTTGGAAATAGCGGATGCATTGACAGTCATTTTCCAACATTCCATTGACTCTGGATCAGTTCCTATCGAGTGGAGGGTAGCCAATGTAACCCCACTTTTTAAAAAAGGAGGGAGAGAGAAAACAGGGAATTATAGACCGGTCAGCCTGACCTCAGTAGTGGGTAAAATGATGGAATCAATTATTAAGGATGTCATAGCAGTGCATCTGGCAAATGGTGACATGATAGGTCCAAGTCAGCATGGATTTGTGAAAGGGAAATCATGCTTGACAAATCTTCTGGAATTTTTTGAGGATGTTTCCAGTAAAGTGGACAAAGGAGAACCAGTTGATGTGGTATATTTGGACTTTCAGAAGGCTTTCGACAAGGTCCCACACAAGAGATTAATGTGCAAAGTTAAAGCACATGGGATTGGGGGTAGTGTGCTGACGTGGACTGAGAACTGGTTGTCAGACAAGAAGCAAAGAGTAGGAGTAAACGGGTACTTTTCAGAATGGCAGGCAGTGACTAGTGGGGTGCCGCAAGGTTCTGTGCTGGGGCCCCAGCTGTTTACATTGTACATTAATGATTTAGACGAGGGGATTAAATGCAGTATCTCCAAATTTGCAGATGACACTAAGTTGGGTGGCAGTGTGAGCTGCGAGGAGGATGCTATTAGGCTGCAGAGTGACTTGGATAGGTTAGGTGAGTGGGCAAATGCATGGCAAATGAAGTATAATGTGGATAAATGTGAGGTTATCCACTTTGGTGGTAAAAACAGAGAGACAGACTATTATCTGAATGGTGACAGATTAGGAAAAGGGAAGGTGCAACGAGACCTGGGTGTCATGGTACATCAGTCATTGAAGGTTAGCATGCAGGTACAGCAGGCGGTTAAGAAAGCAAATGGCATGTTGGCCTTCATAGCGAGGGGATTTGAATACAGGGGCAGGGAGGTGTTGCTACAGTTGTACAGGGCCTTGGTGAGGCCACACCTGGAATATTGTGTACAGTTTTGGTCTCCTAACTTGAGGAAGGACATTCTTGCTATTGAGGGAGTGCAGCGAACATTCACCAGACTGATTCCCGGGATGGTGGGACTGACCTATCAAGAAAGACTGGATCAACTGGGCTTGTATTCACTGGAGTTCAGAAGAATGAGAGGGGACCTCATAGAAACGTTTAAAATTCTGACGGGTTTAGACAGGTTAGATGCAGGAAGAATGTTCCCAATGTTGGGGAAGTCCAGAACCAGGGGTCACAGTCTGAGGATAAGGGGTAAGCCATTTAGGACCGAGATGAGGAGAAACTTCTTCACCCAGAGAGTGGTGAACCTGTGGAATTCTCTACCACAGAAAGTAGTTGAGGCCAATTCACTAAATATATTCAAAAGGGAGTTAGATGAAGTCCTTACTACTCGGGGGATCAAGGGTTATGGCGAGAAAGCAGGAAGGGGGTACTGAAGTTTCATGTTCAGCCATGAACTCATTGAATGGCGGTGCAGGCTAGAAGGGCTGAATGGCCTGCTCCTGCACCTATTTTCTATGTTTCTATCTGTGTTTCTATGACTCCCCAATGTAGAGGAGACCACATTGTGAGCAGTGAACACAGTATACTAAATTGAAAGAAGTACAAGTAAATCGCTGTTTCACCTGGAAGGAGTATTTGGGGACCCAGATAGTGGGAAGGGAGGAGGTAAAAGGGCAGGTGTTGCATCTCCTGCACTTGCACGGGAATGTGCCGTGGGAAGGAGAGGGGGTGCTGGGGGTGACTGCGGAATGGACCAGGGTGTCGCGGAGGGAGCGGTCCCTTTGGAATACTGAGAGGGGAGGGGAGGGGAAGATGTGATTGGTGGAGGTGGAGGTGGTGGAAATGGCGGAGGATAATCGGTTGAACACGGAGGCTGGTGGGGTGAAAGGTGTGGACAGGGGAAACCCTGTCAAGGTTCTGAGAGGGAGGGGAAGGGGTGAGAGCAGAGGTGAGGGAAATAGAACGGACACGGTCGAGGGCCATGTTAACCACGGCGGAGCGGAATCCTCTGTTGAGGAAAAAGGAAGAGGAAAAGATGGAACAAATACTTTGGTTCTGTCTTCACGAAGGAAGACACAAATAACCTTCTGGATGTACCAAGGGACCGAGGGTCGAGTGAGAAGGAGGAACTGAAGGATATCCTTATTAGGCGGGAAATTGTGTTCGGGAAATTGATGGGATTGAAGGCCGATAAATCCCCGGAGCCCGATAGTCTGCATCCCAGAGTACTTAAGGAAGTGGCCCTAGAAATAGTGGATGCATTGGTGATCATTTTCCAACAGTTTATTGATTCTGGATCAGTTCCTATGGACTGGAGGGTCGCTAATGTAACACCACTTTTTAACAAAGGAGGAAGAGAGAAAACGGGGAATTATCGACCGGTTAGCCGGACATCAGTCATGAGGAAAATGTTGGAATCAATTATTAAAGATGAAATAGCAGCGCATTTGGAAAGCAGTGACAGGATCGGTCCAAGTCAACATGGATTTATGAAAGGAAAATCATGCTTGACAAATCTTCTGGAATTTTTTGAGGCTGTAACTAGTAGAGTGGACAAGGAAGAACCAGTGGAGGTGGTATATTTGGACTTTCAAAAGGCTTTTGACAAGGTCCCACATAAGAGATTGATGTGCAAAATTAAAGCACATGGTATTGGGGGTAATGTACTAACGTGGATAGAGAACTGGTTGGCAGACAAGAAGCAGAGAGTTGGGATAAATGGGTGCTTTTCAGAATGGCAGGCAGTGATTAGTGGAGTTCCGCAAGGCTCAGTGCTGGGACCCCAGCTCTTTACAATATACATTAATGATTCAGATGAAGGAATTGAATGTAATATCTCCAAGTTTGCAGATGACACTAAGCTGGGTGGCGGTGTGAGCTGTGAGGAAGATGCTAAGAGGCTGCAGGATGACTTGGACAGGTTAGGTGAGTGGGCAAATGCATGGCAGATGCCGTATAATGTGGATAAATGTGAGGTTATCCACCTTGGTGGCAAAAACACAAAGGCAGAATATTATTTGAATGGCGACAGATTAGGAAAAGGGGAGGTGCAACGAGACCTGGGTGTCATGGTACATCAGTCATTGAAAGTTGGCATGCAGGTACAGCAGGCGGTGAAGAAGGCAAATGGTATGTTGGCCTTCATAGCTAGGGGAATTGAGTGTAGGATCAGGGAGGTCTTACCGCAGTTGTACAGGGCCTTGGTGAGGCCTCACCTGGAATATTGTGTTCAGTTTTGGTCTCCTAATCTGAGGAAGAACATTCTTGCTATTGAGGAAGTGCAGCGAAGGTTCACCAGACTGATTCCCGGGATGACTGGACTGACACATGAGGAGAGACTGGATCGACTGGGCCTTTATTCACTGGAGTTTAGAAGGATGAGAGGGGATCTCATAGAAACATATAAAATTCTGACGGGACTGGACAGGTTAGATGCGGGAAGAATGTTCCCGATGTTGGGGAAGTCCAGAACCAGGGGACACAGTCTAAGGATAAGGGGTAGGCCATTTAGGACTGAGATGGGGAGAAACTTCTTCACTCAGAGACTTGTTAACCTGTGGAATTCCCTATCGCAGAGAGTTGTTGATGCCAATTTGTTGGATATATTCAAGAGGGAGTTAGATATGGCCCTTACTGCTAAAGGGATCAAGGGGTATGGAGAGAAAGTAGGAAAGGGGTACTGAGGTGAATGATCAGCCATGATCTTATTGAATGGTGGTGCAGGCTCGAAGGGCCGAATGGCCTACTCCTGCACCTATTTTCTATGTTTCTATGTTTCTATGTCAGAGGCACTAGTGTGAAAGGTGGCGTCATCAGAGCAGATAAGAACAAGAACATAAGAAATAGGAGCAGGAGTAGGACATACGGCCCCTCGAGCCTGCTCCACCATTTAATACGATCATGGCTGATCTGATCATGGACTCAGGTCCACTTCTCTGCCTGCTCCCCATAACCCCTTATCCCCATATCGTTTAAGAAACTGTCTATTTCTGTCTTAAATTTACTCAATGTCCCAGCTTCCACAGCTCTCTGAGGCAGTGAATTCCACAGATTTACAATCCTCTGAGAGAAGAAATTCCTCCTCATCTCAGTTTTAAATGGGCGGCCCCTTATTCTAAGATCATGCCCTCTAGTTCTAGTCTCCCCCATCAGTGGAAACATCCTCTCTGCATCCACCTTGTCAAGCCCCCTCATAATCTTATACGTTTCGATAAGATCACCTCTTATTCTTCTGAATTCCAATGAGTAGAGGTCCAACCTCCTCAACCTTTCCTCATAAGTCAACCCCCTCATCCCCGGGATCAACCTAGTGAACCTTCTCTGAACTGCCTCCAAAGCAAGTATATCCTTTCGTAAATATGGAAACCAAAACTGTACACAGAATTCCAGGTGGAATTCCAGTATGCGACGGAGGCGGAGAAACTGGGAGAATGGAATGGAGTCCTTACAGGATGCGGGGTGGGAGGAAGTGCAGTCCAGGTAGCTGTGGGTGTCAGTGGGCTTATAGTGGATACTGGTCGAAAGCCTATACCCAGAGATGGAGACGGAGAAGTCGAGGAAGGGAAGGGAGAGTCGGAGATGGTGAGGGTGGGGGAAGGGTGGAAATTGGATGCAAAGTGAATGAAATTTTCAAGTTCAGGGCGAGAGCAGGAAACGGCACCAACATGGTCATCAGTGTTCCGGAAAAAGAGTTGAGGGAGGGAACCCGAGTATGACTGGAACAAAGAATGTTCCACATATCTCTCAAAAAGGCAGACATAGCTGGGACCCATGCGGGTTCCCATAGCAACACCTTTAATTTGGAGGAAGTGAGTGGAGTTAAAAGAGAAGTTGTTCAATGTGAGAACACGTTCAGCCAGGCGGAGGAGGATGGTGGGGGATGGGGACTGATTGGGCCTCTGCTCGAGGAAGAAGCGGAGCGTCCTCAGGCCATCCTGGAGGCGTAGAGGGATTGGCCGTCCATGGTGGAAAGGAGACGGTTGGGGCCGGGAAACTGGAAACTGTTAAAGTGACGGAGGGCGTCGGAAGAGTCGCGGATGTAGGTGGGAAGAGAGTGGACAAGGGGAGAAAAAATAGAGTCGAGATAGGAAGAAATAAGAATTAGGAACAGGAGTAGGCCATCTAGCCCCTCGAGCCCGAGTTCTGTGGGGCAAGAACAGGCTGAAACGATGGGTCTACCGGGGCAGTCCTGTTTGTGGATCTTGGGAAGTAGGTAGAAGTGGACTTTGTGGGGTTGGGGAACAATGAGGTTGGTGGCTGTGGAGGGAAAATCCCCAGAGGAGTTAAGTTCAGTGACGGTCTGGGAAATGATGGCTTGATGTTCAGGAGTGAGGTCATGGTTCAGGGGAGGTAAGAGGAAGTGTCAGAAAGGAGTGTGCAGCACTCTCTCAGTACTGACCCTCCGACAGTGCAGCACTCTCTCAGTACTGCCCCTCCGACAGTGCAGCACTCCCTCAGTACTGCCCCTCAGACAGTGCAGCACTCTCTCAGTACTGCCCCTCCGACAGTGCAGCACTCCCTCAGTACTACCCCTCAGACAGTGCAGCACTCCGTCAGTACTGTCCCTCCGACAGTGCAGCATTTCCTCAATACTGCCCCTCCGACAGTGCAGCACTCCCTCAGTACTGACCCTCCGACAGTGCAGCACTCCCTCAGTACTGCTCCTCCGACAGTGCAGCACTCCCACTGTACTGACCCTCCGACAGTGCAGCACTCCCTTAGTATTGCTCCTCCGACTGTACAGCACTCCCTCAGTACTGCCCCTCCGACAGTGCGGCGCTCTGACAGTACTGCCCCTCCGACAGTGCGGCACTCCATCAGTACTGCCCCTCCGACAGTGCGGCACTCCCCCAGTACTGATCCTCCCACAGTGCGGTGCTCTCTCAGTACTGTCCCTCCGACAGTGCAGCACTCCCCCAGTACTGCCCCTCCGACAGTGCAGAACTGCCTCAGTACTGCCCCTCCGACAATGCAGTGCTCCCTCAGTACTGCCCCTCCGACAGTGCAACGCTCCCTCAGTACTGCTCCTCCGACAGTGCAGCACTCCCTCTGTACTGACCCTCCGACAGTGCAGCACTCCCTCAGTACTGCACCTCCGACAGTGCAGCACTCCCACTGTACTGACCCTCCGACAGTGCAGCACTCCCTCAGTATTGCCCCCTCCGTCAGTGCAGCACTCCCTCAGTACACCCCCTCAGTCAGTGCAGCACTCCCCCAGTACTGATCCTCCCACAGTGCGGTGCTCTCTCAGTACTGCCCCTCCGACAGTGCAGCACTCCCCCAGTACTGATCCTCCCACAGTGCGGTGCTCCCTCAGTACTGCCCCTCCGACAGTGCAGAACTGCCTCAGTACTGCCCCTCCGACAATGCAATGCTCCCTCAGTACTGCCCCTCCGACAGTGCAGCACTCACTCAGTACTGCCCCTCCGACAGTGCAGAACTGCCTCAGTACTGCCCCTCCGACAATGCAGTGCTCCCTCAGTACTGCCCATCCGACAGTGCAGCACTCACTCAGTACTCCCCCTCCGACAGTGCAGCACTCACTCAGTACTGTCCCTCCGACAATGCAGCACTCACTCAGTACTGCCCCTCCGACAGTGCAGCACTCACTCAGTACTCCCCCTCCGACAGTGCAGCACTCACTCAGTACTGCCCCTCCGACAATGCAGTGCTCCCTCAGTACTGCCCCTCCGACAGTGCAGCACTCACTCAGTACTCCCCCTCCGACAATGCAGCACTCACTCAGTACTGCCCCTTCGACAATGCAGTGTTCCCTCAGTACTGTCCCTCCTACAGTGTGGCGTTCCCTCAGTATTGCCTCTCCGACAGCGCGGTGCTCGCTCAGTACTGTCCCTTCGTGACAGTGCCGTACTCCTTCAGTACTGCCCCTCAGACAATGCAGCACTCCTTCAGTACTGCCCCTCAGACAATGCAGCACTCCTTCAGTACTGCCCCTCCGACAGTACGGCGCTCTGTCAGTACTGCCCCTCCGACAGTGCAGCACTCCCTCAGTATTGCCCCTCCGACAGTGCGGCACTCCCTCAGTATTGCCCCTCCGACAGTGCGGCACTCCCTCAGTACTGCCCCTCCGACAGTGCAGCACTCCCTCAGTATTGCCCCTCCGTCAGTGCAGCACTCCCACAGTACTGCCCCTCCGACAGTGCAGCACTCCCTCAGTACTGCTCCTCCGACAGTGCAGCACTCCCACTGTACTGACCCTCCGACAGTGCAGCACTCCCTCAGTACTGCTCCTCCGACAGTGCAGCACTCCGTCAGTACTGACCCTCCGACTGTGCAGCACTCCCTCAGTACTGCCCCTCAGACAATGCAGCACTCCTTCAGTACTGCCCCTCAGACAGTGCCGCACTCTTTCAGTACTGCCCCTCCGACAGTGTAGCGCTCCCTCAATACTGCCACTCTAACAGTGCAGCGCCCCCTTGTACAGACCCTCCAATAGTGCAGCATTCTCTCAGTACTCTCTCCAACAGTACAGCGCTCCCTCAGTACTGCCCCTCTGACAGTGCAGCATTCCCTCAGTACTGCCCCTCCAACAGTGCAGCACTCCATCAGTACTGCCCCTCCGACAGTGCGGCCCTCCCTCAGTACTTCCCCTCCGATTGTGCAGCACTCCCTCAGTACTGCCCCTCCGACAGTGTGGCGCTCCCTCAGTACTGCCCCTCCGACAGTGCGGTGCTCCCTCAGTACTGCCCCTCCAACAGTGCGGCACTCCGTCAGTACTGCCCCTCCGGCAGTACAGCTCTCCCTCAGTACTGCCCCTCCAACAGTACAGCTCTCCCTCAGTACGGCCCCTCTGACAGCGCAGCGAAGGCTCCCTCAGTACTGCCCCTCCGACAGTGCGGTGCTCCCTCAGTACTGCACTGCGAGTGTCATATTGTACTCAAGCTCCTGGAGTGGGACTTGAACCCACAACCTTCTGACTTGCAGCTGACAACTTATAGTCAGCTGCCCTAATATCTCTGTGTCAATGGTTGTCTCGTCATGCTCATGTGAAGTGCCTTGTGACGTTTTACTCTGATGAGCATGTTGTACACATGCAGGTTTTATCGTGCTGTTGAGCAGAGACTCCGGAGATTGTCCCTGTGAGCAGGAGCTGTGCGTTTGATAACACTGCCACCCGATGGCCTGGAGTAGAAGTGATCGGACTCAGCCTGTTGTCCCGAGGCAGTTGTCAGTATTCCAGGTGAGATGATCCAGAAAGACTGCTGAACATTCTTCCGGTGATGGTGTTGAGCTCAGGTAATGCAATGATAGCTCTCCCAACGGTTTAGTTAAATGATACGGACCGGAAGGTCCCAAAAATGCCATTCTTAGCTGAGCTCACTTCACAGCTGCAGTTGTAAAGTTTCAACTGCGGCAGCATTTGGGTCGTGACAATCAGCCTCATCCATTCTGGCCGAGGGAGGGGACAACTACAATGTACATTTAATGCAGGAAAACATCCCAGGACAGAGGCATAATCAAAGACAAGGCTGCCAAAGGATGCAATTATATAGAGCCCTGGTGAGACCGCACCTGGAGCATTGTGTGCCGCTTTGGTCTCCTTACCCAAGGAAGGATACACTTGCCTTCGAGGGAGCGTAACGAAGGGTCACCAGACTGATTCCTGGGATGGGGGGGGATTGTCCTATGAGGAGAGATTGAGTAGACTAGGCCTCTTTCTCTCGAGTTGAGAAGAATGAGAGGTGATCTCATTGAAACATGCAGAACTCTTACAGGGCTTGACAGGGTAGATGCAGGGAGGACGTTTCCCCCGGGCTGGGGAGTCGAGAACCAGGGGGCACAGTCTCAGAACAAGGGGTCGGCCATTTCGGACTGAGATGAGGAGAAATTTCTTCACTCAGAGGGTGGTGAATCTTTGGAATTCTCTGCCCCCAGAGGGCTGTGGAGGCTCAGTCATTGAGCATATTCAAGGCAGAGATAGATAGATTTTTGGATATTAAGGGAATCAAGGGATTTGGGGAAAATGCAGGAAAGTGGAGTTGAGGTAGAAGATCAGCCACGATCTCATTGACTGGAGCAGGCGTGAGGGGCCGGATGGCCTACTCCTGCTCCTAATTCTTATGTTTTTATGTTAATAACAACAACAACTTTTATTTTCTTTCGCCTTTAATGTAGTAAAACATCCCAAGGTGCTTCACAAGAGTGGTATAAAACAACATTTGACACCACGCCACATAAGGAGATATTGGGACAGGCGACCAAAGGCTTGATCAAAGGGGTGTCTTAAAGGAGGAGGGAGAGGTAGAGAGGTTTGGGGAGGAAATTTCAGAGCCAAGGGCTGTGGCAGATGAAGGTACAGCCTCCAATGGTGGAGCGATGAGAGTCGGAGATGTTCAAAAGGGCAGAATTGGAGGAGCGCAGATATCCAGGAGGATTCTAGAGCTGGTAGTCGGGAGGTTACGGAGATAGGGAGGGGCGAGACCATGGAAGGGTGTGAAAACAAGGATCAGAATTTTAAAATCAGTCAAAGAAAGAGTTATCAGGAGAGGTGACCAAAAGCTTGGTCAAAGAGTTGGGTTTTAAGGTTTTAAAATAGGGCAGAGTGGGGGTGAGATGAAACATAGAAACATAGAAAATAGGTTCTGGAGTCGGCCATTCGGCCCTTCGAGCCTGCACCGCCATTCAATGAGTTCATGGCTGAACATGCAACTTCAGAACCCCATTCCTGCTTTCTCGCCATACCCCTTGATCTCCACTAGTAGTAAGGACGACATCTAACTCCTTTTTGAATATATTTAGTGAATTGGCCTCAACAACTTTCTGTGGTAGAGAATTCTACAGGTTCACCACTCTCTGGGTGAAGAAATTTCTCCTCATCTCGGTCCTAAATGGCTTACCCCTTATCCTTAGACTGTGACCCCTGGTTCTGGACTTCCCCAACATTGGGAACATTCTTCCTGCATCTAACCTGTCTAAACCCATCAGAATTTTAAATGTTTCTATGAGATCCCCTCTCATTCTTCTGAACTCCAGTGAATACAAGCCCAGTTGATCTATGTCTTCCTTGATATGTCAGTCCCGCCATCCCGGGAATCAGTCTGGTGAACCTTCGCTGCACTCCCTCAATAGCAAGAATGTCCTTCCTCAAGTTAGGAGACCAAAACTGTACACAATACTCCAGGTGTGGCCTCACCAAGGCACTGTACAATTGTAATAACACCTCCCTGCCCCTGTACTCAAATCCCCTCGCTATGAAGGCCAACATGCCATTTGCTTTCTTAACCGCCTGCTGTACCTGCATGCCAACCTTCAATGACTGATGTACCATGACACCCGGTCTCTTGCTCTTCCCCTTTTCCTAATCTGTCACCATTCAGATAATAGTCTGTCTCTCTGTTTTTTACAACCAAAGTGGATAACCTCACATTTATCCACATTATACTTCATCTGCCATGCATTTGCCCATTCACCTAACCTATCCAAGTCACTCTGCAGCCTCATAGCATCCTCCTCGCAGCTCACACTGCCCCCCAACTTAGTGTCATCCACAAATTTGGAGATACTACATTTAATCCCCTCGTCTAAATCATTAATGTACAATGTAAACAGCTGGGGCCCCAGCACAGAACCTTGTGGTACCCCACTAGTCACCGCCTGCCATTCTGAAAAGTCCCCATTTACTCCTACTCTTTGCTTCCTGTCTGACAACCAGTTCTCAATCCACGTCAGCACACTACCCCCAATCCCATGTGCTTTAACTTTGAACATTAATCTCGTGTGGGACCTTGTCGAAAGCCTTCTGAAAGTCCAAATACACCACATCAACTGGTTCCCCCTTGTCCACTCTAGTGGAAACATCCTCAAAAAATTCCAGAAGATTTGTCAAGCATGATTTCCCTTTCACAAATCCATGCTGACTTGGACCTATAATGTCACCTCTTTCCAAATGCGCTGCTATGCCATCCTTAATAATTGATTCCATCATTTTACCCACTACCGATGTCAGGCTGACCGGTCTATAATTCCCTGTTTTCTCTCTCCCTCCTTTTTTAAAAAGTGGGGTTACATTGGCTACCCTCCACTCCATAGGAACTGATCCAGAGTCTATGGAATGTTGGAAAATGACTGTCAATGAGTCCGCTATTTGCAAGGCCACTTCCTTAAGTACTCTGGGATGCAATCCATCAGGCCCTGGGGATTTATCGGCCTTCAATCCCATCAATTTCCCCAACATAATTTCCTGACTAATAAGATTTCCCTCAGTTCTTCCTTCTTACTAGACCCTCTGACCTCTTTATATCCGGAAGGTTGTTTGTGTCCTCCTTAGTGAATACTGAACCAAATTACTTGTTCAATTGGTCTGCCATTTCTTTGTTCCCCGTTATGACTTCCCCTGATTCTGACCGCAGGGGACCTACGTTTGTCTTTACTAACCTTTTTCTCTTTACATATCTATAGAAACTTTTGCAATCCGTCTTAATGTTCCCTGCAAGCTTCCTATCGAACTCTATTTTCCCTGCCCTAATCAAACCCTTTGTCCTCCTCTGCTGAGTTCTAAATTTCTCCCAGTCCCCGGGTTCGCTGCTATTTCTGGCCAATTTGTATGCCACTTCCTTGGCTTTAATACTATCCCTGATTTCCCCTGATAGCCACGGTTGAGCCACCTTCCCTTTTTTATTTTTATGCCAGACAGGGATGTACAATTGTTGAAGTTCATCCATGCGGCCTCTAAATGTCTGCCATTGCCCATCCACAGTCAACCCCTTAAGTATCATTCGCCAATCTATCCTAGCCAATTCATGCCTCATACCTTCAAAGTTACCCTTCTTTAAGTTCTGGACCATGGTCTCTGAATTAACGGTTTCATTCTCCATCCTAATGTACAATTCCACCATATTATGGTCACTCTTCCCCAAGGGGCCTCGCACAACGAGACTGCTAATTAATCCTCTCTCATTACACAACACCCAGTCTAAGATGGCCTACCCCCTAGTTGGTTCCTCGACATACTGGTCTAGAAAACCATCCCTTATGCACTCCAGGAAATCCTCCTCCACCGTATTGCTTCCAGTTTGGTTAGCCCAATCTATCTGCATATTAAAGTCACCCATGATAACTGCTGCACCTTTATTGCATGCACCCCTAATTTCATGTTTGATGCCCTCCCCAACATCACTACTACTGTTTGGAGGTCTGTACACAACTCCCACTAACGTTTTTTGCCCTTTGGTGTTCTGCAGCTCTACCCATATAGATTTTACATCATCCAAGGTAATGTGGAGGTGTTGAGGGAGGGTGAGGTGGGGAGGTGTTGAGGGAGGGTGAGGTGGGGTGAGGTGGGGAGGTGAGAATGGGAGGTGGGGAGGCAGTGAGGGAGGGTGAGGTGGGGAGATGTTGAGGGAGGGTGAGGTGGGGAGGTGTTGAGGGAGGGTGAGGTGGGGAGGTGTTGAGAGAGGGTGAGGTGGGGAGTTGTTGAGGGAGGGTGAGGTGGGGAGGTGATGATGGGAGGTGTTGAGGGAGGGTGAAGCAGGGAGGTGTTGAGGGAGGGTGAGGCGGGGAGGTGTTGAGGGAGGGTGAGGTGGGGAGTGTTGAGGGAGGGTGAGGTGGGGAGGTGTTCAGGGAGGGTGAGGTGGGGAGGTGTTGAGGGAGGGTGAGGTGGGGAGTTGTTGAGGGAGGGTGAGGTGGGGAGGTGAGGATGGGAGGTGGGGAGGGTGAGGCGTTGAGGGATCGTGAAGTGGGGAGGTGCTGAGGGAGGGCGAGGTGGGGAAGTGTTGAGGGAGGTGAGGTGGGGAGGTGTTGAGGGAGGTGAGGTGGAGAGGTGTTAAGGTGTTGAGATGCAGAGGTGTTGAGGGAGGGTGAGGTGAGGTGGTGTTGAGGGAGGGTGAGGTGGGGAGTTGTTGAGGGAGGGTGAGGTGGGGAGTTGTTGAGGGAGGGTGAGGTGGGGAGTTGTTGAGGGAGGGTGAGGTGGGGCGGTGTTGAGGGAGGGTGAGGTGGGGAGTTGTTGAGGGAGGTTGAGGTGGGGAGGTGAGGATGGGAAGTGGGGAGTTGTTGAGGGAGGGTGAGGTGGGGAGGTGAGGATGGGAGGTGGGGAGGCGGTGAGGGAGGGTGAGGTGGGAAGGTGTTGAGGGAGGGTGAGGTGGGGAGGTGTTGAGGGAGGGTGAGGTGGGGAGGTGTTGAGGGAGGGTGAGGTGGGGAGGTGAGGATGGGAGGTAGGGAGGCAGTGAGGGAGGGTGAGGTGGGAAGGTGTTGAGGGAAGGTGAGGTGGGGAGGTGCTGAGGGAGGGTGAGGTGGGGAGGTGGGGAGGGTGAGGCGGGGAGGTGTTGAGGGAGGGTGAGGTGGGGCGGTGTTGAGGAAGGGTGAGGTGGGGAGTTGTTGAGGGAGGGTGAGGTGGGGCGGTGTTGAGGGAGGGT
Organism: Pristiophorus japonicus; assembly: GCF_044704955.1. Classification (NCBI taxonomy): domain Eukaryota; kingdom Metazoa; phylum Chordata; class Chondrichthyes; family Pristiophoridae; genus Pristiophorus; species Pristiophorus japonicus. Next base: position 295,841,889 of record NC_091981.1, on the reverse strand, counting down.
GAGGTGGGGCGGTGTTGAGGGAGGGTGAGGTGGGGAGTTGTTGAGGGAGGGTGAGGTGGGGAGGTGAGGATGGGAGGTAGGGAGGCAGTGAGGGAGGGTGAGGTGGGGAGGCGGTGAGGGAGGGAGGTGTTGAGGGAAAGTGAGGTGGGGAAGTGAGGGAGGGTGAGGTGGGGAGGTGAGGATGGGAGGTGGGGAGGGTGAGGCGGGGAGGTGTTGAGGAAGGGTGAGGTGGGGAGGTGAGGATGAGAGGTGGTGAGGCGGTGAGGGAGGAGGAGGAGAACAAGAAAACGACAACGAAGAAGAAAGACCATCACTTTATTTTACACTCCAAGTGACCAACTCCCCAAGGCTGACCATTTGCAGTGTCCCCCAGTAAGGGTCAGTGGCCTTGCACTATCCATGCTGCAGCCACTGGGGTAGCACTGGGTGACATCAGTAGTATCGGCAAAGGCACACACAAGGCAGTCACTAAGGGAATGCATACGGGTGATGAGTTGATTTCTTGAAGACATGTTGGATGGATAGATGTATAAAGTTGGATTCGAAGGTTGGTTTGTGATGGCTTTTATTTCTGCATTGTGACCAAGAGGATGCTGTGCTGGTGAGTAACGGAGGGAAGGTAAGGGGTGGGACTAATGTTAAAGGGGAATTGGTGTGGTCACTGGCAGATGATGTAATCCCGGATATCCTGCCCAGAAAGGGACTGTCTGGGTTGCATCCTTCCTTCTGTTTCTTCCTGTTCTACACCTTCCTCAAGCGGATGATAGAAATCTGAAAAAAAGCGGAAAATGGTGGAAATACTCAGCTGGTCAGGCAGCATCTATGACCGGAGACATTGTTCGCATGCCAGACACGAGACTTCCAAAGCAAGCACTTTACTTGGAACTCCTTCACAGCAAGCGAGCCAAAGGTGGGCAGAGGAAGCGTTACAAGGACACCCTCAAAGCCTCCCTTGATAAAGTGCAACATCCCCACTGACACCTGGAAGTCCCTGGCCAAAGACCGCTCTAAGTGGAGGAAGTGCATCCGGGAGGGTGCTGAGCACCTCGAGTCTCATCGCCGAGAGCATGCGGAAATCAAACGCAGGCAGCGGAAAGAGCGTGTGGCAAACCTGTCCCACCCACCCCTTCCCCCAACGACTATCTGTCCCACCTGTGACAGGGACTGTGGTTCTCGTATTGGACTGTTCAGTCACCTAAGGACTCATTTTAAGAGTGGAAGCAAGTCTTCCTCGATTCCGAGGGACTGCCTATGATGATGATGATTCTCTCGCCACAGATTGTGCCTGATCTGCTGAGTATTTCCGGCATTTTCTGTCTGCTCAGAGGCCTTTCTTTACCATCCGAGGCCTTGCAAGCATCCAGCAGCACTCCCTGCAGTCCCCGAACACTTTTAACTTCTATTGCACTATTTCAATAAAATATTTTAAAAAAGCAGCCCAAAAGCTTAAATCCAAACTCACCTGAAAGGTGTGTGTGTCCCTTTAAGAAGCGCTGACAGCATCTCTGCAGGGCTGTTTCAGACACGCTTTTCTGAGCCTGCTTAGGATCTGGAGTTAAACAGAGCGAAAAGGTCAAAGTTTGCAGACGTGGTGTCAAGTCGGCAATGCATGCTGATTGACGACACGCTGTGCTCATTGACATTCCAGGGGCCAGCGCTGCCAATGGCAGTGCCATGGCCTTTACCAAAATGGTGGCCGGCGGGTGGAAGCAAGGCGGCCGCCATCTTTTTGCAGCAACCCAGTGGTAACAGCTGGTGCACAGCTACTGAATTTCTCGGTTAAAGCTCCAAAACATCTCAGGTCACATCACATCACAGGAGCGTAATCAGTTAAATATCGACACTGAGGCATGCATATGAGGAGATATTGTGACAGGTGACTAAAAGCTTGGACACAGAGGTGCGTTTTAAGGAGGAGAGAGAGAAGGAGAAACAGAGAGATATTGGGCCCAAGTTTCCACAGGATAAAAAACGGGCGCCCCTCCGAGCTGGGTGCCCGTTTTTCGCGCCTAAAACGGCACCGGAAAAAAAACGCGCTATTCTCGAGCGCTTTGCAGCTCCTTGTCTGTTTGGCGCGGCGCCCAGGGGGGCAGAGCCTACACTCGCGCTGGTTTTGTAAGTGGGAGGGGGCAGGTACTATTTAAATTAGTTTTTTTCCTGCCGGCAACGCTGCGCGTGCGCGTTGGAGCGTTCGCGCATGCTCAGTGTGAAAAAAAACATTGGCACTCGGCCATTTTTGTAGTTCTTTGTAGCTGTTTAATTTTTGAACATTTTTTAATAAAACCACATTGCCATCAGCACTGAGGCTTCCCTTCTCACTGTCTCCTTCCCCTCCCTCCCCTCCCTCCGCGGCAACAAGCCGCTGTCTCCTTCCCCTCCCTCCCCTCCCTCCGCGGCAACAAACGGCGGTTTCCTTCAAACGATGGCTGAAGCACTTTCACACAGGTAGGAAGATGGTTTATTTAATCTTTTCTTTGCTTATAAATGTTTATTCAGGTTGGATTTATTTGTATAATATTTGTAGAAGTATAAATAAGGATTTATTGTAGAATTTAATGACTTCCCTCCTCCCCCCACCTCGTTCTGGACGCCTAATTTGTAACCTGCGCCTGATTTTTTAATGTGTAGAACAGGTTTTTTCAGTTCTACAAAAATCTTCACTTGCTCCATTCTACTTTAGTTTGGAGTACGTTTTCACTGTGGAAACTTTCAAATCAGGCGTCAGTGGCCGGACACGCCCCCTTTTGAAGAAAAAATTCTGTTCCAAAGTAGAACTGTTCTCCCTGACTAGAACTGCAGAAAAAAAAATGTGGAGAATTGCGATTTCTAAGATAGTCCGTTCTCCACCAGTTGCTCCTAAAAATCAGGCGCAAATCATGTGGAAACTTGGGCCCATAGCGAGGGAATTCCAGAGCTCAGAGCCTCGATGGCTGAAGGAACGGCCGCTAATGGTGGATTCGAAGGGAGTGGAGAATTGCAGGAGTGCAGAGTTGTCAAAGGGTTGTAAGAATGGAGGAGGTTACAGGTTACAGAGGTAGGGAAGGACCAGTCCAAGGGTGCATTTGTACAGGAGGATGAGAATTTTAAAATTGAGGCGTTGCCGGACCGGGAGTCAATGTCGATCAGCGAGCACAGGGGTGATGGGTGAACGGGACTCAGTGTCAGTAAGGATAGGAATAACAGGCTTTACTCAAGTTTATGGAGTGTGGAAGGTGAGAGGCAGGCGGTGATTGCACTGGAATAGTCTATTGTAGAGGTAACAAAAGCAAGGTTGAGGGTTTGAGGAGCAGTCAGGCTGAGACAGGGGCTGAAATGGGTGATATTACAGAGATGAAAGTCGTTGGTCTTTGTGATGGAGAGGATATGAGGTTGGACAGAACCAGTACAGTGCTGTGCTCTCTCTGTACTGCCCCCCCCCCCGCCCCGACAGTGCAGCACTCCCTCAGTACTACCCCTCCGACAGTGCAGCACTCCCTCAGTACTGCAGGTCCGACAGTGCAGCACTCCCTCAGTACTGCCTGTCTGACAGTGCAGCGCTCCCTCAGTACTGCCCCTCTGACAGCGCATCGCTCCCTCAGTACTGCCTGTCTGACAGTGCAGCACTCCCTCAGTACTGACCCTCCGATAGTGCAGCACTCCCTCAGTACTGACCCTCCGATAGTGCAGCACTCCCTCAGTACTGCCCCTCCGACAGTGCAGTGCTCCCTCAGTGCAGCACTCCCTCAGTACTGCCCATCCGACAGTGCAGTGCTCCCTCAGTACTTTCCCTCCAACAGTGCAGTGCTCCTTCAGTACTTCCCCTTTGACAGTGCAGTGCTCCCTCAGTACTGCCCCTCCGACAGTACAGCGCTCCATCCGTACTGCCCCTCTGACAGTGCACTGCCCTCTCAGTACTGCCCCTCCAACAGTGCAGCACTCTCTCAGTACTGCTCCTCCGACAGTGCAGCGCTCCATCAGTACTGCCCCTCTGACAGTACAGCGCTCTCTCAGTACTGCCCCTCCGACAGTACAGCGCTCCATCAGTACTGCCCCTCTGTTAGTGCAGTGCTCCCTCAGTACTGCCCCTCCGACAGTGCAGCGCCCTGCCCTCTCAGTACTGCCCCTCTGACAGTGCAGTGCTCCCTCAGTACTGCCCCTCCGACAGTACAGTGCTCCCTCAGTACTGCCCCTCCGACAGTGCAGCGCCCTGCCCTCTCAGTACTGCCCCTTCGACAGTACAGCGCTCCATCAGTACTGCTCCTCTGACAGTGCAGCTCCCTCTCAGTACTGCCCCTCCGACAGTACAGTGCTCCCTCAGTACTGCTCCTCTGACAGTGCAGCGCCCTCTCAGTACTGCCCGTACAAGAGTGCAGCACTACTGCACTGGGTATGTCAGCCAAGATTAAGTGCTCAAGTGTGGGACTTGTACCCTCGACCTTCTGACTCAGAGGTGAGGGATGTTACCTACTGAGTGAAGGCTGAAATCTTCGGGCCTGTATTTACACAATACATAGTATCGCACAGAACCAGGCCATTTGGCACAACCAGTCCATGCCGGCATTTATGCTCCACTCGAGCCTCCTCCCGTCTTTCCTCATCTAACTTTATCATCATAACCCTCTGTTCACTTCTGCCGCTTGTCTAGCTTTATCTTAAATGCATCTATATTATTCGCTTCTGTGGTAGCGTGTTCCACATTCTCACCACTCTCTGAGGGAAAGAAATTCCTTCGGAATTCCCTATTTCAATTCTTGGTTACTACCTTAGATTGATGGCCTCTGGATTTGCTTTTCCCCACAAGTGGAAATATTCTCTGTATCTACTCTATCAAAACCCTTCATAATTTTAAAGACCTCTATTAGGTCACCTCTCAGCCTTCTCCTTTCAAGGACATGTTTTAACTCCTTTCTTATATATCGGTGTAAGGTTGGCTATTGGCCAATCAGAGGTCAGTCCTCTGTAACGACACCTTTTTCCAACAAATTATTAAATATGTGTAATAGTACCTCTGCTATCTCTTCCCAGGATTCTTTTAATATGTGCAGAAGCAGTCCATCCAGACCAGGGGTTTCATCCTCTTTGAGTTTGATTAATTTGTTTAATATTTCTCCACTTTTTGTTTTGAATGATTTCTAATCTCATGTCCACCTGATCGTTTCCCTGGTAAATACTGAAGCAAAATAATTATTTAATATTTCTGTCATTTCCCTGTCGATGCCTGTGATTTTATTCTGTCCATAATGGACCTATTCCCATCCTGACTTTACTTTTTTAAAATTTATGTTATTAGATTATTTACTATTTTGTTTTGTGTTCCTTGGTAATTTAATTTCATAGTTCCTCTTTGTCATCCTAATTTTTTTTTGACTTCTCGATTAATCTCTTTGTATTCTACCTTCTCATGCTCTCCCCTGCTGTGCATGTACTTAGAGTATGTCTCTTTCCTTATCCTCAATGTTTCCTTTATGTCTTTATTCATCCATGGTGTCGCATTAGTGTTCAGTTTGTTTTTGTTTTTAATGCAATATATTTTCCTGGACTCTGTTGAACACCGTTTTAAATGGTTCCCATCTGCTAAAATTGTTGTTCATTTTATTTTCTCAAGATCGATTCTCAGCCCCTCAACATCACACTTTCTCTAATCTATTATCCTGGTGTTTGTCTTGCCATCTCCAACCTCCCTTTCCTCTCCAAAGTCCTTGAACATGTTGTTGCCCCCCAAATCTGTGCCCATCTTTCCCGGAACTCCATGTTTGAGTCCCTTCAACCTGGTTTCTGCCCCTGCCACAGTACCGAAACGGCTCTCATCAAAGTCACAAATGACAAAGGTAAACTATCCCTCCTCGTCCTCCTGGACCTGTCTGCAGCCTTTGACCACTCCATCCTCCTCCAACACCTCTCCACCATCGTCCAGCTGGGTGGGACTGCACTCGCCTGGTTCCATTCTTATCTATCTCATCGTAGACAGAGAATCACCTGCAATGGCTTCTCTTCCCACTCCTGCATTGTTCATTACCTCTGGTATTCCCCAAGAATCTATCCTTGACCCTCTCCTCATCTATGTGCTGCCCCTTGGCGACATCATCCAAAAACACTTTCAACATGTGTGCTGATGACACCAAGCTCTACCCACTACCACTCCTCTCGTCCGACATCCAGTACTGGATGAGCATGAATTTTCTCCAATTAAATATCGGGAAGACCGAAGCCATTGTCTTTGGTCCCGGCCACAAACTACGTTCCCTAGCTACTATAAGAATAAAAGTGTATATTAATGATTAAAATTGATTATGTGTATGTATAAATGTTAAAAGTGTAGATTAACGGAAAAGCCTGTTTGTGTTGAGATAAAATGGAACCCCACAGATTGCCAGTGTGGGCTAAGTTGTGTAAGAAACAAAATGAAAGCCCCCAGGGTTGCCGCATGGGCTTTGTGTATTGGAAAGCCATTTAAACTAATCAGAGATGGCTGAGTCAGACCAAACCGACACATATGTGAGGAGAGCCAATAAGAAGCTGCGCTGGAATCAAAGTCCAATCGGGAGACTTTCTGAGGATAATGGCCTTGAGGAATATAAAAAACGCAAACCAGGAACTTTTTTCTCTCTTCTCTCCCTGCTGGACACATGCTAAAAGACCTCCTGTTGAAGACCAGCCAAATCAGCATGCCATGTGTTCAAACCAGCCAGCAAAAGGGGCGTAACATATATCGCTTTTTTAAAAATTATAACCTCATTGTATTATAGCCATGATCTTATTGAATGGCGGAGCAGGCTCGAGGGGCTCGATGGCCTACTCCTGTTCCTAATTCTTATGTTCTTATGTATCTCTGTTGTAACTAAGGTAGATCTATAGGATATTTGATGACTACTGTTAAATGCATGTGTGTATTTTTAATAAACTGTGCCAATTGTTCTGAAAGAATCATCTCACTGTCAAATGTAAGCCCAAAGAGATTCAGAAATCCTACAAAATTGGTGGAGAATGCGGGCAGCTGGCGAGACAGCTTTTCGATGATTATTTTGAACAATTGGAAATCTCGAGAGTTGCGATTCTAACCTGTGTTGCGATTATAATTGAAACAATTAAATGGATCGTGAGTTGCGCCTTAGGGGAGCAGTTGTCTCGATAGTGGGGTAGGTTGTAACTTTTTAAGTGGGGATCCACTAGTAGTTATATTCAAAAGACACAGGATGAAGGGATCGGTCATGGACAGAAAGCCAACAATAAAAAGTAATGTTGAGTTAGTTTATCAGGAGAGGTTGTCCAAAAAGCTTCCGATACAAGATGCAGAAGAGTTAAGGGCGCAGGCACAGCACGAGGGTGGACCTGCGTCATTTGGGGGGGGTGGTGAGAATTATCCAGGAGAGTGTAGATAGGGGAGAGCCGAGATCAAAACAGGCAAACAGTCTCGTGGCGTTTAGCGCTTTTTATTGTGCCAGGAGAGATGAGGAATTAAAGAGGCAAGACGCTAAAGTGATACAAGATTTGAAAGAATTGCAAGTAAAAGTGATTCAGTGAAAAGAAAGAAAGATTGAAGGTATAAAACAGCAAACGGAAGAAGGCCTCCAACTTGTGAAGCAGTTAAAAGAGCGAGAAATACAGCATTTAAGACAAGAAATTGGTCGCTTAAACCACAGTATTAAGCAATTAGAAAAAGGGGCTGAACAGGCAGCTTCACTGCTACAGCAACAAAGCCTTTCAAACTTAAATGCCACCGCAGCCATTGTTGAAGCAAATGCAAACAAATTAGAGTTAAAAAAATATAAATTGGAAAACTTGAGGCTCCAGCAAGAGATAGAAGATGCAAGAGGTGCATTCAGAAAAGTCATTAAGAAGCCACATAGGGAGGCAGATCACTCCCAGTGCCAACTAGAAATAGCGAGGCTAAAGAGTAAGTTGGGGAGCAGCAGGCCCTGGTATCCACAGTAACACGGGGAGCCATAACAGAGACAGCAGAAGGGGACAAGGGGGAAACAGATTGGGAAGAGGAAGGAAGTCAGTATAATCCCCAGGAGAGTGATGTAGAATGGGATACCTTGGAGGCACAAGAACCAGTCGTAAATGTAGTGTCTCTGCACCTTGTTACAAACTCACACCAGGCATGTATATATCAGACACCGTCACTCTGTGACCTTCACTTTATTCCCAGGACCAAGGAGTGCTGACCCTGGGTGGGAACTCCCCTTTTATACCTGGAAACCCAGGTGAGGAGTGTCTCCCGCAAGCTCACTCCCTGTGGTCAGGGTGTGCATTTCAAGGGTACAGGTACAGTGTGCATGAGTCACAGTTACATAACTATTGTCATTGCAAGATGGTGAAATACATGACATGACCTCCACCCTTAAGTCTTTTAGTTTCAGAGGTTAAGTCTGTCGGGTGGTCGACGCTCTCTCGTGGAGCGCTGCAGTTGTGGCTCTGGTGGCTGAGCCTCAGCACGCATCTCTGTCACTTGAGGTGATTCCGGCCTGTCTGGGCTGGCCGCAGGGACTGTGCTGGCTGAGGGCTGTCTTTGTTGCTCGTCCGCTGGCAGTGGTGTGGGTGCTATCTCATCATGCTCTTCTTCAGGTTCCTCCGTGTCTGCACTGAACCTTGTCTTTACTTGGTCCAAGTGTTTGCAGCATATCTGCCCATTGTTTAGTCTGACCACCATGACCCTGTTTCCTTCTTTGCCGATTATGGTGCCCTCAAACCACTTGGATCCCAAAACATGGTTAAGAACAAATACCGGGTCATCTATTTCTATACACCTCCCCCTTGAGCCTCGATCATGGAGCTCGGTTTGGGACTGGCGCTTGCCCTCAACAATGTCTGCCAGGTCTGGGTGAATGAGGGATAGCCGCGTCTTGAGCGTGCGTTTCATGAGGAGTTCCGCTGGCGGGACTCATGTGAGCGAGTGCGGCCGGGACCTGTAGGCCAGCAGGAGACACGATAGGCGGTACTGAAGGGAGGGTCCTTGGATGCGTAGCATGCCCTGCTTTATGACTTGCACCGCCCATTCCTCCTGGCCATTGGAAGCCGGCTTGAACGGCGCTGTCCGGACGTGCTTGATCCCATTGCTCGACATAAACTCCTGGAATTCATGGCTGGTAAAACACGGGCCATTGTCGCTGACCAGGATGTCCGGCAAGCCGTGGGTCGCGAAAACCGTACGCAGACTCTCCACAGTGATGGATGTCGTGCACGAGTTCAATATGATGCATTCGATCCACTTTGAGTATGCATCAACAACGATCAGGAACATTTTCCCCATGAACGGGGCCCGCATAGTCCACATGAATGCGTGACCATGGCCTGGTGGGCCAGGGCTACGGGCTGAGTGGAGCCTCCCTGGGGGCATTGCCCAGCTGGGCACACGTCGTGCACCTGCGAACCCAGTGTTCCAGGTCTGAGTCAATCCCCGGCCACCATGTGACCGGGCAATGGCCTTCATTAGCACGATGCCAGGGTGCTCGCTGTGGAGTTCCCTGATGAACGCTTCCCTTCCTTTCTGGGGCATGACTACCCAGCTGCCCCATAACAGGCAGTCGGCTTGGATGGAGAGTTCGTCCATCCGTCTGTGAAACAGCCCGACTTCCTCGGGGTACGCCCTGTGTGCGGACGTCCAATTCCCAGTCAGGACACATTTCTTTATCATGAATAGGAGGGGGTCCCTGTTGGTCCAGAGTTTAATCTGTCGGGCTGTGATGGGGGAGCCCGCAGTGTCAAAAGCCTCAACGGCCATGAGCATCTCGGCATTCTGCTCCGACGCCCCCTCGGTGGTGGCCAGTGGGAGCCTGCTGAGTGCATCAGCGCAATTGTTGGTGCCTGGCCAGTGCTGTATGGTGTAGTCATACACAGCCAGTGTGAGGGCCCATCGTTAGCATTGACAGCCTTGCTGTCGAACAACAGGGATGTTAACGGCTTGTGGTCGTCTCTAGCTCGAACCGTCTACCGAAAAGGTACTGGTGCATCTTTTTCACACCGTACACACACGCGAGTGCCTCCTTCCCGACCATGCCGTATCCACGCTCTGCCTGGGAGGCTTAAACCACCGGTTGGAGTTGGCCATCATCGTTACCCTGCTGCAATACACACCCAACCCCGTAGGGTGACGCATCGCATGTTAAAACCAGTTTTTTACAGGGGTCATACAAAGTCAACAGTTTGTTGAAACACAGCAGGCTCCTCGCCTTATTGAAAGCCCGTTCTTGACAATCCCCCCAAAACCATTCACAACCTTTGCGGAGGATCATGTGTAACGGCTCCAACAATGTGCTTAAGTTCGGCAGAAAGTTCCCAAAATAGTTCAAAAGTCCCAGGAATGATCGCAACTCCGACGTGTTGCCGGGCCTGGGCACCCGGCGAATCGCCTCAGTTTTTGATTCAGTGGGCCGGATACCATCTGCGGCAACCCTCCTGCCCAGGAACCCGACCTCTGGGGCCAAAAACACACACTTGGCCTTTTTCAGCCGCAAGCCTACCCGGTCCAATCGGCGTAGCACCTCCTCCAGGTTGCGGAGGTGTTCCTCGGTGTCTCGATCCGTTATAAGGATGTTGCCTTGGAATACGACCGTTCCAGAGATGGACTTGAGCAAGTTTTCCATGTTTTGCTGAAAGATAGCCGCTGCCGAACGAATGCCAAACGGGCACCAGTTGTAGACAAATAATCCTTTGTGCGTCGTGATGGTCAGAAGCTTGAAATCTTCAGCCAGTTCCTGAGTCATGTAGGCCGAAGTGAGGTCCAGTTTCGTGAACAGCTTGCCACCTGCCAGCGTGGCAAAGAGGTCCTCCGCTCTCGGGAGCGGGTATTGGTCTTACAGCGACACTCGGTTGATGGTGGCTTTGTAGTCGCCACAAATTCCAACCGAGTCATCTGCTTTGAGGACGGGAACGATGGGACTTGCCCAGTCGCTGAATTCAACGGCCGAAATTATGCCCTCTCTGAGCAGCCTGTCCAGTTCACTTTCAATTTTCTCACGCATCACGTACGGCACCGCTCTGGCTTTGTGGTGCACTGGTCCGGCGTCCGGAGCGATGTGTATCACTACTTTAGTGCCCTTGAATGTTCCGACACCGGGTTGAAAGAGTGACTCGAATTTTTACAATACCTGCGAGCATGAACTTCACTCCACGGATGAAATGGTGTGCACATCCCCCCATTTCCAATTCATCTCAGCTAGCCAACTCCTCCCCAAAAGCGCGGGGCCATTTCCCGGAACAATCCAGAGTGGCAGCCGGTTCTGTAATCCATTGTGCGTTACCACCAAGTTTGCACTGCCCAGCACTGGGATGATCTCTTTGGTGTACATACGTAGCTGCGTCTCAATGCGTTCCAGTTTGGGCCTGCTAGCTCTGTGTGGCCATAGTCTCTCAAATTGTTGGGCGCCCATGAGTGACTGGCTAGCTCCCGTATCCAGCTCCATGTGCACCCGGATGCCATTCAGTAAGACTTTCATCATCATGGGTGGCGTTTTAGTGTACGAGCTGTGGACGTCAGCCACATGAACTCCCTGAACTTCAGCATCCATGGTTGTTCCCCAGGCCTCATCCTGCATTGCAGACCCCTCGTCTAGTTCCTCTGTCTCACAGACTAGCCTCGCTACTGCCTTTTTGCACATCCTGGCCAAGTGTCCACTAACATTACAAATCCTACAGGTGTAAAGTTGGAACCTGCAGCTTTTGTCAGTGTGTCTACCCCCACACCTCCAGCATGAGCTGAGATTACTGTTAACAAAATGACTATTCCCAGGCATTCCTCTCTGATGGCCCATTTGGCTGTTTCTATGTACTCTGATGGAGGGTGTTAATGGTCCCATCACGGGATGCATTGTTCCTCATGATGGCGTGAATTGCCGATCCCCTTTCCATTGTCCCTGTTGCAGGCCCACCCGAGCTTGTTGCTGCCTGAGCAGTGTCGAATTGCCCTTGCCTGTTTGCGGGGTTCTGTATCACTTTTACAACATTAACTCCCTGGTTCATCGCAATGTTAAAACCAGGGCTGCGTGTGTAAATTAGCTTGGTCTCCTCTTGCCCTGCCATAAAGGTCTGAGCTATCAACACCGCCCATTCTAAAGTTAAATCCTTAGTCTTTATGAGCTTCCTGAAAATGCCGGTATGATTAATGCCCTCGATGAAAAAGTCCCTTAACATCTCCCCCCTGCAGGCATCGGAGAACTTACAGAGACTGGCCAAACGCCGCTGTTCCACCACGAAGTCAGAGACGTTTTGACCCTCCCGACGCCGGTGAGAGTAGAACCAGTGCTGGGCCACGTGTACGCTACTTGTCGACTTGAGATGCTCACTGATCAGCTGGCTGAGCTCTTCGAAAGACTTGTCTGCTGGCTTTTGGGGTGCGAGCAGGTCTTTCATCAGCGCATACGTCTGTGGTCCTCAGCTGGTCAGTAGATGCAGCCTCCGCTTCTCAGCCGCTGTCTCTTCCAGCCAATCCTTTGTGACAAAGCTCTGCTGGAGTCTTCCCACAAAGTCGTCCCAGTCCTCACCCACACAGTAACGTTCCTCTGTGCCACCGGTGGCCATCCTCGTGGTTTGGTGATTCCCGTTTCTCGTCGCCAGATGTAGTGTCTCTGCACCTTGTTACAAACTCATGCGAGGCATTTATATATCAGACACGGTCACTCTGTGACCTTCACTTTATTCCCAGGACCAAAGAGTGCTGACCCTGGGTGGGACCTCCCCTTTTGTACCTGGAAACCCAGGTGAGGCGTGTCTCCCGCAAGCTCACCCCCTGTGGTCAGGGTGTGCATTTCAAGGGTACAGGTACAGTGTGCATGAGTTACAGTTACATAACTATTGTCATTGCAAGATGGTGAAATACACGACAGTAACCACCAGGATGCAATGCGCACGGCAACATCACCAGTAATCATACTGACTCATGACCCACATCTGGTGCTGACGCCACGGTGTGTAACCACGAGTTGGGGCCCATTAATGATGGGGACGACCCACTGGAAGTTAATAGGAGGTGGGCAAATTTCAGGAGGGGTCACCCCGAGTTGGAAGAGAGAGATTTAACACGAGTCCTCTTTGTGGCCTGTTCCACTTCCCTAAAAGATAATCTGCCAGAAGCAGCTCTCCAGCCTGCCACTGTGGCCGATGTACTCATGACCGAGATCCTAAACCATTTAGGGATCCGAAACTTGAACTTTGTGGCTCTGCTTAATCAGACCAAGCAACGTCCAGAAGAGACCCCTAGAGCCTTCAGTAATCGCCTGTACGATATCTATCAACGTATGCAGAACCAGGCACCCGCAAATGCCACAGTAGGAAAGAATCAGGAACAATTTAAATCGATGTTCCTGACTCAACTCCACCCTTTCGTTAAAACCACCCTGGGAATAGCCATGAGGCCCACCAATCAGTGGACAGATATAGAGACCAGCGCTCACATTGCCTGGGAGATGGTAAAAGACCAGTTAAAGGGGAAGTCACCGCCCACTGCAAATAAACCAGTGTCAATGGTGGAGGGATCTCGAAACTATCCCTTTAAGGCACAGTGCTTTGATTGTAAAAAGGTCGGCCACCTAGCAAAAGACTGCAGCAGACCCAGACCAGCACCGAACCATGATGCAACACATCGATACCTCCCGAGGGTTGAATCCAAGCCCTCTGGGACAGATCAAAGATTGGATCAATTGATAACCCTTACACAAACTCAAATTGCCACGGGGAGGATGCAAAATCATTTACCGGTACACTCATTAGAGAGACCCGTTCCAGGATCGACCTTATGACAGGGTTCGGCCCCCAAAGATTGGTCGGAAGTGGGGTTCCGACGTGATGGTAGCGGGAGACCAGTAGCTCTTGGGGGCAGACAGCAGAGTATGCTTATCGATACTGGTTCAGCCGTTACCATCATCCACACCCCATGCCCTGAACGCCATGCGGGCAAGGTTGATATGACCCTTAAAGGGTTTAACGGTGATACAACCACCGCATATACAGGGAAGGCCACTGAACTTCAGGTCCCAGCACCGATGCTGATGACCACCCCCGACGGAAGGGGAATTTTAGGCACTGATGTGTTGGATCGGTATGGCGCGGTGATAGACTATAACCAGGACTGTGTTTGGATGGGATTGGGAGATAAGGCAGGAGTGATAGAAATTTCAGATGCTCACTCGGTTTTTGCTATTAAAAAGTCATCGGAGTATGACGCTCCAGGTTGCGAAAATGAAGCTGCGGCAAAATTAATTCGGGAACACCGAGCGGTTTTTGCCACATGCAAGCATGACTGTGGAGAAATGGCAGGCAAGGAATCTATTGAGGGACCCACCCCCCACTCATTCACTAAACAGTACCCCATCCCAAGGGAGAGTCACCCTTACATCCGAGACAACATAAAATCCCTAGTCGAGCAGGGTGTGCTTAGGATATGCACTTTCATGACCAATTCACCCGCATGGCCGGTTAAAAAGCCTGATAGCAGCTGGCGACTGACTATTGATTACAGAAAGTTAAATTCTGTAACACCAGCCTGCTCACCGGTAGTAAGACAAACTCCCACCATATTATCTCAAATTCCTGCTGGTTCCAAGTACTTCTCGACCCTCGACATCGCCAATGGATTCTGGAATATCCCTGTTAAAGGGGCAGACCAGTACAAATTTGCATTCACATTTGAGGACCAGGGCTACACCTGGACATGCTTGCCTCAGGGGTTCCACAATGTCCCCACGATATTCCACAAAAGAATGGCTGCAATTTTAAAAGACTTTTCCCGCCCTACCTGCTTGCTGCAGCACTGCTGGCAATTGACAGCATGGAGGAGCATCTGTCCCTTTTGCATGAACTTTTGACATTGTTGGCTCAGGCGGGACTAAAGGTGAATCCCCGTAAGGCTCAATTAGTAAAAGAATGGGTCCCCTTTCTAGGAGTGTCCATTTCTCCAGAGGGATCATCCCCTGACTCTCACAAGGTGGAGATAATACAGTGACTGCCATTACCCACTTCGAAAAGCCCTACAATCATTCTTGGATTTGGTGGGGTACCAAAGGAACTTTATCCCAGGCTTTGCAGAGTGTGCTAAGCCCCTCTATGATTTAATAAAACTGCAGGGTGATGACATACGCCCGGCATGGACTGATGCCCACACCCAGTCTGTGGCTAAATTAAAAACTGCAGTGATACAGGCTGCATGTCTGGTCCCTCCTGACCCCATGCAGCCCTTCCATTTGGAGGTCGGGGCAAAGCCTCACTGCAGTTCTGAGCCAAATGCGAGCTGATCGACTTCAGCCCATTGCATATGCGTCTCGAATCCTGCAGGGGGCAGAAAAGATGTATACCGCATGCGAGCGCCACCTACTGGCCGCCTTCTGGTCGGTACATCACTTTACCTTTATTACTGGGTTACAGGCTACAATCCTGCACAGCGGACACACACCTCTGAAACTACTGATGAAACCTGGAGATTCATTAGTTTCCTCTCAGCGCCTCAGCAAATGGACATTGGAATTTATGGAAAGAGACATTGATACCATTTCCAAACCCACCACCTTGCTGCCACAATTTCTGATCTATGAGGGGGACCCGCATGAATGTCCGTTACCCCTGATTAACTTTGAGACCCATCCTGTGCAGAAAGAGCCCATACAGGGTGCCCCAGATGTTTACATCGATGGGTCCTCATATCACATTGAAGGATCCCCTCACACCGGGTATGCTGTGGCATTGCCAGAAAGAACCATCCAGCAAAGATGCAACAGACACAGTCTTCATAATGTGCAGAAATCACCGCACTGCTAACTGCTGTGAAGGAAACCTCAGATAGACAGGTGAATATTTGGTCAGATAGTGCCTATGCTATAAACACAATGCTCTCCTTGCCCCTATACCACAAAAATGACTATCGTACAATAGACGGTAAGGCCCTGGTTACGCCTGCTCAGGTCATACCTTGAACAGCGATCCCAGCCCTGCTTCATAGGAAAGGTAGCAGCCCATAGAAAAGGGGGTCCACATAGTGAGGGGAATTCCAGAGCAGACAGAGCAGCCAAGGATGCTGCGATTGATGGGGAGATAGAGGATATAGTTGTTGAGCCCTGCAATGCTGTTAGCAAGGCCTCCACAAAAGATCACCTAGATTTAAATCCCTGCAGCAGCAATACTGGTCATATGCTGTTGTAAGTACCTGGCACGAGGAAGGCAGATCCCTTCCTCAACCAACAGCCTGGGCTCCCAGTACCATACTAGCCACTGCCTCTGACCCAGATGGGCAGTTACTGATATTCAAAAGAAAGCCAAACGCCTGCCCGGTGGTGTGTGTTCCACCAGAGGTGGGTCAGGAACTGCTCTCCCTCTTTCACTCCCACCCACAGCAGGGCACTATTCGGCCCTGGTAACCTTCTACAAGGTAGCATTCACAGCTTGGTGGCCTTCCATGAGGGAAACAATCGACCAATATGTGGCACAAGGCCTACCGTGCCTGCAACACAATCCTCCCGCATGCACTAACCAAGCCTTGCTTCAAAGCACACCCCCACCTCAAGGGCCATGGACTCACCTCCAGATAGACTTCATTGAGCCACTTCCACAGGCGCAAGGCAATTTTCAGCATGCTCTAGTGGTGGTGGATCAATTCACTAAATTAATCGAAGCATTCCCCTGCCGCTCCAACACCGCAATCACAGCAGACAAAACACAATTGAATCATGTGTTTTGTAGGTGGGGAGTACCAGTACAAGTGGACAGCGATCAAGGTTCACACTTTACCGGTAAAATTTTTACCCACCTGCAGGAAATGTTGGGGATAAAACACAAATTACATATTGCTCAGCTCCCCCAGTCGTCCGGAGGGGTCGAAAGGGGGAACAGGACCCTCAAGTTAATGTTTAAAAAATTGTGCGCGGACCACCCCACTCAATGGGCTAACATGCTGCCAATGTGCTTAATGGCAATGAGGTCCACACCTCATAGAACAACAGGGGTCTCCCCATATCAGGCCATTACAGGGAGGCTCTCGAGAACACCAGGCTGGAATACCAAGTGGCTGGAACAAGCGATAGATCACACCGATCAGATCAATTGATTTGTGGCCACCACATTGGATAAGTCAAGAAGACAAATTAAAAGGTACTTTGACAAGAAAGTACGTCCCTTTGTATACGAGGTGGAAGACTCAGTAATGATTTCAAATTATGGGAAAAAGAAGCTGCTTTGAGCCCAGGTGGTGGGGACCGCATAAGATTATAGACCGATTGAACCCCGCGGTTTATTTGGTTCAGTTACCGGGGAAGAAGTGTGTTAAGTACAAGAAGTGGTTTCACATTAATCAGTTAAAAACTGGCAAAGAGTAAATACAGCACTGATCTTGTTTCCCACAGACCATGTTACGGATCCTCACGGTTGTCAGGGCGACACTGGCCAAGATCGAAGCGGAGGGAAGATGGAGAACCGGGAGCTGCAGCATGACTCACGAACATCATCAATCATCAATGTGCTTCGAGAAGTGACGATACACTGAAGATACGGGAAGGGGAGAGTCTCCGCTGGAGATGTTATCGGACTATAGTAAATCCCCTACACCTTACGAAGTGGGGACCAAGACAGGCCACCCACTTTTCTTCCTCTCCCCTCAATGCTTACGATATATGAGGGGTCAATAAGGATATTTTCCCCCTCAAGGTGGGGAGTTTGTAAGAATAAAAGTGTTTATTAATGATTAAAATTGATTATGTGTATGTATAAATGTTAAAAGTGTAGATTAACTGAAAGACCTATTTGTGTTGCGATAAAATGGAAGGCCACAGATTGCCAGCATGGGCTAAGTTTTGTAAGAGACAAAATGAAAGCTCCCAGAGCTGCCGCATGGGTTTTGTGTATTGGAAAGCCATTTAAACTAATCAGCCACATATGTGAGGAGAGCCAATAAGAAGCTGCCCTGGAATCAAAGTCCAATCGGGAGACTTTCTGAGGACAATGGCCTTGAGGAATATAAAAAACGCAAACCAGGAACTTTTCTCTCTCTTCTCTCCCTGCTGGACACACGGCAAAAGACCTCCTGTTGAAGACCAGCCAAATCAGCATGCCGTGTGTCCAAACCAGCCAGCAAAAGGGGTGTAACATATATCGCTTTTTATTATAACCTCATTGTATCTCTGTTGTAACTAAGGTAGATCTATAGGATATTTGACGACTGCTGTTAAATGCATGTATGTGTTTTTAGTAAACTGTGCCAATTGTTCTGAAAGAATCATCTTGCTGTCAAATGTAAGCCCAAAGAGATTCAGAAATCCTACACTACCGACTCCATTTCTCTCCCTAACATCTGTCTGAGGCTGAACCAGATTGTTCGCAACCTAGGTGTCATATTTGATCCTGAAATGAGCTCCCGTCTGCATATCCGCAGCATAACTAAGACCGCCCTATTTCTACCTCCCTACCATTGCCCGCCTCTGCCCGTCTGCCTCAGCTCATCTGCTGCTGAAACCCTCATCCATGTCTTTCTCACCTTTAGACTTGACTACTCCAACGGACTCCTGGCTGGCCTCCCACATTCTACGTAAACTTGAGTTCATCCAAAACATGGCAGCCCAAGTCCTAACTCGCACCAAGTCCCGCTCATCCATCACTCCTGTGCTCGCTGACCTACATTGGCTCCCGGTTAAGCAACGCCTCGATTTCAAAATTCTCAACCATGTTTTCAAATCCCTCCATGGCCTCGTCCCTCCCTTTCTCTGTAATCTCCTCCAGCTCCACAACCCCCCGAGATATCTGTGCTCCTCAAACTCTGCCCTCTTGACCATCCCTGATTATAACTGTTGAACCATCGGTGGCCGTGCCTTCAGCTGCCTGGGCGCAAGCTCTGGAACTCCCTCCCTAAACCTCTCTGCCTCTCTACCTCTTCTTCACCCTTTAAGATGCTCCTTAAAACCTATATTTTTGACCAAGCTTTTGCTCATCTGCCATAATTTTTTCATGTGTGGCTCAGTGTCAGATTTATTTATTTTGTCTTATAACACTCCCGTGAAACGCCTTGGGACATCTTACTATGTAAAAGGCGCTATATAAATACAAGTTGTTATGTACTTCTGAATTCTTATCTTGAAGCATATTATATTATGGTCACTATTGCCTAGACGTTCCTCTACTTTTCTTTTATGCTTTGGGTCATTCCCCATTACTTGATCCAGAGCGAATCCTCCCTTGTTGAGCTTCTTACATACTGGTTTAGAAGTGCACATTATAGGAACTCTTATCCCCTTTACGTAGGTCTTCTGGTCAATTAATTTCGGGGCAGTTGCAATAACAGCTGTGCAGAATGATTCAGTAGCAGAGTTGACGACTGAGCAATCCAGGGAGCCCTACAAATATTAATTTTGACATTATGTGATGGTTGTGACTAAAATGGGCTCAACGTCACGCCGTCGAAGGATGGGCACTGCAACTGTCAGAAACCTTTGAGACCGCGCGGCGTAAAGGGGCGAGGCCGCCGCGAATGATTGACACGGGGAATGCCCAATCAACATGCGGAGATTCGAAGTTTCACCAAGAAGCTCGGCAGGGAGTGGGTGGGCTCCACCAATCAAAGGGCGGTAAAGGGGCGGGCGCTCGGTTGGTCAGCGGGTCGCGGCGGCCGGTGAGGGGAGCCGGGCGGGGAAGAGGGGGAGCAAGGGATGGCGGCAACGAGCCCTCCGCCAGCCGCTCTGTAAAATATTCCTGCATAAAGTAACAGTAGAAGGTGGGCCAAATGAGCGGAAAGCGAGGCAGGAAGACCAGTGTGAGCGGGATATACCCGGCGGCCGTTAGCGCCTCGAGCGCTGGGCGGAGAGGCGTCTCAGGTAATGAGGGAGGGGACTCGGGTAATGAGGGAGAGAGAGAGGGAGGGGACTCGGGTAATGAGGGAGAGAGGGAGGGGACTCGGGTAATGAGGGAGAGAGGGAGGGGACTCGGGTATTGAGGGAGAGAGGGGACTCGGGTATTGAGGGAGGGAGAGAGGAAGGGGACTCGGGTATTGAGGGAGAGAGGGAGGGGACTCGGGTAATGAGGGAGAGAGGGAGGGGACTCGGGTAATGGGGAGAGAGGGAGGGGACTCGGGTAATGAGGGAGAGAGGGAGGGGACTCGGGTAATGGGGAGAGAGGGAGGGGACTCGGGTAATGAGGGAGAGAGGGAGGGGACTCGGGTAATGAGGGAGAGAGGGAGGGGACTCGGGTAATGGGGAGAGAGGGAGGGGACTCGGGTAATGAGGGAGAGAGGGAGGGAGGGGACTCGGGTAATGAGGGAGAGAGGGAGGGGACTCGGGTAATGGGGGAGAGAGGGAGGGGACTCGGGTAATGGGGAGAGAGGGAGGGGACTCGGGTAATGGGGAGAGAGGGAGGGGACTCGGGTATTGAGGGAGAGAGGGAGGGGACTTGGGTAATGAGGGAGGGAGAGAGGGAGGGGACTCGGGTAATGAGGGAGAGAGGGAGGGGACTCGGGTAATGAGGGAGAGAGGGAGGGGACTCGGGTAATGAGGGAGGGGACTCGAGTAATGAGGGAGAGAGGGAGGGGACTCGGGTAATGAGGGAGAGAGGGAGGGGACTCGGGTAATGAGGGAGAGAGGGAGGGGACTCGGGTAATGAGGGAGAGAGGGAGGGGACTCGGGTAATGAGAGAGAGGGAGGGGACTCGGGTAATGAGGGAGAGAGGGAGGGGACTCGGGTAATGAGGGAGAGAGGGAGGGGACTCGGGTAATGAGGGAGAGAGGGAGGGGACTCGGGTAATGCGGGAGAGAGGGAGGGGACTCGGGTAATGAGGGAGAGAGGGGACTCGGGTAATGAGGGAGAGAGGGGACTCGGGTAATGAGGGAGAGAGGGAGGGGACTCGGGTAATGAGGGAGAGAGGGAGGGGACTCGGGTAATGAGGGAGAGAGGGAGGGGACTCGGGTAATGAGGGAGAGAGGGAGGGGACTCGGGTAATGAGGGAGAGAGGGAGGGGACTCGGGTAATGAGGGAGAGAGGGAGGGGACTCGGGTAATGAGGGAGAGAGGGAGGGGACTCGGGTAATGAGGGAGAGAGGGAGGGGACTCGGGTAATGAGGGAGAGAGGGAGGGGACTCGGGTAATGAGGGAGAGAGGGAGGGGACTCGGGTAATGAGGGAGAGAGGGAGGGGACTCGGGTAATGAGGGAGGGGACTCGGGTAATGAGGGAGGGGACTCGGGTAATGAGGGAGGGGACTCGGGTAATGAGGGAGGGGACTCGGGTAATGAGGGAGAGAGGGAGGGGACTCGGGTAATGAGGGAGAGAGGGAGGGGACTCGGGTATTGAGGGAGAGAGGGGACTCGGGTATTGAGGGAGCTCGGTTGTGGGGGGGGGGGAAAGGAGGGAGAGTGAGCTCGGTGGGGGGGGGGAGGAGAGGGAGAGAGAGAGGGAGCTCGGGGGGAAGGGAGGGAGGGAGAGAGGGAGCTCGGGGGGGGGTGGGGCTCGGGGGGGGGGAAAGAGGGAGCTCGGGGGGGGGGGGGGGGGAAGAGTGAGCTCGGGGGAGGGGAGTGAGCTCGGGGGAGGGGAGTGATCTCGGGGGTGGGGAGGGAGCTCGGGGGAGGGGTGGGTGGGGAGGGAGGGGGAGAGGAGAGGGTGGGGAGGGGGAGAGGAGAGGGGTTGGGGGGGGAGGGGGACAGGAGAGGAGAGGAGAGGGGTGGGGAGGGGAGTGGGAGAGGAGAGTTGGTGGGGAGGGGAGGGGAGAGGAGGGGGGGGGGGTGGGGAGGGGAGAGGAGGGGAGGGGGGTGGGGAGGGGAGAGGAGGGGAGGGGGAGAGAGAGAGGGGGTGCTCGGGGGATCGAGAGGGAGGGAGGGGTGGGGGTTGGGGTGGAGGGAAAGAGGGGGGGTGGAGGGAAAGAGGGGGCTGGGGGGGGGGAGGAGGAATTTAGGAAGGTGTGGGAACTCTGGAGGGGGGAAAAGAGGGGGTGCGGGGGGAGGAGGAATTCAGGAAGGGGTGGGAGCTCGGGAGTGGAGGGGGAGATCAGTACATAAGAACATGAGAAATAGGAGCAGGCCATTGGCACCTCGAGCCTGCTCCGTCATTCAATAAGATCATTGCTGATCTGGTCATGGACTCTACCCCACTTCCCTGCCCACTCCCTGTAACCTTTACTCCTTTATCGCTCAAATATCTGTCTATCTCCGCCTTAAATATTCAATGATCCAGCCTCCACAGGTCTCTGGGTCAGAGAATTCCATAGATTTACAACCCTCAGGAGAAATGTCTCCTTATCTCAGTTTTAAATGGGCGGCCCCTTATTCTAAGACTATGTCCCCTAGTTTTAGTATCCCCTATGAGTGGAACTATCCCCTCTGCATCCACCTCATTCTCTTATGTTTCAATAGAATCACTTCTCATTCTTCTGAACCTCAACCTATCTTCATAAGTCAACCCCCTCGTCTCCAGAATCAACCTAGTGAACCTTTTCTGAACAGCCTCCAATACAAGTATATCCTTCCTTAAATATGGAGACCAAAACTGCACGCAGTACTCCAGGTGTGGCCTCACCAATACCCTATACAGTTGTAGCAGGACTTCTCTGCTTTTATACTCTATCCCCCTTGCAATAAAGGCCAACATTCCATTTGCCTTCCTGATTACTTGCTGTACCTGCATACTAACTTTTTGTATTTCATGCACAAGGACCCCAGGTCTCTCTGTACTGCTTTTCTCCATTTTACAACTTTTCTCCATTTAAATTATTATTTGTTTTTCTATTATTTCTGCCAAAGTGGATAACCTCACATTTTCCCACATTGTACTCCATGTGCCAAATTTTTGCCCACTCACTTGGCCTGTCTATCTCTCTTTGCAGATTTTTTGTGTCCTCCTCACAATTTGCTTTCCCACCCATCTTTGTATCATCAGCAAACTTGGCTACATTACACTCGGTCCCTTCATCCAAATCATTAATATAGATTGTAAGTAGTTGAGACCCCAGCACCGACCCCTGCAGCACCCCACTAGTCACTGTTTGCCAACCGGAAAATGACCCATTTATCCTGATTCACTGTTTTCTGTTACTTAGCCAATCCTCTATCCGTGCTAATATATTACCCCCAACCCCATGAGATCTTATCTTGTACAGTAACCTTTTATGTGGCACCTTATCGAATGTCTTCTGGAAATCCAAATCCGCCACATCCATTGGTTCCCCCTTTATCCACTCTGCTCGTTACATCCTCAAACAACTCCAGCAAATTTGTCAAACATGATTTCCCTTTCATAAAACCACGATGACTCTGCTTGATTGAACCATGCTTTACCAAATGTAGGTAAATGCTTCCTGAGGGGGCTCGGGAGGGGAGGGGGAGTTCAGGTAGGGGGCTAGGGGGCTTGGGAGGGCGAGTTCAGGTAGGGGGCTCGGTAGGGGAGTGGGAGTTCAGGTAGACTGCTCGGTAGGGGAGTTGAAGTGGGGGTCTCTGGAGGGGAGCTCGGGTAAGGAGAGGGGGAGGGGGTTGCCTCGAGTAGTAAATATATTGGGATATAAAATGCAGACAGTAAATATATTGATAGTTAAGCAGTAAATGTATTGATACATCATATGCAAACAGCGGTTCTGTGGTGTCGTGGTTATGACACTGGTCCAGTAATCTATTAATAGAGTCTCTCCGGGTGGGTTACTTGCGCTGGCTTTGCCAGTGACGTCCACATTCAGAAACTGAATATTTTAGAAAAAATTCTTGTAAAGCATAATAAGTAAATAGTATTGATATACAATATGCAAACAGTAAGTGTATTGATACATAGCATGCAAACTAAATATACTAGGACATAATATGGCAATTTTTTGATATTGAAATAGCAAATAACGTGATACATAAGGTGATGTTTTGGGACGGCCTGAGGATATGATAAAGTACGATCGAAAGGCACCTTCTTTTGGAATGTCAGTAGTTCTCTCTCAAAGGGAGCATTTGAAGGTCGGGGACAGAGCAGCTAATTGCTTCAATGCTTCGTTTTAGATATTAAGCATAATATTGCTAAGAAATATATACCAAGGCAGGAGTGCATTATAAAACAGTAATTCATTTGAAGGGATTGGGCAGTGTTATTAGCTTCCCCTTGTATTAGTGTATAGTTTAGTACATTAAAGCGCAATATCGCTCACCTCTACGTCTTACTGCCTTTGCTCTGTTACAATTGTCTCTCTCTCTCTCTCTCTCTCTCTCTCTCTCCTCTCTCTCACTGAAACTGCTGGGGTCAGTGCTCCTCGTTACTTTTTGTTTACTCCCTCTAAACTGAAATATTCCCTTGTGGATGTCATTACTCTCCCTGAATCCTGTCTTGTGTTTGAATCAAAAATAATTGTGCTCGCCCCTGCTCATTTACAGCATCTTAAAAGTCTGGAAGTCCTTACTTCAATCAGCCTTTCCTTCCTGATGAATCTTCAGGCTTTTAAACCCCAAATTTGATGTAGCCTAGTCACACGTTCTGGTTTTAGTTTCTCTCCACCCTTTTTCGACCTTGAGCTGTCGACACCTCACCTGGATTTCTAAGAAAAGCAAAGGCTTGCCTGATGCTGGCAGATAGTCCGTCACAGAAATGTCGTTGTCCTTTCAAGGTTGAATGGGTTTGTTGTGAATGTGGTTAGTTTCTCCCCCCCCCCCCCCCCCCCCCCCGCCTTTCTCTTACCTGCCCTCAGTTCCTCCTCAGCCGGAGGCATTGATGCTTCACTGAGCTAGTGTTCCACGGCCACTGGTTGCCACCCTATCTCTTGGACGCTCTTCATGCAGAATCCGCGGCAGTGTTGTGTCGCAGTCAAGCGTGAGGTGTTGTTCCAGCAAGAATCACTTGATAGTGATAAGGGACTTGGTTGGTTTAGCTCAGAGATCAGTTGTGAAAGAGAGAATGAATCTTGCATTTGTATAGCGCCTTTCACAACCTCAGGATGCCCCAAAGCGCTTCACAGACAATGAAATACTTTCGAAGTGCAGTCACTGTTGTAATGTAGGAAGCATGGGAGCCAATTTGAACACAGCAAGACAATCTGATAACCAGAGATTAGTGATGTTGGTTAAGGGCTAAATATTGGCCCCAGGACACCGTGGAGAAGTCCCAGTGCCTTTTTGAACAATGCCATGAGTTCTTTTCCGGCCACCTGAGCGGGCAGATGAGACTTCGGTTTCAAATCTCATCCAAAAGACGGCACCTCCGACAGTGTACCATCCCTCAGCACTGCACTGGAAGTGTCAGCCTAGATAATGTGCTCAAGTCTATTGAGTGGGACTTGAACCCACTACCTCTGACTCTGAGGTGAGAGTGCTACACATTGAGTTGAACAGCTCTAAATACTCTCCAGACACCACTGAAGTTTGGAAGAATCTGCACTTGCGCTGCCACAGTTCATATGGGCGCTGTGTGAAAATTTCCCACATCTGCGATTGTGCTTTACTGAAATTCTAGTGACACATTCTGCATTGAGTACTGACCACATTCTTCACTCAACAGAACCTGAATCGAAGAAAAAGCGGAAGTTGGTGGCCATCCACCAGGCCCTGAACGATGATCCGGTGGATGTGGAGACTCTCCGGCGGTCTGCGGTTAGTGAGGGTGGGCTCCTGACCGATGAGATCCGCAGAAAGGTCTGGCCAAAGCTGCTGAACGTAAATGTTTACAACCTACCTCCCAAACCAGGTAAGGCGAGAGCGTGGGGAAATTCCTCGCCCCGTTATTGTTTTACAGAGCTTCCTCTGTAGCGATTCAATCCTGCTCCGATCCATTTTGGGCTCCCGCTGTGTGTTAATTACTTGTGGGGGTTTTTTTGTGAATTTTTGTGCCCAAGATGAGCGATGCCAGTGATGGGAAGTGAGACTTGATGAAGGGCCTGAGTGTAATGTAGCCAAATTTGCTGATGATACAAAGATGGGTGGGAAAGCAAGTTGTGATAACACCCAAAATCTGCAAAGGGATATAGACCGGCTCAGTGAGTGCACAAACATTGGGCAGATGGAGTATAATGTGGGAAAATAATGTGGGAAAAACTTTGGCAGGAAAAATAAAAAGGCAAATTATTATTTAAATGGTGAGAGATTACAATATTCTGCAGTACAGAGGGATCAGGGAGTCCTTATACATGAGTATGCAGGTACAGCAAGTAATCAAAGGCAAATGGAATGTTGGCCTTTATTGCAAAGGGGATGGAGTATAAACGCAGGGAAGTCCTGCTACAACTGTACAGGGTATTGGTAAGACCATACGTGAAGTATGGCATACAGTTTTGGTCTCCTTATTTAAGGAGGGATTCATTCATAGGCAATCCCTCGGATTCGAGGAAGACTTGCTTCCACTCTTTTTTAAAAAAAAATGATTTCTTAAGTGCTGAACAGTCCAATACAAGAACCACAATCCCTGTCACAGGTGGGACAGACAGTGGTTGAGGGAAAGAGTGGGTGGGACAGGTTTGCCGCACGCTCTTTCTACTGCCTGCACTTGGCTTCTGCATGTGCTTGCCGATGAGACTCGAGGTGCTCAGCGCCACTTAGGGCGGTCTTTGGCTAGGGACTCCCAGGTGTCGGTGGGGATGTTGCATTTTATCAGAGGCTTTGAGGGCCTCCTTGAAGGAGGGCTATACTTGCATTGGAGGCAGTTCAGAGAAGGTTGATTTCTGAGATGAAGGGGTTGACTTATAAAGAAAGGTTGGGCCTATACTTATTGGAGTTTAGAAGAATGAGAGGTGATCTTATTGAAACTTAAGATTCTGAGGGCGTTCGACAAGGCAGATGCAGAGAGGATGTTTTCCCCTCATGGGGGAATCTAGCACGAAGGGGCATAGTTTCAGAATAAGTGGACGCCTATTTAAAACTGAGATGAGGAGGAATTTCTTCTGAGGGTTGTAAATCTATGGAATTCTCTGCCCCAGAGAGCTGTGGAGGCTGGGTCATTGAATAAATTTAAGGTGGAGATAGACAGATTTTTGAATGATAAAGGAGTGAAGGGTTGGGGGGAGCGGGCAGGAAATTGGAGCGGAGTCCAAGATTAGATCAGCCATTATCTTATTAAATGGCGGAGCAAGCTCGAGGGGCCAAATGGCCGACGACTCCTATTTTTTATGTTGTGTAACCCAAAAATATTTTACCAGCAGTTTAATAGTGAGAGGCGGGTGGGGCGTATTGGAGTCAAAGAAGGTGATATACGCTTAGTCGCAGGGCAAGGCTAGAATACTTAATGAGTACTTTGTATTGGTGTTTACTAAGGAAGAGGATGCTGACAAAATATTGTTAGAAGCAAAGATGGTAGAGGTAATGGTTGGAGTGAAAATTGATAGGCCGAATGTACTGCAATGGCTGGATATGCTTTAGAGTGAATAAGTTGCCAGGCCTGGATGGCTTGTATCCCAGGTTGCTAAGGGAAGTGGAGGTAGAGATAGTGGAAGGGCTTGCTATAATCTTCTAGATACTAGGGGAGGTGCCCGAGGATTGGAAAGTGGCAAATATGACACCTTGTTCAAGAAAGGGTGCAAGGGCAATCCTTGTAACTACAGACCAGTCAGTTTAACATCAATGGGTGGGTATGGTTTTAGAAGCAATAGTAAGCGAAAAAATTACCAGCACTTGGAGAGGTTTAAGCTAATTAAGGAGAGCCAGCACGGATTTGTAAAAGGCAGATCGTGTTTGACTAATCTAATTGCATTTTTTGATGAAGAGATTGCAATGGATGTTGTCGATATGGATCTCGGGAAGGCATTTGACAAAGTACCACATAAAAGGCTGGTTAACAAATTGAGGCTCATGGAATAGGAGGGTCAGTGTCAGCTTGGATAAGAAATTCACTTAAGGACAGAAAACAGCGAATTATAAATGGTTGTTTTTCAGACTGGAGGATGGTAGACTAGTGGTGTTCCCCAAGGCTCAGTGCTAGGATCATTGCTTTTTTGATATATATAAATGACTGATACTGGAATACATAGTAATATTTCAAAATTTGCTGATACCAAACTTGGAGATGTGACAAACAGTGAGGATGATACCAATCGACATATAGGCTAGCAGACAAGTGGCAGATGGAATTTAATAGAGAAGTGTGAGGTTGATGCATTTTGGCAAAAGGTATAGGAAGAGGCTCTGTATAGTTATTGGCACAGTTGTAAAGAGTGTGCAGGAACAGAGGGACCTGGGAGGTTCATGTGCACAGATGCTTCAAGGTGGCAAGACATATTGAGAGAGTAGTTAGCAAAGCATATGGGATCTTGGGATTCATAAATAGAGGTATTTACAAAAGCTTTATAAAGCTCTGGTCAGGCCACAACTAGAGTATTGCATCCAGTTCTGTGCACCACACTTTAGGAAGGATGTGAAGGTCCTTGAGAGAGTGCAGAAGAGATTTACCAGAATGGTTCCAGGAATGAGGGATTTTAGCTACAAGGATAGGTTGGAGAAGCTGGGATTGTTCTCCTTGGAGCAAAGCAGGTTGAGGGGAGATTTGATAGCAAGATTATGACGGGTTTCGATAAGGTAGCCAGAGAAAGGATGTTCCCATTAGCTGATGGTACAAGAACTAGGGGACACACATTTAAGGTTTTGGGCAAGAGATACAGGGGAATGTGAGGAACAACTTTTTTATGCAGCGAGTGGTAATGACCTGGAACTTGCTGCCAACAAATGTGGTGGAAGCAGAGATGATCAATGATTTTAAAAGGAAATTGGATGGGCACTGGAGGGAAATAAACTTGCAGGGTTATGGGGGTATAGCGTGGGAATGGGACTAACTGGTTTGCTCTACAGAGCCAGCATGGATTCGATGGGCTGAATGGCAGCCTCCTGTGCCATAATGACACAATGACTTT
Organism: Pristiophorus japonicus; assembly: GCF_044704955.1. NCBI lineage: Eukaryota > Metazoa > Chordata > Chondrichthyes > Pristiophoridae > Pristiophorus > Pristiophorus japonicus. Next base: position 295,813,170 of record NC_091981.1, on the reverse strand, counting down.
ATGACTGACCCTAAATCAACTCCCTGGTGTTTCCCTCCCCCCTTCCCCCCCCCCCTCCCCAGCCCTCCAGCTTCCTTTGCTTGAAATATTTATCCATTTTATGCTGAAATGATACAAATGTTTCCGCATCAACCGCTCGTGTTGTAAAGCAGTCCATGCTCAAATCTCCCACTAACAAAACTGCTTCTAGTACTTCTCACTCTCAGTAACAATTTTAAAATACTGATCCCTCATCACTGACTCTCCAACCAGAAGAACTAGTCTTTCCCTATTCACTATCAAACTCCTTCATCATTTAGAAAAACTCTATATTAAACTTCCTCTCTGCCTTCTCTGCTCCAGTGGAAATAGTTCCATTATCTCGAGTCTCTCCTCAGAAGTATAGCTTCCCATCCTTGGCATCATCCTGCAGATAGTTTATCCAAGTGACATCCTTAAATCCCAACATAAATAACGGCACAGAGATCAGCATCATGGGCTGCCCACATGCGGTCGGGCAGTTCCTCGCACTGCGAGCGCTGTTCCCAGCCATGTTGTCACGGGGAGACAACTGTATTCTTCCCCTGACCAAGTCGGGGACAACCAGAGAGTCGAGGCACAGCTCATGCACATGCTCTTGCAGGTCTGGGATCAGGTTGGGGAGGGCTGCATGCCTTGAAGGAAATCCCCACTTTATATTAAAAAAAACCCAAGGTGTTGTAAGTGTGGCTGCTGTCCTGCTTTGAAATCTGACGTATAATTGTCTTTTAAGGCAAAGACATAAGGGAAGGCCACAAAGACTACAGCCAGGTGCTCATGGATGTCCAACGGTCGCTGCGCAGGTTTCCACATGGTAAGCACGCCAAGATTCATTGTGGAGTCTCTAACGTTGGGCTCTGCTTTACAAATAATCTTCGCTTGTCTAAACAAGCCTGGCCTGTGTTGTCTGGTGGATTCTTGCTGAATTTTGAGTGTGTCCTTTGGTACATTTGTAATGATAGCTGTAATTTAATGATTCATTCCTAGTAATCTTAAAATGCAGAATAATGAACCACTGTAATAGAGTCCAAAACTATGGGTCATAACAGTCACTAATAAATCCAATAAGGGATTCAGGAAACTCCTCTTTACCCAGAGAGAGTTATTAGACTGTGGAGCACAAGGAGTGGTTAATGCGAATAGCATGAATGGTCGGGGGTGCAGAGCGGGGCTGAGTGGGGGGAAGGGGGACTGAGCGCGGGGGTGAGGAGGGGGTGCTGAGCGGGGGTCGGGGAGGTGGAGGTGGAGTGGGAATGGGCGAGGCGGAGCGGGGATCGGCGAGCGAGGGTGGGGGACGAGGGGGGCTGAGCGGGGCTGGGCTGGGCGGAGCAGAGCAGGAGCCGGCGGGGTGGAATGAGACCTTGCGCAGAATTGGGAGTTGCTGCGGAGCACTGGGCAACGGATGCGTGTCCGTGATACCCTGTGTTGTGAAGTGTTGATATTGGCCGTACTGTTGGGGAAACTAATGAATGGAGGCTAGATCTCCCTCCTTTCAATCCACAGGGCGGGAGAGGGGATAAATAGACTTGGGGTACGGTACGGTAGTGTAGTGGTTTCGTTATTGGACGAATAATCCAGAGAATGCGAGTTCACATCCCGTCATGGCAGTTTGATCAATTGAATTCTGTGGGCAGTTAAGAGTCAGCCATGCTGCTGTAGGACTGGAATTCCATGTAGACCAGTACGGGTAACGGCGGTAGGTTTCTGTCCCTAAAGGGTATCAGTGATCCCGTTGCGGTTTTGTCAATTCGACATCTTCATGGTCACTTTTACTGACCGCTTTTTATTTTCAGATTTTAATTGTAACCTGAATTCAAATTCTCAAATTACCTTGGTGGAATTGGAACTCTTGTTCTCTGGGTCATTAGTCTCGGCCTCTGGATTACTAGCCTAGTAACCAGACCATCGTACTACCCTATCTATATATGAATAGGTGAGGCAGAGACTGGGAGAAGAAACAAAGAGTGCAGCACGGTCTTTCCCTGCTGTTCTTTCTCGAATTGGGATTGTACAGGGAGTGACCGGGGGGGCGGGGTTGGGGGGTTAATATATTAGAAGTCTAATGGGGGAAAGTTTGGTCAGTTGGAATTCAGTACAATGCGAAGGACAGGGAAGTTGTTTGGCTCGTGTTATTCTCTGTGATGGCTGTGAAAAGTCTGGAATATTACACCTCAAATTCTAGGTCTGGAATGTGTTTGAATCCACAAGTTGACAGTGCTAACACGTGGGTCAGATTTGAATGCAGTTTTTGTGATGTAGACAGAAACTATCCCGTTTGTGAACCAGATTGAAACTAAATATGTATACAGCTTGAGGTGTATAAAATTATGAAGGGCCTGGATAGAGTGGATAGGAAGGACCTATTTCCCTTGGCAGAGGGATCAACAACCAGGGGGCATAGATTTAAAGTAATTGGTAGGAGGTTTAGAGGGGATTTGAGTGGAAATGTTTTCACTCAGAGGGTGGTGGGGTTCTGGAACTCACTGCCTGAAAGGGTGGTAGAGGCAGAAACCCTTACCATGTTTAAAAAGTACTTGGATAGGCACTTGAAGTGCCGTAACCGACAGGGCTACGGACTGAGAGCTGGAAAGTGGGATTTGGCTGGATAGCTCTTTGTTAGTCGACGCGGACACGATGGGCTGAAATGACCTCCTTCTGTGCTGTAAATGTCTGATTTTATTCCCCATTTTTATTTATTTTCACACGTTTGTTCTTCACAGGCATGCGGTCGGAGCAGCGAGGAGTCCTCCAAGAGCAGCTGATCAATGTCATTCTCTACATCTTACAAGGGAACCTCCAGCTTCACTATTATCAGGGCTACCACGACATCGTCGTGACCTTCCTGCTGGTCGTCGGTGAAAGGATGGCCATCGCACTGATGGAGATACTTTCTTCCCATCACCTCAGGTGAAGAGCCACTAACTGGGACTAGAATTCCACCCTGAGCCCTGTCAACACCAGTCCAGTGCGGTTTACACCACGAGATGTGGACTTCAGTGACGTGTGCTGGGAACGATCGGTCGATCATCTTGTGGGATCGTTGTGTTCCTGTGAGGGGATGGGGGAGAGACACAGACCTGGGGACATATCTAACGTAGGCAGTCGAGACACCATGGTGCTCTGAAGGGTGGGGGGGAAGACACAGACCTGGGGAAATATCTAACGTAGGCAGTCATAGTGCTCTGAAGGATGGGTGCGGGCAGTCAGACACCATGGTGCTCTGAAGGATACCCTGTTCCTTTGGCTGCAACATTAAAATACGGTCTTGACCGCCAATTCTAGTGGGTCATAAAATATCTCATGACCACTAATCGTACCAATACTAGGGATAATCACAGTTTAAAAAGAAATTGTGTGAATTTTTGTGCCAAATGTCCAGATCAGTATAGTCAGAGTGAAGAACCCTCTACACTGTCCCGACAATATGCCTCAGCCATAACCTCCGATTTGTGCCCCCACCACACCACTGAGAGTTTTTCCACTTCTAACACCTCACATTTTATGTTATCTGTACGTAAAGGTTTTTAAAATAAAAAGCAGCTTTGATCACAGAAATCATAGAATTATGCAGCACAGAAGGTCATTTTGCCCACTGTGCATGTGGAAATAGCCAATTAGCCTCACTTCTAGCTTTTTCTCCAGAGCTTTGCAAATCTCTCATTTTCAAATGTATATCCAATGCCCCATTGAAAGTTACTATTGAATCTGTTTTCACCACCCTTTCACCGATCATCCTGCAGTGAAAACAGTTTCTCCTTATTTACTCTATACACCTGAGAATGACGTGAATAGCACGTTTAGCGAGTTGGTCACACCGCAGGTAAAAGGTACACAGCCAGATAGGAATTGGGTGACCAAAAGGAAGAGCAGTGCAAGGAAGGTAGTGCAGGTGTCCCCTGCGGTCATCCCCCTGCAAAACAGATACACCGTTTTGGATACTGTTGGGGGTGGGGGGGGGGGGGGGATGACTCATCAGGGGAAGGCAGCAGCAACCAAGTTCATGGCACCGTGGGTGGCTCTACTGCACAGGAGGGCAAGAAAAAGAGTGGGAGAGTTATAGTGATAGGGGATTCAATTGCAAGGGGAATAGATGGGCGTTTCTGCGGCCGCAATCGAGACTCCAGGATGGTATGTTGCCTCCCTTGTGCAAGGGTCAAGGAGTCTCGGAGCGGGTGCAGGACATTCTGAAAAGGGAGGGTGAACAGCCAGTTGTCGTGGTGCATATAGGTACCAACGATGTAGGTAAAAAAAACGGGATGAGATCCTACGAGCTGAATTTAGGGAGCTAGGAGCTAAATTTAAAAAATAGGACCTCAAAAGTAGTAATCTCAGGATTGCTACCAGTGCCACGTGCTAGTCAGTAGGAATCGCAGGATAGCTCAGATGAATACGTGGCTTGAGGAGTGGTGCAGAAGGGAGGGATTCAAATTCCTGGGGCATTGGAACCGGTTCTGGGGGAGGTGGGACCAGTACAAACCGGACGGTCTGCACCTGGGCAGGACCGAAACCAATGTCCTAGGGGGAGTGTTTGCTAGTGCTGTTGGGGAGGGATTAAACTAATATGGCAGGGGGATGGGAACCTATGCAGGGAGACAGAGGGAAATAAAAGGGAGACAGAGGCAAAAGATAGAAGGGAGAATAGTAAAAGTGGAGGGCAGAGAAACCCAAGGCAAAAAACAAAAAGGGCCACATTACAGCAAAATTCTAAAGGAGCAAAGTGTGTTAAAAAGACAAGCCTGAAGGCTTAGTGCCTCAATGCGAGGAGTATTCAGAATAATGTGGACAAATTAACTATGCAGATAGCAGTTAATGTATATGATGTAATAGGCATCACAGAGACATGGCTCCAGGCTGAATAAGGCTGGGAACTCAACATCCAAGGGTATTCAACATTCAGGAAGGATAGACAGAAAGGAAAAGGAGGCGGGGTGGCGTTGCTGGTTAAAGACAAAATTAATGCAATAGTAAGGAAGGACATTGGCTTGGATGATGTGGAATTGGTATGGGTGGAGCTATGGAATACCAAAGGGCAGAAAACGCGAGTGAGAGTTGTGTACAGACCACCAAACAGTAGTAGTGAGGTGGGGACAGCATCAAACAAGAAATTAGGGATGTGTGCAATAAAGGTACAGCAGTTATCATGGGCGACTTTAACTTACACATAGATTGGGCGAACCAAACTGGTAGCAATGCGGTGGAGGAGGATTTCCTGGAGTGTATAAGGGATGGTTTTCTTGACCAATATGTCGAGGAACCAACTAGAGAGCTGGCCAACCTAGACTGGGTGATGTGTAATGAGAAGGGAGTAATTAGCAATCTTGTTGTGCTAGGCCCCTTGAGGATGAGTGACCATAATATGGTAGAATTCTTTATTAAGGTGGAGAGTGACAGTTAATTCAGAAACTAGGGTCCTGAACTTGAGGAAAGCTAACTTTGATGGTATGAGGCGTGAATTGGCTAGAATAGACTGGCAAATGATACTTAACGGGTTGACGGTGGATAGGCAATGGCAAACATTTATAGATCACATGGATGAACTTCAACAATTGTACATCCCTGTCTGGAGTAAAACTAAAACGGAGAAGGTGGCTCAACTGTGGCTAACAAGGGAAATGAAGGATAGTGTTAGATTGAAGGAAGAGACATATAAATTGGCCAGAAAAAGCAGCAAACCTGAGGACTGGGAGAAATTTAGAATTCAACAGAGGAGTACAAAGGGTTTAATTAGGAGGGGGAAAATAGAGTACGAGAGGAAGCTTGCTAAGAACATTAAAAACTGACTGCAAAAGCTTCTATAGATATGTGAAGAGAAAAAGATTTGTGAAGACAAACGTAGGTCCCTTGCAGTCGGACTCGGGTGAATTTATAATGGGGAACAAAGAAATGGCAGACCAATTGAACAAATACTTTGGTTCTGTCTTCACGAAGGAAGACACAAATAACCTTCCGGAAGTACTAGGAGACCAAGGGTCGAGTGAGAAGGAGGAACCTTATTAGGTGGGAAATTGTGTTGGGGAAATTGATGGGATTGAAGGCCGATAAATCCCCAGGGCCTGATAGTCTGCATCCCAGAGTACTTAAGGAAGTGGCCCTAGAAATAGTGGATGCATTGGTGATCATTTTCAGCAGTCTATCAACTCTGGATCAGTTCCTATGGACTGGAGGGTAGCTAATGTAACACCACTTTTTAAAAAAGGAGAGAGAGAGAAAACGGGTAATTATAGACCGGTTAGCCTGACATCAGTAGTGGGGAAAATGTTGGAATCAATTATTAAGGATGAAATAGCAGCGCATTTGGAAAGCAGTGACAGGATCGGTCCAAGTCAGCATGGATTTATGAAAGCGACATCATGCTCGACAAATCTTCTGGAATTTTTTGAGGATGTAACCAGTAGAATGGACAAGGGAGAACCAGTGGATGTGTTGTGTTTGGACTTTCGAAAGGCCTTTGACAAGGTCCCACATAAGAGATTGGTGTGCAAAATCAAAGCACATGGTATTGGGGGTAATGTACTGGCGTAGATAGAGAATTGGTTGGCAGACAGGAAGCAGAGAGTTGGGATAACTGGGTCCTTTTCGGAATGGGAGGCAGTGACTAGTGTAGTGCCGCAGGGCTCAGTGCTGGGACCCCAGCTCTTTACAATTTACATTTAATGATTTGGATGAAGGAATTGAGTGTAATATCTCCAAGTTTGCAGATGACACTAAACTGGGTGGTGGGGTGTGAGCTGTGAGGAGGACGCTAAGAGGCTGCAGGGTGATTTGGATAGGTTAGGTGAGTGGGCAGATGCAGTATAATGTGAATAAATGTGAGGTTATCCACTTTGGTGGCAAAAACACGAAGGCAGAATATTTTCTGAATGGCGGCAGATTAGGAAAAGGGGAGGTGCAACGAGACCTGGGTGTCATGATTCAGTTCTCGACATTGAAGGTTGGCATGCAGGTACAGCAGGTGGTGAAGAAGGCAAATGGCATGTTGGCCTTCATAGCTCGGTGATTTGAGTAGAAGAGCAGGGAGGTCTTACTGCAGTTGTACAGGGTCTTGGTGAGGCCTCACCTGGAATATTGTGTTCAGTTTTGGTCTCGTAATCTGAGGAAGGACGTTCTTGTTATTGAGGGAGTGCAGCGAAGGTTCACCAGACTGATTCCAAGGATGGCTGGATTGACATATGAGGAGCGACTGGATCAACTGGGCCTTTATTCACTGGAGTTTAGAAGGATGAGAGGGGCTCTCATAGAAAAGAATCAGATTCTGACGAGACTGGACAGTTTAGATGCGGGTAGAATGTTCCCGATGTTGGGAATGTCCAGAACCAGGGGACACAGTCTTGGGATAAGGGGTAGGCCATTTAGGACTGAGATGAGGAGAAACTTCTTCACTGAGTTGTTAACCTGTGGAATTCCCTGCCGCATTGAGTTGTTGATGCCAGTTTATTGGATATATTCAAGAGGGAGTTAGATATGGCCCTTACGGCTAAAGGGATCAAGGGGTATGGAGAGAAAGCAGGAAAGGGGTACTGAGGTGAATGATCAGCCATGATCCTATTGAATGGCGGTGCAGGCTCGAAGGGCTGAATGGCCTACTCCTGCACCTATTTTCTACGTTTCTATTAAATCACCCCTTAACCTTCTCTGCACTTAGCAGATCAATCCAGTCTCTCCATACAACTAATGTCCTTCATCCCTGGCACCATTCTGGTAAATCGGCTCTGCATCCTCTCCATGGCAATGACATCCTTCCGAAAATTATCACAGCTTAACTAATTTATCAGTTGGTCACCAGGCAGTGAATTCAGGGTGGAGCTAAGACACTCAATTCGGATATGAATATCGTGTGATTGGTTCAGATATGCGTACAGGTTTATTCTGGAGCATTGGAGCGACGACAGACTGTCTGGAATCTCTAAAGAGAGTTATTGTGGCAGATAACTCCCATGGTGGTTTGAAAAAAATAAGAGAATGAATTATGTGTTAGTTTCAGCACATAGTTACAAACTGTTATTTTCTATTGTACCAAGAGCAAGTAAAGTTTTACTACTGTAAAAAGACACAGTTTATCATTGCTGCTATTTTTCTGTGTTTTTCGCAGGTAATGCTAAAACAAGATCTAATTTTTTGTGTCCAGCTTCCTCTTAAATGCTTCTGTGCTATCTGCCTCAGCTCCTTGTGGTAGTGAGTTCCACATTCTAACCACTCTCTGCATAAAGAGTAGAAGCCAGGAAGCCTGATGAACAGTGGTGTACATTTAAGGAGATATTTTACAACTCTCAAGAAAAATGTATTGCGGTGAAGAGGAAAGGGTATAAAAAAAAAGAGCCATCGGTAGCTAACGAAAGAAATAAAGGACGGTATCCAATTAAAAACAAGGGCTTACAAAGTGGCCAGAACTAGTGGGAAGACACAAGATTGGGAAGCTTTTAAAAGCCAGCAAAGAATGACACAAAAAATGGTTAAGAAAGGGAAGATAGACTATGAAAGTAAACTAGCACGAAATATAAAAACAGATAGCAAGAGTTTCTATAGATATATAAAAAGGAAAAGAGTGGCTAAAGTAAATGTTGGTCCCTTGGAGGATGAGACTGGGGAATTAGTAATGGGGAACATGGAGATGGCAGAAATTCTGAACAAATATTTTGTATTAGTCTTTACGGTAGAGGACACTAACAATATTCCGACAGTGGATAGTCAAGGGGCTATGGGGGGGGGAGGAACTTATCACAATCACGAAGGAGGTGGTACTCAGTAAGATAATGGGACTAAAGGCGGATACATCCCCTGGACCTGATGGCTTGCATCCGAGGGACTTAAGAGAAGTAGCGGCAGGGATAGTGGATGCATTGGTTGTAATTTACCGAAATTCCCTGGATTCTGGGGAGGTCCCAGCAGATTGGAAAACTGCAAATGTAACGCCCCTATTTAAAAAAAGGAGGCAGACAAAAAGCAGGAAACTATAGACCAGTTAGCCTAACGTCTGTGGTTGGGAAAATGTTGGAGTCCGTTATTAAGGAAGCAGTAGCAGGACATTTGGAAAAGCATAATTCAGTCAGGCAGAGTCAGCATGGATTTATGAAGGGGAAGTCATGTTTGACAAATTTGCTGGAATTCTTTGAGGATGTAACAAACAGGGTGGATAAAGGAGAACCAGTGGATGTGGTGTATTTGAACTTCCATAAGGCATTTGACAAGGTGCCACATAAAAGGTTACTGCACAAGATAAAAGTTCACGGGTTGGGGGTAATATATTAGCATGGATAGAGGATTGGCTAACGAACAGAAAACAGCGAGTCGGGATAAATGGTTCATTCTCGGGTTGGCAATCAGTAACCAGTGGGGTGCCGCAGGGATCAGTGCTGGGACCCCAACTATTTACAATCAATATTAACGACTTGGAAGAAGGGACTGAGTGTAACGTAGCCAAGTTTGCTGACGATACAAAGATGGGAGGAAAAGCAATGTGTGAGGAGGACACAAAATCTGCAAAGGGACATAGACAGGCTAAGTGAGTGGGCAAAAATTTGGCAGATGGAGTATAATGGAAAGTGTGAGGTCATGCACTTTGGCAGAAAAAAAATCACAGAGCAAGTTATTATTTAAATGGCGAAAAATTGCAAAGTGCTGTAGTACAGCGGGACCTGGGGGTACTTGTGCATGAAACACAAAAGATTAGTCTGCAGGTACAGCAAGTGATCAGGAAGGCCAATGGAATCTTGGCATTTATTGCAAAGGGGATGGAGTATAAAAGCAGGGAAGTCTTGCTACAGTTATATCGGGTATTGGTGAGGCCACACCTGGAATACTGCGTGCTGTTTTGGTTTCCATATTTACAAAAGGATATACTTGCCTTGGAGGCAGTTCAGAGAAGGTTCACCTAGGTTGATTCCGGAGATGAGGGGGTTGACTTATGAGGAAAGGTTGAGGAGGTTGGGCCTCTACTGATTGGAATTTAGAAGAATGAGAGATGATCTTATTGAAACGTCTAAGATTATGAGGGGGCTTGACAAGGTGGATGCAGAGAGGATGTTTCCACTGATGGGGGAGACGAGAACTCGGTGGCATAATCTTAGAATAAGCGGCCGCTCATTTAAAACTGAGATGAGGAGGAATTTCTTTGAGGGTTGTGAATCTGTGGAATTCGCTGCCTCAGAGCTGTGGAAGTTGGAACATTGAATACATTTAAGACAGAAATAGACAGTTTCTTAAACGATAGGGAATAAGGGGTTATGGGGAGTGGGCAGGGGAGCCATGATCTTATTGAATGGCGGAGCAGGCTCGAAGGGCCATATGGCCTACTCCTCCTATTTCATATGTTCTAAGCCCCACATTTGATCTTTAGTCTGTGGTGTAATGCGATTTGAGCCAGACAATTGTTCTGCGAATCCCTGGATCAGGAATGGGAAGGGGGGTTGGTGGGGGAGACCAACTGTGCTCCGCTCTGCTAGAGATGCACGCATGCGGGTAAGACGAGGATCAGGCTGGAGTGTGATGGCTCCTGCAGTGGAATAGACAAATAAGGTCAACGCATGGATAATAGGCGAATTACCAGAGGGAACCTGAGAAACGATATAACCTGGCAAGAAATCGACGGCTTGAGAATAGGAGTGGGGGAAGTTGGCAATGAGGAATGGTGGTTTGAAGCCTGCTGGGAGGATCATGATGAGTACTGATGCCAGTCATGCCATCCTGGTACAGCACATGCCTGCTGCAGGGCACAGTGTGTGCTTAGTGGTGACGAGTGAGGTAAAGGGTAACTCTTCTCTCTCTTTTGTACAGGGATTTTATGGATCCGACAATGGACAGCACTAAACATATCTTAAACTACCTAATGCCAATTCTGGAGCGAGTGAAGCCAGCACTCCACAACTTCATGCAGAGGTGAGGCTTCTGTTTTTGCCAAACTTTCTTTAGTAACCTTATCTCTTCCTGACTGGGCCTCCCCCACCCCACCAATGTGCTCAGTGAATGGCTGGATCGTACAGACCAGGGCCTCCAATTGGATCCCAGATCTGGGCAAGGCATATTATAGATAGTCTCGGTGCCTGGCTGAGTAAGTGTTAGTGCTAGAGAGTGAGTGTACGTGTGTGGGCAAAGACTGAATAGGGTTTGATTGTGATGTGCCAGCGATTAAATAGCCTGCATATGCTCACCTCACCATGGAGACTAACACCCCCCCCCCCCCACCCCGAATAATGGCCACTTGGAGAGGTATCAGAACTTTACCCAAACAAGGAGAAAAAAAGAAGTTGTCCTGAGTAACCCATCTTCTTGGCTAAGGAGAGGAGCTATCCATCTGCCCCACCGCCCCCTACTGCCATTCCATAACCCTTCCATAACCATTCACCAGGGAGTCTGGAAGAGCAGCCTGCGATGGTGGGTGGATTTTGGACTACTTTCTTACTCTGGGGTGTTCAAGAGAAAGAGAGCTCTTGAAACCAGAAGTAGAAAGAACTTGCATTTCTATCGCACCTATCATGCCCTCGGGGAATCCCAAAACGCTTTCCAGCCAATGAAGTACTTGTGAAGAGGCGTTACTGTTGTAACTGGAAATACAGCAGTCAATTTGCTCACAGCAAGGGGCGAACTGCTCTGCTCTTTGAATAGTGGCCTTGGGATCTTTTACATCCACCTGAGAGACCTCGGTTTCATGTGGCATCCGAAAGACAACACCTCCAACAATGCAGCACTCCCTCAGCACTGTACTGCAGTATCAGCCTTGATTATGTATGCGACTCTATGACTTGTTGAACTGTGCAGGGGTTGGAGTGCTACATTTGGCCAGGGAGAGGAAAACATTCTTGTTATCGTGGTGGAAGTGGATGTCCGGTGAGAATAAGATTGAACTTGGTTGCGATGCCCTCTGTGTTCAAATAGCACGCTGGTACTTACTCTACAGACTGCTGCAGTGGGCAAAAGTGTAGGAGGCTAGTGCCAAATGGAAAAAAATCAAACTAATGAATCTGAATTACTGCTCTACCCATTAAATGCCTGCAGATGGAGATCTACTGTTTATGTACCTCACTGTCTGCCTCCAGTGTGGAGACCTAGTACTGCAGCAGTACAACCCTATTTTAAGTCACGCTTTTAACATAGAAAAATATTTGAAGGCACTTCAGAGGTGCAAGGGGGCAATAAAGAAGATGCCAAGCCAACGAAGATAATATTGGGCGGGATGACCAAAAGCTTGTCCAAAGAGGTGGCCTTTAAGGAGGAGAGAGAGCTGCAAAGGCCGTAGGCTTTAGGAAGTAAGTTCGGGAGCAGAAGGCCCAGGTGGCTGAAAGCATGGCTGCCAATGGTGGGGCAAAAGGAGGGCTTTGCACAAGAGGCCAAATTCGGAGGAGCAGTGAATTGGGAGGAGTTGTTGGGCTGGAAGTGGTTACAGACATGGAGAGGAGGAGAGGCCATAAAGAGATTTATACACGAGGATGAGAATTTTAAGTTTGATGAGGTGGGGGACAGGAAGGACTGGGTGATGGATGAGCGGGACTTGGTGTACAGAGAGGATACGGCAAGAGCTTTAGGTTGAGTTTGGAGGCTGGGATGCCAGAATCTGGTGTATTTTAAAAATTACATTTCTCGTGTCGTTCCTGACCTCAGGACATCCCAAAGCACTTTGCAGCCAATTAAATACTTTTGAACATTTGTTGTAATGTACCATGAACTGAATCTTTAAAATTCAAAAACGACCTTAATAACTTGGACAATTTAGCTATTGGACCAGTTTAAGCAATAAAATGTGTTCCAAAGCTTTAGCATGGCTCTCCCAAGGCTCGATGGTAAATATCTCACATGGTACAGTGGTGAGATATGGGAAGGACATGGGGTCAGTGTGTGGCCTGTGCAGAGTTGACTGATCGGTATCTGGTCAGTTGTGGGAGCATTATTTGGCTTTGTGTTCATGGGCTCAGGAGGGCAGAAAGACAAGGTCAGTGAGCTCTGCTGGATGTATGCGCATGTGAACATTAAGTCGAACAAAAAAGGTTGGGCGGCATGCATTTGACTGATACAGTCCCTACCACTTTCACCATCCTCGCTTATCACAGACAGATGCCAATAGCGCTAACCATTTGCCATGAAATGACACAGCCGCTGACTGGAACATGTTGAGCGCGCCAGCTATTTTGGCCAGGTCAAGAAGTCCTTTGCACCTTGTTCTAATATACAGGTTGAACCTCCTTTATCTGGAGCCCTCGGGACTTGGCCTGTTCTGGATAAGGGATTTTTCCGGATGAGGGGTGGTCATGTTCAATTGGATGGTACAGATCCTGAGCAAGGCGATATCAGGGCTGGAATTGCGGCAGAGAGATCATGGGGGAGGGCGGTAGACTGTGGGAGTCAGCAGCGAGGAAGGACTTCAATTTGTTCATGTCGGAGTTCTGCGCGTGCGCCACCCAGTGGCCGGGAATGGTTCTGGACGAGGGGTGGTTCTGGATAAGGGAGGTTCAACCTGTATGTATTTAAATCCCTCTATGGTTCATTCTGTTGGTTTTGCACCCACTGTCTATTTCATTATTAACAATCACCTATTCTGAACTAGAATCGTATGCATGGCTCAGTTATAGAAATCCTGTCCCTCCTGCAGTTTACTAGCTCCCGATTCTTCAACCAGACAGACCATCTGTTGATCGCTTTCCAAGTTAAACTTTGCTAACAGTAACTGTTGGGATAGAATTGGAATCCAGTCAGCTGTTTTCCTTCTCTCTTCCAATTCGCTCTCTCACTCTCTCAAAGATGATGCATCATCCAGTGTTTATAGCAGGCTAATTGCATTGATCCCAAAACGCCCATTATAAGCAGTGAAAACTACTACGACAACAGTCATATTGCTCCTGGACACTAAGCTCGTATGCAAAGTAGGGCCTCTTGGGCTAGGCAGTGGAGGATGGCTGGCCCTTGTGGGACTGCACCTTGGCATGGGTCAATGTTTTCAGGAGGAGGAATGTGGGAGGGGAGGGAAGCTTTAATACAACTGATGGCTTTTGTATCCAAACCTAAACTTGCAGTGAAATACCTATTGTTTACAAACCCTGGGATTGTGTTAATGCCCTTGTTAGTTAAGAATATCATAAGAAATAGGAGCAGGAGTAGGCCATATGCCCCCTCGAGCTTGCTCCGCCATTCAATAAGATCACGGCTGATCTGATCTTGACCTCAACTCCACTTTCCTGCCCGCTCCCCATATCCCTGGACTCCCGTATAGTTCAAGAATCTGCCTATCTCAGCCTTGAATACATTCAATGACCTAGCTCCCTGGGGCAGAGAATTCCAAAGATTCACGACCCTCTTGAGAGAAGAAATTCCTCCTCATCTCCGTCTTAATTGGGCGACCCCTTATTCTGAAACTATGCCCCCTAATTCTAGATTCCCCATGAGGGGAAACATCCTCTGTATCTATCCTGTCAAGCCCCCTCAGAATCTTGTATGTTTCAATAAGATCACCTCTCATTCTTCTAAACTCCAATGAGTACAGGCCCAGCCTTTCCTCATAAGATTCACTCAAGGATATTGCCAATATTCTAGCGTTATTTTTATCTGGTCTTTTCCCTTCCCCCCCCCCCCCAAAAGGATATTGTACCACTGCGCTAAACAAACTGAGTGACAACATTGGTAAGAGATGCTAACATCTGAATAAATGATCTTGGCCTGAGGCAGAAGGTCATGGGATCAAGCCCCACTCCAGAGACATGAGCAGATAGCCTAGGTCAGCATTTCAGCACACCGAGAGAGTGCTGCTTTGTCGGAGGTGCCGTATTTTGGATGAGACATTAAACCTAGACCTGTCAGTCAGTCTGTGCAGGGGTGTAATAGATTTCATGACACTATTCAAAGAAGAGCAGGGTGTCCTGCTCACCATTGATCCCTGGACCAACACCACAAAAATAAATTAGCTGGTCATTTATCTGATTTACTGTTTGTGGGACCTTGCAGTGTTGGAAATGGCTGCCACACTTGTCAACACGACGACTGTGACTACACTTCAAAGTAACTCATTGGATGTGAAATGCTGTGAGGTCCTGAGGGTGTGGAAGGTGCTATATAAATGCAGGTTCTTTCTTGCTTTAAGTGAGAGTAATTTCCCTGGCTGAAGCTGTCTTGTGTCTCCGATTCAGGGCTGAGGTTGGCACCATCTTTGCCCTGAGCTGGCTGATCACCTGGTACGGTCACGTCCTCTCCGAGTTCCGGCATACCGTCCGGCTCTACGACTTCTTCCTGGCGAGTCACCCACTGATGGCGGTCTACTTTGCGGCAGCGGTACGTAGTGGCGTGTGCCCACCTGAGTCCCTGAACACCCAGCCTGGTACTTCTCTGCTCCTTGTGTTCAGCGGCTTGTCGGAATTACATCAAATCTCCAGCGTGGAAACGGGCTCTTTGTCCCAGCTAGTGTATCCCACTGTTTATTCTCCACTCGAGCCTCCTCTCACCCTGCTTCATCTAACCCCATCAGCCTAACCACCTATTCCTTTCTCCCTCCTGTACTTGTATAGCTTTCCCTTAAATGCATCTGTGCTATTCGCCTCAACCACTCCATGTGGTCGCAAGTTCCACATTCTCACCACTCTCTGCTTAAAGAAGTTTCTTTTGAATTCCTTATTTGTGACTATCTTATATTTATGGGCCCTAGTTTTGGACTGCCCCACAAGTGGAAACATTTTCTCTATGCCTAACCTTTCATATTGTAAAGATCTCTTGGATCACCCCTCGGCCTTCTCGTTTCTAGAGAAGAGTCCCAGCCTGTACAGTCTTTCCTGATAGTTTTAACCTCTCAATTCTGATCTCATCCTTGTAAATCTTTTTTTGCACCTTCTCCAGTGCCTCTCTATCCTTTTTGTAATGTGGAGACCAGAACTGTTCACTGTACTCCAAGGGGCGGCTGCGTGTCCGTGCCTGGTCGCTGGGCGGACGGGAATGACGCGTGGCATTGCAGCCCATGTATGGCACCTTGGAAGAGATTGTTTCTGTCCATTACTCTTAAGGCTGGTGTCTGCGGCATATGGGCAGTCCAGGGTTCTCTCTTCAACCTGTGAAAGGCTGCAGCTGTCAAATAGGTAGTTAATGGTAACCGAGTGAACAAGAGGCGGGGCCCAGTGTGGTGCAAAGTCATGGAGCAGACTATGGTGAATTAACTGATGTCAGCTGGGGCCAGTAGCAGTGACACCATAGCTGGCCTCGGCACCCCTGGTTTGGGGTGATGGGTGGGGGGGTGGTTGGGTGGGGGAGGCGTCACGCAGCAAGGGTTACTGCTTCTGATCACAACCGAATGGCACCTGCTGCACTGTGGGTGTGGCATGCGAACGAAATAGGGCTTGACTGTAAATCGCCCCCCACCCCCCCGCCCCCCCCCCCCCCCCCCCCCAGCCGCCATACTCCCAAAGAACAATCATCACTTGGCCAAGCTTTGTTGTAGGAGAGCAGAGTTTTAGCGTAGGCTTCCCAAGCGGCTTGCATGGAGGGTAAAGGCTGACACAGGCTGGTTGGGTCAAATGGCCTGTTCTTGTGTTGTAACTTCTAATGTAGGGGCAGGAGGAATGGTGCAGCACCCATAGTGGTTATAGCAACCCAGAGGTCATGAGTTCAAATTGGCCGATTGTCATGAAAACCGAACTATTTCACGAATGTCCTTCAGGGAAAGGAACCTGCCGCCCTGACCTAGTCTGGCCTACATGTGACTCCAGTCCCACAATACATGGCTGACTCTTAACACCTCTGCAGTGGCCCAGCACTATAAAAACAATTGCTACCCAACTAAGCCCATCACCATCCTCTCTCTGATGGGCAATACCTTGCCAGCATCACCCACATCCGGAGATCAAAGTGGGAGGATAGGGGAAAAAAACACTGGTTTGGGTACAGAACAATAGTTGAAATTTGTCACGACTGCCTGCCTCTCAGCCAGGGAGCGGGAAACGGTGTGTGACTTTGAGGGAGCGGGAAACATTGTGTGACTTTGAGGGAGCGGGAAACGGTGTGTGACTTTGAGGGAGCGGGAAACGGTGTGTGACTTTGAGGGAGCGGGAAATGACCTGGATAGAGTGGTGGGGGCAAAATCCCTGGGATCATGGAACCAGCTGGATGCTGCAATGGATGGACTTGAAGGTCATGCTAGATGAATGAACGAAGTTAAGCCGAATATTCTTCCTTCATAATGACATGCAAACTGCAGCCCTCGCTGAGATCAGTTAACTTGGTGTAGACTGAGAATGGAACCGGAGACCCTACTGGATACCTTTCCCAATTACCCCAATGGGGAGCCTGACAAGTCATTGAGGGAAACTTGTCAATTGTGCGGTATGTGAAAGGCACAACCCTGAGACTGACTGACTGCCTTGTTTCAGATTGTGTTGCACAGGGAGAAGGAAGTTCTGACGTGCGACTGTGACATGGCCAGCGTCCATCAGCTACTGTCCAAGATACCACAGGACCTTCCTTACGAGGTGCTGATCATCAAAGCGGAGGAGCTGTTTTCCAACTACCCACCCCCAGAGCTTGCAAAACAAGCAGCACTTCAACTACGCAAAAGGCAAGATTTTTCTTTTTAAAAGTGTGTGCGTGTGTGTGTGCACGCGCACTGTTACCTATTGTGTAGTGAACTCGGGCTGAGTATTGGCACTTTGAACCTTGTAGATGGTGGATATGCTTTGAGGGGTCAGAAGAAGGTGAGCCACTCATCGCACAGCACCCAGCCTCTGCCCTGTTCTTGTTGCCATGATGTTAATATGGCAGTTCCAGTTCACCACCTGGTCCGTGGGGTTACCCCAAGAAGTTGATGGATGGAGACTCGGTGATGGTGGAATTGAAGGTCAGGGGCAGACGTCCGGGTGATGATAGTTGCGTGGCATTTATGTGGCGTAAATGTTACCTACCACTTATCAGCACAGGCCATGGTGTTAACCATCCAGGTCCTGTACTAGGCTAACATGAGCTACCTCAGCATCCGAGGAGTTGTGAATGAAGGTGAACACTGGGATTGTCAATGTAAGCCCCACTCCTGACCTTAATGGAGGGAAGGTCATGGATGAAGCAGCTGGAGTTGGTTGGGCCACGGACAGGGTCTCCTGAACTGATGTCCTGGTGCTGTGATGACTGGCCTCTGACGAGCGCAGGCATCTTCCTCGGAGTCAAGTATGACTCCAGCCCTTTTACCTTCATTGACTTCAGTTTTACAAGTGCTCCTTGATACCACACTCGGTCAAATGTTGCTTTGAAGTTGAGGGCAGCTACTTGCTCCCCTCTCTAGCATTCAGCGCTTGTGTCTATGTTTGGATCAAGGCTGTGATGAGGTCATAACGTAAGAAATAGGAGCAGGAGTTGGCCATTCGGCCCCTCGGGCCTGCTCCGCCATTCAATGAGATCATGGCTGATCTTCAACCTCAACTCCACTTGCCTGCACTATCGCCATATCCTTTGATTCTGGTCTGGAGATGAGTGACTCTGACCCAAATGGCCTTTCCTCACCTGTGTCTGTTTAATGATCTTAGTCAGTGAGTTGGTTACAAACTTGGAGGTGGTACTGGAGGATTTTATTTCAGTGTTCTTATTAGATGAGGAAAATGTTTTTAACTCAGCAATTGTTACAATCTGGAATGCATTGCCTGAAGGATTCAATAGTAACTTTCAAAAGGGAGTTGGATAAATAGTTATAGGAAACATTTTGTAGGGCTTTATGGAAAGAGCATGGAGTGGGATGAATTGGGAGCTCCTTCAAAGAGCTGGCACAGGCACAATGGGCAGAATGGCCACCTGTGCTGTAAGATTGTTAGAATATGGACTGCATTTTAATGTCGAATTGAAGAGGAGTTGATTACGAGATTCAAGAAAAATATCAAATTATACTGCTAAAGAGCGAAGGAGTGGGCTTCGAGTCATTGGGTCCGGTGGGGGAGACTGCACTGACACAAAGACAAAGAGTCAAATGGCCCTTGTTTTTTTTTTGTACTTTAAAAAGAAAAGCCATTTTCTTCTCCTTTGTCCCACTGGGTGCTGACCAAGTAACCATTGCTGGTGGGTGATTGTCAGCAATCTATTTAACTAACTGTGGGAAGTCAGCATCTCGTATTGCAGAAATGGGGGGCACTGCATACAAACTCTTGCCTGTTTGTCTTTTCTACCTCCCTGGTGCAGAGGCACCGAGACTAACTGTAGCACTGCTGGCTGAGATCAGCCAATACAGCAATGACCAGGGAAGTTAATTGTGTGTTTTTTGTCAAGCTGTATCTGCATGCACTCTTGGGCAGAGTATTGTAATAAGAAAATGAGTTGGAAAAGAGCCAGATCACAATGAGCGTTGACTTGGCTCTGATTCAACCTCTTCATTTATTCAGCTTTATTCACTGCGAGCTTCATTCATTGTGCCTTCTCCCATTCTTCCTCTCTCTCGAATTTAATCTCCTTGCGCACTGCACTACAGCACACTACCCTGCTGCAGCTTCACCTTCAGAACGCAGCAATAACTGGGACATCGCCGAGCATCCGGCCTGTCACTGCCGAGTCAGCACAATCAACTTGGGAAACACTTGTCTCAACTGCAGTTTAATATAACACGTCGGGTCTTTGAATTCTGCGCAGTGACCATTTCTGTTCTGTTTGGTGGAGGAATAAAAAGTAGCAAGGGATGATTTTTTTTTTAAAAAAGCAAATAAGCACCGCAAATTGCTTCTCCTCGCGATGCTGGGTGCGCAGTGATAGTTTGTTTTGTGATTATTACTGATTGTCAGCAGGGTATTACTGAGCTCTGTCCTGTACTTGCCTGACATTCTCAAGTGGCCGTTTCCAGCAGAGATCTTTGGATAGCAATTGGAGCAAGAACCCTGGCAATTTTTATTTATTCTCCCACACCCTCTCTCTTGCCTCCCACCCTTCCTAAATCTGGGGTGTGAAGCCTGATGGAATATCTGTCACCCAGGCATCTTCTCCTGCAGTATGATTGATTTGAACAAGGAATGTTGACCAGTGATGTGGATGGCGATCGGTGTCGTGAGTCCCTGTATTGATGAGGGCGGAGATCAGTGTGGTAGTGAGTCTTTGCATTGATCAGTTGATGAGAATGGCGATCGGTGCAGTCGTGGGTCTTGTACTCTTATATTGAAGAGAGTCCTGTCAGGATTCCCGTGGGCCTGAGCTGTTCCGGAGGCAATGATGTCCTTGTCGGCCATTTTGTGTTGTCATTGAACTGTCATTGTTTCTAAGCTGATGATGCAATTGCATCCTCTTTGGTTCATTTTTCTTAACATAAAAAGTGAAGCTTCAATTTTGCCAGTTTGTGTAATTTGAACTGGATTTATATTGATCTAACCCTAATGTCATTGATATTGCTGAAAAGAAAAGCAGCGTCATCACTCTCCATTACACAGGAAGCTGAAACCTAACCCACTACCTGCTGTAAAAGTAAACTTCCATCGTGATGAATTCCCAGTAACTATTTTAACTAGTGAAGCTTGTTATTATAAATGGCAGAAATTCCTGGTACTTTGAGAGTGAGGCAGGGTTAACATCTGGACAGGAACTGTTTGGACAAGGCTTTCTCGTCAAAATGTTCATCATTCTACCTCGTGATGCTGAGCACCCTGCTGTGCATCTGATAGAAACATAGAAAATAGGTGGAGGAGTAGGCCCTTCGAACCTGCACCACCATTCAATAAGATCATGGCTGATTATTCACCTCAGTACCCCTTTCCTGCTTTCTCTCCATACCCCTTGATCCCTTTAGCCGTAAGGGCCATATCTAACTACCTCTTGAATATATCCAATGAACTGGCCTCAACAACTCTCTGTGGCAGGGAATTCCACAGGTTAACAACTCTGAGTGAAGAAGTTTCTCCTCATCTCAGTCCTAAATGGCTTACCCCTTATCCTTAGACTGTGACCCCTGGTTCTGGACTTCCCCAACAACGGGAACATTCTTTCTGCATCTAACCTGTCCAGTCCCATCAGAATTTTATATGTTTCTATGAGATCCCCTCTCATCCTTCTAAACTCCAGTGAATACAGGCCCAGTCGATCCAATCTCTCCTCATATGTCAGTCCTGCCATCCCTGGAATCAGTCTGGTGAATCTTCGCTGCACTCCCTCAATAGCAAAAAAGTCCTTCCTCGGATTAGGAGACCAAAACTGAACACAATATTCCAGGCGAGACCTCACCAAGGCCCTGAACAACTGCAGTAAGACCTCCCTGCTCATATACTCAAATCCCCTAGCGATGAAGGCCAACATGCCATTTGCCTTCTTCACTGTTGCACCTGCATGCCAATCTTCAATGACTGATGTACCATGACACCTAGGTCTTGCTGCACCTCCCCTTTTCCTAATCTGCCGCCATTCAGATAATATTTGCCTTCATGTTTTTGCCCCCAAAGTGGATAACCTCACATTTATCCACATTATACAGCATCTGCCATGCATTTGCCCACTCACCTAACCTGTCCAAATCACCCTGCAGCCTCTTAGCATCCTCCTCACAGCTCACACTGCCACCCAGCTTAGTGTCATCTGCAAACCTGGAGATATTACACTCAATTCCTTCATCTAAATCATTAATGTATATTTTAAAGAGCTGGTGTCCCAGCACTGAGCCCTGCGGCACCCCACTAGTCACTGCCTGCCATTCTGAAAAGGACCCGTTTATCCCGACTCGCTGCTTCCTGTCTGCCACACAATGTAGTGCATATTATCCCTTCGCTTTCTCCATTCTGTAAGAGTGACAAGTGACAGCCGAGACCCTCCCCTCTTGTTCTAAAAAAAGATTGAATTGAATTAGAGTTTTGCTCTTTGCCAAGTGGATTTATGCATAAATCCCAGGTGAGCAGATCATTTACAAACGCACTGTCTGGTTATTACCGAATTACCTTGCAAATGGGATTGGTAGTTTAGTGATTAGGGTGCTGGACCTAGTAACTTTGGTGAGTTCAAACCCCACCATGGCAAGTTGTGAAATTTATGAAGGATAAAAATGACTGAAAGTTGACTGACTAAAAACCCAACTGGTTCTCTAACATCCTTCAGAGAAGGCAATCGATCACCCCAGCGCGACTCCAGATATACACTGCATGATCGACACTAGATACTTTCTCAACTGGCCTAGCGTAGGCATTAAAAGTGGCTTCATGAGGGTCGCCCACATCACAAGAACAAATTGAGTAAGAATTTTCCATTAGGCCGTGTCTCCCCAGAGCCCATCTATGGTTCTTCTGGTTATGTATGACCTCCCCACCACTAGGTATTGCTCCCCTGATTTAAGGAAGACAAAGTTCCTTCCATTGCCTTGATAGAACCTTTCAGCATTTTTTGTGAGTTGAGCAAATTGTGGAACTTAATCAGGTTGTTGAAGGTGAACCAGACCGTTCACAAGCTTGACATCCTATTTGACCCTGAGCTGAGGTTCCAATCGCATATCCTCTCCATCACCAAGTCTGCCTCCCTCCACCTCGCTAACATTGCGTGTCTCTGCCCTTGCCTCAGCTCATCTTCTGAAACTGTCATCCATCTCTAACCTCGTCCGGCTTTCTGTGCTTCTCCAGTTCTGACCTCTTCAGCATCCCTCCCACTCCCTTTGTTCCACCATTCAGCTGCCTAGGCCCTAAGCTCTGAAATTCCCTTCCCTCGGGAATGATACCATAATGGTTATATTACTGGGCCAGTAATCCAGAGGCCTGGATTAATGATCTGGAGACGTGAGTTCAAATCACAACACGGCAGCTGGGGAATTTAAATTCAGTTAATTAAATAAATCTGGAATAAAAAGCTAGTATCAGTAATGGTGACAATGAAGCTATTGGATTATCGTGGAATTCTATCTGGTTCACTAATGTCCCTTAGGGAAGGAAATCTGCCGTCCTTACCCGGTCTGGCCAATATGTGACTCCAGACCCACAGCAATATGGTTGCCTCTTGACTGCTCTCTGAAATGGCCTAGCAAGCCACTCAGTTGTACACAACCGCTACGAAAAACAATAAGAAAATCGACAGACCACTTGTAATCGACCTCGGCACCGGCTATGGACACGACAATGTTACACCCAGTCCAGTCGACCCTGCAAAGTCCTCCTCGCTAACCTCTGGGGACTTGTACCAAAATTGGGAGAGCTGTCCCACAGACTAGTCGAGCAACAGCCTGACATAGGTATAATTCTGAGTGTATGACTTTCAGCCAATGTCCCAAACTCCTCCATCACCATCCCTGGGTATGTCCTGTCCCACCATCAGGACAGACCCACCTGAGATGGCGGCACAGTGATATACAGTCGGGAGGGAGTGGCCCTGGGGGTCCTCAACATTGACTCCGGACCCCATGAAGTTTCATGGCTTCAGATCAAGCATGGGCAAGGAAATCTCCTGCTGATTACCACCTACTGCCCTTCCTCAGCTGATGAATCAGTACTCCTCCATGTTGGACACTACTTGGAAGAAGCACTGAGAGTTGCAAGGGCACAGAATGTACTCTGGGTTGGGGACTTCAATGTCCATTACCAAGAGTGGCTCAGTAGCACCACTACTGATCGAGCTGGCCGAGTTCTGAAGGACATAGCTGCCAGACTGGGCCTGCAGCAGGTGATGAAAGAACCAACAGGAGGGGAAAAACCTACTTGACCTCGTCCTCGCCAATCTACCTGTCTCAGATGCATCTATCCATGACAACATTGGGAGCAGTGACCACCACACAATCCTTGTGGAAATGAAGTTCCATCTTCACACTGAGGACACCCTCCATCGTGTTGTGTGGCACCAGCACCGTGCTAAATGGGATAGATTCAAAACAGTTCTAGCAGCTCAAAACTGGGCATCCATGAGGTGGTGTAGGCCATTAGCAGCAGCAGAATTCTATTCCACCACAATCTTTAACCTCATGGCCCGGCATATCCCTCACTCTACCGTTACCATCGAGCCAGGGGACCAACCCTGTTATCAATAGGGAGTGCAGAAGAGCATGCCAGGAGTAGCACCAGGCGTACCGAAAACTGAGGTACCAACCTGGGGAAGTTACAACACAGGACTCATCATAGGAAGTCCCTCGAAATCGAGGAAGACTTGCTTCCACTCTAAAAGTGAGTTCTCAGGTGACTGAACAGACCAATATGGGAATTACAGTCTCTGTCACAGGTGGGACAGACAGTGGTTGAAGGAAAGGGTGGGTGGGGAGTCTGGTTTGCTGCACGCTCCTTCTGCTGCCTGTGCTTGCTTTCTGCAGGCTCTCGGCGATGAGACTCGAGGTGCTCAGCGCTCTCCCGGATGCACTTCCTCCACTTAGGGCGGTCTTTGGCCAGGGACTCTTGGGTGTTGGTAGGGATGTTGCATTTTATCAAGGAGGCTTTGAGGGTGTCCTTGAAACATTTCCTCTGCCCACCTGGGGCTTGCTTGCCGTGTAGGAGTTCAGAGTAGAGTGGTTGCTTTGGGAGTCTTGTGTCGGGCACGCGGACAATGTGGCCCTCCCAACATAACTGGTCGAGTGTGGTCATTGCTTCGATGCTGGACATGTTGGTCTGGTCGAGGACACTAACGTTGGTGCGTCTGTCCCCCTTGGGATTTGCAGGATCTTGCGGAGACATCGTTGGTGGTATTTCTCCAGCGACTTGAGGTGGCTACTGTACATGGTCCACGTCTCAGATCCATACAGGAGGGCGAGTATCAATTCAGCCCAGTAGACTTTAAGCTTGGTGCCAGATTTGAGGGCCTGATCTTCTAACGCTCTCTTCCTCAGGTGGCCGAAGGCTGCGCTGTCTCACTGGAGGCGGTGTTGGAAACATAGAAACATAGAAAATAGGTGCAGGAGTAGGCCATTCGGCCCTTCGAGCCTGCACCGCCATTCAATGAGTTCATGGCTGAACATGCAACTTCAGAACCCCATTCCTGCTTTCTCACCATACCCCTTGATCCCCCTAGTAGTAAGGACTACATCTAACTCCTTTTTGAATATATTTAGTGAATTGGCCTCAACAACTTTCTGTGGTAGAGAATTCCACAGGTTCACCACTCTCTGGATGAAGAAGTTTCTCCTCATCTCGGTCCTAAATGGCTTACCCCTTAACCTTGGATTGTGACCCCTGGTTCTGGACTTCCCCAACATTGGGAACATTCTTCCTGCATCTAACCTGTCTAAACCCGTCAGAATTTTAAATGTTTCTATGAGGTCCCCTCTCATTCTTCTGAACTCCAGTGAATACAAGCCCAATTGATCCAGTCTTTCTTGATATGTCAGTCCTGCCATCCCGGGAATCAGTCTGGTGAACCTTCGCTGCACTCCCTCAATAGCAAGAATGTCCTTTCTCAAGTTAGGAGACCAAAACTGTACACAATACTCCAGGTGTGGCCTCACCAAGGCCCTGTACAACTGTAGTAACACCTCCCTGCCCCTGTACTCAAATCTCCTCGCTATGAAGGCCAACATGCCATTTGCTTTCTTAACCGCCTGCTGTACCTGCATGCCAACCTTCAATGACTGATGTACCATGACACCCAGGTCTTGTTGCACCGCCCCTTTTCCTAATCTGTCAACATTCAGATAATAGTCTGTCTCTCTGTTTTTAGCACCAAAGTGGATAACCTCACATTTATCCACATTATACTTCATCTGCCATGCATTTGCCCACTCACCTAACCTATACAAGTCACTCTGCAGCCTCATAGCATCCTCCTCGCAGCTCACACTGCCACCCAACTTAGTGTCATCCGTAAATTTGGAGACACTAATGATTTAGACGAGGCAATTAATTGTAATGTACAATGTAAACAGCTGGGGCCCCAGCACAGAACCTTGCGGTACCCCACTAGTCACTGCCTGCCATTCTGAAAAGTACCCATTTACTCCTACTCTTTGTTTCCTGTCTGCCAACCAGTTCTCAATCCATGTCAGCACACTGCCCCCAATCCCATGTGCTTTAACTTTGCACATTAATCTCTTGTGTGGGACCTGGTCGAAAGCCTTCTGAAAGTCCAAATACACCACATCAACTGGTTCCCCCTTGTCCACTCTAGTGGAAACATCCTCAAAAAATTCCAGAAGATTTGTCAAGCATGATTTCCCTTTCACAAATCCATGCTGACTTGGACCTGTCATGTCACCTCTTTCCAAATGCGCTGCTATGACATCCTTAATAATTGATTCCATCATTTTACCCACTACCGATATCGGGCTGACCGGTCTATAATTCCCTGTTTTCTCTCCTTCCTTTTTTAAAAAGTGGGGTTACATTGGCTACCCTCCACTCCATAGGAACTGATCCAGAGTCGATGGAATGTTGGAAAATGACTGTCAATGCATCCGCTATTTCCAAGGCCACCTGCTTAGTTACTCTGGGATGCAGTCCATCAGGCCCTGGGTATTTATCAGCCTTCAATCCCATCAATTTCCGCAACACAATTTCCCGACTAATAAGGATTTCCCTCAGTTCCTCCTTCTTACTAGACCATCTGACCCCTTTTATATCCGGAATGTTGTTTGTGTCGTCCTTAGTGAATACCGAACCAAAGTACTTGTTCAATTGGTCTGCCATTTCTTTGTTCCCAGTTATGACTTCCCCTGATTCTGACTGCAGGGGACCTACGTTTGTCTTTACTAACCTTTTTCTCTTTACATATCTATAGAAGCTTTTGTAGTCCGTCTTAATGTTCCCTGTAAGCTTCCTCTCGTACTCTCTCTTCCCTGCCCTAATCAAACCCTTTGTACTCCTCTGCTGAGTTCTAAATTTCTCCCAGTCCCTGGGTTCGCTGCTATTCCTGGCCAATTTGTATGCCACTTCCTTGGCTTTAATACTATCCCTGATTTCCCTTGATAGCCACGGTTGAGCCACTTTCCCTTTTTTATTTTTACAACAGACAGGAATGTACAATTGTTGTAGTTCATCCATGCGGTCTCTAAATGTCTGCCATTGCCCATCCACAGTCAACCCCTTCAGTATCATTCGCCAATATATCCTAGCCAATTCATGCCTCATACCTTCAAAGTTACCCTTCAAGTTCTGGACCATGGTCTCTGAATTAACTGTTTCATTCTCCATCCTAATGTAGAATTCAACCATATTATGGTCACTCTTCCCCAAGGGGCCTCGCACAACGAGATTGCTAATTAATCCTCTCTCATTACACAACATCCAGTCTAAGATGGCCTCCCCCCTCGTTAGTTCCTTGACATATTGGTCTAGAAAACCATCCCTTATGCACTCCAGGAAATCCTCCTCCACCGTATTGTTTCCAGTTTGGTTAGCCCAATCTACATGCATATTAAAGTCACCCATGATAACTGCTGCACCTTTATTGCAAGCACCCCTATTTTCCTGTTTGATGCCCTCCCCAACATCACTACTACTGTTTGGCGGTCTGTACACAACTCCCACTAGCGTTTTCTGCCTCTTGGTATTCCGTAGCTCCACCCATACCGATTCCACATCATCCAAGCTAATGTCTTTCCTTACAATTGCATTAATTTCCTCTTTAACCAGCAACGCCACCCCGCCTCCTTTTCCTTTCTGTCTATCCTTCCTAAATGTTGAATACCCTTGGATGTTGAGTTCCCAGCCTTGGTCATCCTGGAGCCATGTCTCTGTGATGCCAGCCATATCGTATCCATTTACTGCTATCTGCACAGTTAATTCGTCCACCTTATTCCGAATACTCCTCGCATTGAGGCACAGAGCCTTCAGGCTTGCCTTTTTAATGCACTTAGACTCTTTAGAATTTTGCTGCAAAGTGGCCCTTTTTGTTTTTTGCCTTGGGTTTCTCTGCCCTCCACTTTTACTCATCTCCTTTCTGTCTTTTGCTTCTGTCTCCATTTTGTTTCCCTCTGTTTCCCTGCATTGGTTCCCATCCCCCTGCCATATTAGTTTAACTCCTCCCCAACAGCAGTAGCAAACACTCCTCCGAGGACATTGGTTCCGGTTCTGCCTAGGTGCAGACCGTCGGGTTTGTACTGGTCCCACCTCCCCCAGAACCGGTTCCAATGCCCCAGGAATTTGAATCCCTCCCTGCTGCACCACTGCAGGATAGCCAATCACTTACCCTCTTGACTGTGAAGTCACCTTTCTATTTCATTCTACTTCTTTTTTGCCTTCTCCCTGTAGCTGCACAAGCACACCTCAGCGACGCACCTCCCGACTCTCTCCACACACCTGGAACTCCCGAGCCTCCTCCGACGCGTTGGGGCTTTTTATAGGCCTCAGCGTCGCACCTCCTGACTCTCTCCACGCACCTGGAACTCCCGAGCCGCCTCCGACGCGTTGGGCCTTTTTATAGGCCTCAGCGACGCACCTCCTGACTCTCTCCACACACCTGGAACTCCCGAGCCTCCTCCGACGCGTTGGGCCTTTTTATAGGCCTCAGCGACGCACCTCCTGACTCTCTCCACACACCTGGAACTCCCGAGCCTCCTCCGACGCGTTGGGCCTTTTTATAGGCCTCAGCGTCGCACCTCCTGACTTTCTCCACGCACCTGGAGCTCCCGACCTGGAACTCGTCGTCTATGTCTGCCCTTGTTGATAATAGGCCTCCGAGGTATTGAAAGTTGTCCACGTTGTCCAGGGCTGCGCTGTGGATCTTGATGACCGGGGGGGGCAGTGCTGTGTGGCGGGGTCAGGTTGGTGGAGGACTTTTGTCTTACGGATGTTTAGTGTAAGGCCCATGCTTTCATATGCCTCGGTGAAGATGCTGACTATGACTTGGAGTTCTCTGTGCGCAGACGCAAGTGTTGTCCGCGTACTGTAGCTCGATGACAGAGGATGGGACGGTCTTGGATCTGGCCTGGAGGCGACGAAGGTTGAACAGGTTCCCACCGGTACTGTAGTTTAGCTCCACTCCAGCGAGAAGCTTGTTGAGTGTGAGGTGGAGCATGGCAGCGAGGAAGATTGAGAAGAGGGTTGGCGTGATGACGCAGCCCTGCTTGACCCCGGTCTGGATGTGGATTGGGTCTGTGGTGGATCTGTTGGCCAGGATCATGGTTTGCATGTCGTTGTGGAGTAGGCGGATGATGGCGACAAACATTTTGGGACAGCCGAAACGGAGGAGGACGCTCCATAGTCTCTCGCGTTTAAGTGTCAAAGGCCTTTGTCAGGTCAAAAGGCCACGTACAAGGGTTGGTGGTGTTCACCGCATTTCCGTTGCAGTTGTCGTGCCGTTAAGATCATGTCTGTTGTACCCCGTAGTGGACGGAATCCGCACTGTGACTCCGGGAGGAGCTCCTCGGCCACAGGGAGAAGACGGTTGAGGAGGATTCTAGCGATGACCTTCCCAGTGGCTGATAAAAGGGAGATTCCTCTGTAGTTGCCGCAGTCGGACTTGTCCCCTTTTTTAAAAATGGTCACGATTATTGCATCTGAGATCTCCCGGCGTGCTCTCCTCCCTCCAGATGAGAGAGATGCTAAACACTGGAAGCAGCATGCTACAGACAGGCTCAGCGATCCCACATTCAAAGAATCAGATCGAAGCTCTGCAGCCCTGCCACATCCAGTTGTGAATGGTGCTGGACCATTAAATAACTAACAGGATGAAGAGGCTCCATGAATATCCCCACCCTTAAAGATGGCGGAGCCCAGCACGCAAGAGCAAAAGACAAGGCTGAAGCGTTTGCAACCATCTTCAGCAAGAAGTGCTGAGTGGATAATCCATATTGGCCTCCTCCTAAGGTCCCCACCATCACCAAAGCCAGTTTTCAGCCAATTCAATTCACTCCACGTGGTATCAAGAAACGATTGAGCGCACTGGATACAGCAAAGTCTATGAGCCCAGAACTAGCCATGCCTCTAGTTCCAGTGCAGCTACAACACTGGCATCTACCCGACAATGTGGAAAACATTCCCAGGTATGTCCTGCCCACACAAAGCAGGACCGATCCAATCAGGCCAATAATGCCCCATCAGTCTACTCTCAATCATTTGCAAAGTGATGGAAAGTGTCATCGACAGTGCTATCAAACGGCACTTACTCACCAATAACCTCACCGATGCTCAGTTTGGGTTCTACCAGGATCGCTCTGCTCCAGACCATATTACAGCCTTGGTCCAAACATGGACAAAAGAGCTGAATTCCAGAGGTGAGAATGATCATCAAGACAGCATTTGACCAAGTGTGGCATCAAGGACCCCCGAGTAAAACTGAAGTCAATGGGAATGGGAGAAAACTCTCCACTGACTGGAGTCATACCCAGCACAAAGGAAGGTGGTTGTTGGAGGTCAATCATCTCAGCCCCAGGACATCGCTGCAGGAGTTCCTCAGGGCAGTGTCCTAGGCCCAACCATCCTCCGCTGCGTCATCAATGACCTTTCTTCAGAAGAGGGGGTGTTTGCTGATGACTGCAGAGCGTTCCGTTCCATTCGCAACTCCTCGGATAATGAAGCAGTCCATGCCCGAATGCAGCAAGACCTGGATGACATTCAGGCTTGGGCTGACATGTGGAAGTGACATTCGCACCACACAAGAGCCAGACAATGACTATCTCCAACAAGCAAGAGTCTAACCACTGCCCCATGACATTCAACGGCATTACCATCGCTGAATCCCACACTATCAACATCCTAGGGCTAACCATTGACCAGAAACTTAACTGGACCAGCCACATAAATACTGTGACGATAAGAGATAGTCAGAGGCTGGGTATTCTGCGGCGAGTGTCTCCCCTCCTGACTGCCCAAAGCCTTTCCACCATCTACAAGGCAGAAGTCAGGAGTGTGATGGAAGATTCTCCACTTGCCTGGATGAGTGCAGCTCCAACAACACTCTTAAGCTCGACACCATCCAGGACAAAGCAGCCCGCTTGATTGGTACACCATCCACCACCTTAAATATTCACTCCCTCCATCATCGGCGCACCGTGGCTGCAGTGTGTCATCATAGGCAGTCCCTCGAAACGAGGATGATTTGCTTCCACGCCAAAAAAGGATAAGTTCACAGGTGTTCCAATGAAGGCCCTAAAATTCCAGGTCCTGAACTGCATCCTGAAGGGTGGAAGATGCCTGTGCGTGGATTTTTTTAATGTGTGGTGACCGTTGCACTCCAGCCACCACATGGGCTTGACAGAGCTAGGTCTTGATCCAGTGGGAAGGATTACCCAAGATGACTGGAGACCTGCTCTGCTGCACGGACCTAGTGCGCGCACACATCGCAGTGTGGGCTGGCCCGTTCGACCCCTGGCCCCGAACTCGTGCCTCCCATGGGCCCCGATTATACCCCTCCACAGTCTCACTGCTCCTTCGCCCTGACCTCGCCGCTCCTGCTGTATCTGCCCACGTTCCAATCACTGACCTGGACCTTGATGCACATACAGAGCAGGTGAATCGCCCCTCCCCGATGTGACTGCGATGATGCATTTCCAGTTTACATGGTTTGGTTCGTTTCTGCACCCGCTGTGCGCAGTGTGTACCATTTACATGATGCACTGTGGCAACTCGCCAAGGCTTCTTCGGCAGCACCTCCCAAATACGCGACCTCTACCACCTAGAAGGACAAGAGCAGCAACTGCATGGGAACACCATCACCTGAAAATGTCCCTCCAAGTTACACACCATCCTGACTTGGAAATATATTGCCATTCCTTCATCGTCACTGGGCCAAAATCTTGGAACTTCCTCCCTAACAGCACTGTGGGAGCATCTTCATCACATGGACTGCAGCGGTTCAAGAAGGCGACTCACCACCACTTTCTCACGGGCAATTGGGGATAGGCAATAAATGCTGGTCTTGCCAGCGATGTCCATATCTCATGC
The DNA here is from genome assembly GCF_044704955.1 of Pristiophorus japonicus. NCBI lineage: Eukaryota > Metazoa > Chordata > Chondrichthyes > Pristiophoridae > Pristiophorus > Pristiophorus japonicus. Next base: position 295,781,482 of record NC_091981.1, on the reverse strand, counting down.
ATCGGTTCCTCTTTCCTCCTTTTAAGACACTTCTTAAAACCCATCTCTTTGACCCAGCTTTTGGTCACGTCTCCTAATATCTCCTTTGTGGCTCGGTGTCATTTTAGTTGACGCTCCTGCGAAGCGCCTTGGGAGGTTTTAGTACATTAAAGACACCAGTTGTTCCCCTTATGGGCAACATGACCAGATTAGATTTCTTCTTGCCTCTCCCAGGAGTTTTTAACCTTAAAACCGAGACTGATCGAGTAAAACGATGACTGAAAGACGAGAGAAGCTTGGTCTTTACAATATAGAAGTGGGACCCAATCAAAATGCATGAGTTTAATAAACATTGTATAGAGAAGCTGAAACCAGAATACGCCAAGAAAGTAGCACCAGAGGCTATAAATTAAGTGAAACGTATGTTTGGAACAGATGTCTGATAGTTGAAAATGAAGTTTTTAATATGCAGTAAGATAATAGAGGAAAGAAACCTTGGGGTTACTCAATGCAACAAGCTGCCATAATGTAGCAGAGGGCGGAGCTTCAGTGTGCCATGTATCTTTCTCAGCCCAGACGACTCATTACCTGTGCTGAATGGTATATACTTTAATGCAAGGAATATAGCGACTAAGGCGGATAAGCTAAGAGCACACACAGGCAGACACTCGGGAGTATGACATTATAGCCATTACAAAAGCATGGCTGAAAAAGGGGCAGGTTTGGCAGGATCATTATTCCTGGTTACAGAATTTTTAGACAAGACAGAAGGGGGTAAAAGGGTGGGGGGTTGCGGTACTGATTAAAGAAACTATTACAGCGGTGAGGAGGGATGATATGTTGGAGGGATCATCCAATGAGGCCATATGGGTCGAATTGAAAAATAAGAGGGACGATCACGCTGCTGGACGTGTATTGTAGACCCCCAAACAGTGGGAGGGAGATGGAAGAGCAAATATGTAGGCAAATTGCTGTGAAGTCCAAAAACTGTAGGGCAGTAATAGGAGATTTTAACTATCTAATATTGATTGGGACAAATATAGTGTGAAGGATATAGGGCCCAAGTTTCCACATGATTTGCGCCTGATTTTTAGGAGCAACTGGTGGAGAACGGACTATCTTCGAAATCGCAATTCTCCACATTTTTTTTTTCTGCAGTTGTAGTCGGGTAGAACAGTTCTACTTTGGAACAGAATTTTTTCTTCAAAAGGGGGCATGTCCGGCCACTGACGCCTGATTTGAAAGTTTTCACAGTGAAAACTTACTCCAAACTAAATAGAATGGAGCAAGTGAAGATTTTTGTAGAACTGAAAAAACCTGTTCTACACATTAAAAAATCAGGCGCAGGTTACAAATTAGGCGTCCAGAATGAGGTGGGGGGGGGAAGGGAAGTCATTAAATTCTACAATAAATCCTTATTTATACTTCTACAAATAAATCCAACCTGAATAAACATTTTTAAGCAAAGAAAAGATTAAATAAACCATCTTCCTACCTGTGTGAAAGTGCTTCAGCCAGGGAGAATTCTGCAGCCGTTCGTTGCCGCTGAGCGGGAGTGGGGGAGGAGAGAAAGCTGTTCGCGCCGCTGAGCGGGAGGGGGGGGGGGCGGAGGAGAAAGCGGTTTGTTGTTGTGGAGGGGAGGGAGGGGAAGGAGACAGCGGTTTGTTGCCGCGGAGGGGAGGGAGGGGAAGGAGACAGCGGGTTGTTGTTGTGGAGGGGAGGGAGGGGAAGGAGACAGCGGTTTGTTGCCGCGGAGGGGAGGGAGGGGAAGGAGACAGCGGGTTGTTGTTGAGGGGAGGGAGGGGAAAGAGACAGCTGTTTGTTGCCACGGAGGGGAGGGAGGGGCAGGAGATTGTGCTGATGGCAATGTGATTTTATTTAAAAATGTTCAAAAATTAAACAGCTACAAAGAACTACAAAAATGGCCGAGTGCCAATGATTTTTTTCACACTGAGCATGCGCGAACGCTCCAACGCCCACGCGCAGCGTTGCCGGCAGGAAAAAAGCTAATTTAATTATAACCCGCCCCCTCCCACTTACAAAATCGGCGCGAGTGTAGGCTCCGCCCCCCTGGGCGCTGCGCCAATCAGACAAGGAGCTGCAAAGCGCTTGAGAATAGCGCGTTTTTTTTCTGGCGCCGTTTTACGCACGAAAAACGGGCGCCCAGCTTGGAGGGGCGCCCGTTTTTTATCCTGTGGAAACTTGGGCCCATAGTATGCAGAATTCCTAAAATGCATTCAAGAGAACTTTTTTAGTCAGTATGTAACAAGCCCAACACGAGAGGGGGTGGTTTTGGAATTGGTTTTGGGGAATGAAGCTGGGCAGGTGGAAGGGGTATTAGTGGGAGAGCACTTGGGTGTCAGTGCCCATAATTCAGTCAGATTCAAGTTAGTTATGGATCAGGACAAGGATAGACCAGAAATAAAAGTCCCAAATTGGGGAAAAGCTAACTTTGCTAAGTTGAGGAGTGATTTGGCCACAGTGGACTGGAAACAGCTACTTGTGGTTAAATCAGTGTCTGAACAGTGGGAGGCATCCAAGGAGGAGATCCGGAAGGCTCAGGCCAAACATGTGTCCTTAAAGAAAAAGGGTGGGTATAACAATTCTAGAACCCCCTGGATGTCTAGGATACTGTAGAATCTTTGGAGGAATGCAGAAAGTTCAGAGGTAAAATTAAAAAGGATATTAGGAATGCTCAGAGCATGAAAAATTCTTGGCTAGTAAAATTAAGGAAAACCCAAATGTTCTATAAATACATTAAGAGCAAGAGGATAACTAAACAAAGGTTAGGGCCTATTAAAGACATGAGGGTAATCTTTGTGTGGAGGTGGAAGATGTTGGTATGGTTCTTGATGAATACTTCGCTTCTGTTTTCACAAAGGAAAGGGACAATGCAGATGCTGCTATCAAGGAGAAGTGACAGTCTGGATGAAATAAACATAGTCAGAGAGGAGGTATTGAGGGGTTTAGCAGCTTTGAAAGTAGATAAGTCGCCAAGCCCGGATGAAATGCATTACAGGCTGTTAAGTGAAGTAAAAGTAAATAGCAGAGGCCTTGACCATCATTTTCCAATCCTCTTTGGATTTGGTCATGGTGCCAGAGGATTGCTAAAGTGGTACCCTTATTTAAGAAGGGAGAAAGGGATAGGCTGAGTAATTACAGGCCTGTCAGCCTAACCTCAGTGGTGGGAAAATTATTGGAAAAAATTTTGAAAGACAGGATAAATCTACATTTGGAAAGGCAACGATTAATTAGGGACAGTCAGCACAAATCTGTTGAAGGAAGATCAGGAAGGTCGATAAGAGTAGTGTGTACGATGTAGTGTATATGGACTTTAGCAAAGCTTTTGATAAGGTCCCACATGGTAGATTGGTCACGTAGGTTAAAACCATGGGATCCAGGACAAAGTGGCAAGTTGGATCCAAAATTGGCTGAGGCATGAAGCAAAGGGTAATGGTTGATGGATGTTTGTGTGACTGGAAGGATGTTTCCAGTGGGGTTCTGCAAGGCTCATTACTGGGTCCCTTGCTTTTGTGGTGTACATCAATGATATAGATTTGAATATAAGGAGTATGATTAAGAAGTTTGCAGAAGACATTAAAATTGGCTGTGTGGTTGATAATGAAGAAAGTCATGGACTGCAGGAGGATATCAGTCTACTGGTCAGGTGGGCAGAGCAGTAGCAAATGGAATTTAATTCGGAGAAGTGTGAGGTAATGCACTTTGGGAGGGCTAATAAGGAAAGGGTATACACATTAAGCGGTAGGCCACTTAATAGTGTAGATGAACAAAGGAACCTTGGAGTGCTTGTCCACAGATCCCTGAAAGTAGCAGGCCAGGTGGATAAAACATAGAAACATAGAAAATAGGTGCAGGAGTAGGCCATTCGGCCCTTCTAGCCTGCACCGCCATTCAATGAGTTCATGGCTGAACATGCAACTTCAGTACCCCATTCCTGCTTTCTCACCATACCCCTTGATTCCCCTAGTAGTAAGGACTTCATCTAACTCCTTTTTGAATATATTTAGTGAATTGGCCTCAACAACTTTCTGTGGTAGAGAATTCCACAGGTTCACCACTCTGGGTGAAGAAATTCCTCCTCATCTCGGTCCTAAATGGCTTCCCCCTTATCCTTAGACTGTGTCCCCTGGTTCTGGACTTCCCCAACATTGGGAACATTCTTCCTGCATCTAACCTGTCTAAACACATCAGAATTTTAAACGTTTCTATGAGGTCCCCTCTCATTCTTCTGAACTCCAGTGAATACAAGCCCAGTTGATCCAGTCTTTGATAGGTCAGTCCCGCCATCCCGGGAATCAGTCTGGTGAACCTTCGCTGCACTCCCTCAATAGCAAGAATGTCCTTCCTCAGGTTAGGAGACCAAAACTGTACACAATACTCCAGATGTGGCCTCACCAAGGCCCTGTACAATTGTAGCAACACCTCCCTGCCCCTGTACTCAAATCCCCTTGCTATGAAGGCCAACATGCCATTTGCTTTCTTAACCGCCTGCTGTACCTGCATGCCAACCTTCAATGACTGATGTACCATGACACCCAGGTCTCTTTGCACCTCCCCTTTTCCTAATCTGTCACCATTCAGATAATAGTCTGTCTCTCTGTTTTTACCACCAAAGTGGATAACCTCACATTTATCCACATTATACTTCATCTGCCATGCATTTGCCCACTCACCTAACCTATCCAAGTCGCTCTGCAGCCTCATAGCATCCTCCTCGCAGCTCACACTGCCACCCAACTTAGTGTCATCCGCAAATTTGGAGATACTACATTTAATTCCCTCGTCTAAATCATTAATGTACAGTGTAAACAGCTGGGGCCCCAGCACAGAACCTTGCGGTACCCCACTAGTCACTGCCTGCCATTCTGAAAAGTCCCCATTTACTCCTACTCTTTGCTTCCTGTCTGACAACCAGTTCTCAATCCATGTCAGCACACTACCCCCAATCCCATGTGCTTTAACTTTGCACATTAATCTCTTGTGTGGGACCTTGTCGAAAGCCTTCTGAAAGTCCAAATATACCACATCAACTGGTTCTCCCTTGTCCACTCTACTGGAAACATCCTCAAAAAATTCCAGAAGATTTGTCAAGCATGATTTCCCTTTCACAAATCCATGCTGACTTGGACCTATCATATTACCTCTTTCCAAATGCACTGCTATGACATCCTTAATAATTGATTCCATCATTTTACCCACTACCGATGTCAGGCTGGCCGGTCTATAATTCCCTGTTTTTTTTCTCTCCTTCCTTTTTTAAAAAGTGGGGTTACATTGGCTACCCTCCACTCCATAGGAACTGATCCAGAGTCAATGGAATGTTGGAAAATGACTGTCAATGCATCCACTATTTCCAAGGCCACCTCCTTAAGTACTCTGGGATGCAGTCCATCAGGCCCTGGGGATTTATCGGCCTTCAATACCATCAATTTCCCCAACACAATTTCCCGACTAATAAGGATTTCCCTCAGTTCCTCCTCCTGACTAGACCCTCCAACCCCTTTTATATCCGGAAGGTTGTTTGTGTCCTCCTCAGTGAATACCGAACCAAAGTACTTGTTCAATTGGTCCGCCATTTCTTTGTTCCCCGTTATGACTTCCCCTGATTCTGACTGCAGGGGACCTACGTTTGTCTTTACTAACCTTTTTCTCTTTACATATCTATAGAAACTTTTGCAATCCGTCTTAATGTTCCCTGCAAGCTTCTTCTCGTACTCCATTTTCCCTGCCCTAATCAAACCCTTTGTCCTCCTCTGCTGAGTTCTAAATTTCTCCCAGTCCCCGGGTTCGCTGCTATTTCTGGCCAATTTGTATGCCACTTCCTTGGCTTTAATGCTATCCCTGATTTCCCTTGATAGCCACGGTTGAGCCACCTTCCCTTTTTTATTTTTACGCCAGACAGGGATGTACAATTGTTGTAGTTCATCCATGCGGTCTCTAAATGTCTGCCATTGCCCATCCACAGTCAACCCCTTCAGTATCATTCGCCAATCTATCCTAGCCAATTCACGCCTCATACCTTCAAAGTTACCCTTCTTTAAGTTCTGGACCATGGTCTCTGAATTAACTGTTTCATTCTCCATCCTAATGCAGAATTCCACCATATTCTGGTCACTCTTCCCCATGGGGCCTCGCACAACGAGATTGCTAATTAATCCTCTCTCATTACACAACACCCAGTCTAAGATGGCCTCCCCCCTAGTTGGTTCCTCGACATATTGGTCTAAAAAACCATCCCTTATGCACTCCAGGAAATCCTCCTCCACCGTATTGCTTCCAGTTTGGTTAACCCAATCTATGTGCATATTAAAGTCACCCATTATAACTGCTGCACCTTTATTGCACGCACCCCTAATTTCATGTTTGATGCCCTCCCCAACATCACTACTACTGTTTGGAGGTCTGTACACAACTCCCACTAACGTTTTTTGCCCTTTGGTATTCTGGTGGTTAAGAAGGCATACGGAATGGTTGCCTTTATTGGCCAAGGCATAGAATACAAGAATAGGGAGGTTATACTTAAATTGTTATAATACTCCAGTTAGGCCACAGCTGGAATGCTGCATGTAGCTCTGGTCGCTGTAGGATGGGAATGATGTGATTGCATTGGAGAGGGTATAGAGGAGATTTACTAGGATGCTGCCTGGAATGGAGAATCTTAGCTATGAGAACCGATTGGATAGGTTGGATTTGTTCTCATTGGAACAGAGGTGGCTGAGAGGAGACCTCATTGAGGTGTACAACATTTTGAGGGGCCTGGATATAATAGATAGGGGCCTATTTCCCTTCGTGGAGGGTTCAATTATGAGGGGGCATAGTTTTAGGTGGTTGGTGGAAGGTTTAGAGGGGATTTGAGGGGGGGCTTCTTTATGCAGAGGGTTGTGGGGGTCTGGAACTCACTGCCTGGAAGAGTGGTGGATGCAGAAACCCTCACCACATTTAAAAGGTGGTTGGATGGGCACTTGAAGTGCAGTAACCTGCAGGGTTATGAACCCAGAGCTGGTAAGTGGGATTAGATTGGATAACCTCTTGTTGGCTGGCGCAGATACGATGGTAAGTACTGCTGGGAATCTAATACGGCCAGGGTGATCTCCTGGACGAGTTTCGATCGCCTGGTTGGGTCGGAGAGGAATTTTCCCAGATTTTCTTTCCTCAATTGGCCTGTGTATTTATCTGTTTTTTGCCTCTCCCAGGAGCACATGGCTCCGGTTGGGGTGGAGTGTAGAATGTTTCGGTGCAAGGGGTGTTGCAGTTGTGTGAGGCGGACTGGTTGGGCTGGGTGCTCTTTACCTTTCCGCCATTGTTCATCGTTCATAGATTTATATGTAACCTTCAGGGCTGCTGACCGAGGGCTGTGCGGCTCTTTGTCGGCTGGCGAAGACACGATGGTCTTCTGCGCTGCAAATTTCTGTTTCTAAAGATAAGTGCAGTACTGGTGTTCTATCACAGGCAACACGATTAGCAAATACAGAGTCACATTTACAAACCAAAGATATCTGGCTGTAGAGCATTGTTACTGTGTCAAATTTTCCTACAACTCCTTGAATCAAACACAGGCCTCTTGAAATTCGAGCACAAGAGCCTGAATCATGGAATCATGCAGCAGATGAGGTCATTCTGACCATCTATGCTCTTTGAAAGAACTCGCCAATTAGTCCCACAGCCCAGCAAATTTTTCCCTTTCAGGTATATTTCCAATTCCCCTTTGAAAGTTATTATTGAATCTGCTTTCACTGCACTTTCAGTCAGCGCATTCCAGATCATCATAACTCACTGAATAAAACAAATTCCTCATCTCCCGTCTGGTTCTTTAGCCAATTACCATAAATCTGTTTCCTCTGGTTAACGACCCTCTGCCACTGGAAACAGTTTCTCCTGATTTACTCTATCAAAACCTCTCCTGATTTTGAACACCTCTATTAAATCTCCCCTTAACCTTCTCTGCTCTCAGAATAATCCCAGCTTCTCCACGTAACTGAAGTCTCTCATCCCTGCTATCATTCGAGTAAATCTCCTCTTGAAGACCCCATCCAGACACTGTTGTGAGTGGGATTTGACCTGTAGATGAGGCCTGGCATCGAGAGCTTTGCCTGTGGTCTAAATCTTGTTGTCGCTGTCAGTAATTGCTGTGCGTTAACTGCTTCCCTTCTCCCTCTGCAGCATCGCCATCAGCACCTTCCAGGACTTCCAGGTGGCGACGTCTCAGCAGCGTCCTGACACCGTGCTGCGCAAACAGTTCAGGGAGAAACCTCGCTCGCCGGCCACCCGCGCTGAGGCATCAGCTCCACCGACGGGGGCCAACCAGCTGGTCAAGATGGCGGTGTGGGGCCTGACGGCGACCCTGGGAGCAGCCGCTTTTGCCGTGGTGAACACAGCGGTGGAGTGGGCCCCGGAGTTTGTGTTGCAGCTGTTTCCGTAGCCGGTGACCGAGGCAGAGTGCATCAGCGGCCTGCTGAACCGAGGGGGAGACATCCCTGACGCAACGCAGCAATCACAACTCGCCGCCCACTGGCGCAGTGCACCACAAACCTGTGCCAGCGAGCTGTGGGCTTTACATTAACAGTTTCCAATCTCAGCCAAATATGGGAGGGGTACTGGAGGATCAGTACCCTGCCTACCCCCTCCCGGTGAACTGGCCCTCCACCTCCGACCTTGCTAATTGTGCAGCCACGTTAAAGAAGTTAGAAGAAAGAAAGCACTTAATGGTTGCTCGTTCCATTTTCTTATATTTGCAAGCACCCAGATGGGGGACTAGGGGGCGAGTCCCTGTGTGTCCACTCTTGGTCCGAGGGCACCTCGTGTCACACACGTCTACGGGGCATTTAGCTGTTACTGTAGACTGGGTCTTGGAAACTTTCATGTGAAGTGTGTCTCCAAAGTGTCTTGCAACCAATTGGGGTGTAAAAATTGATTTTTAATTGATTGAAGGAGTTTGAGAAGAGGTGTATGTTTTCATGCCTGTGACTGTTCTGAGATGAAGCTAAGTACTGTCTTGCCATCTTGTGGATCAGCGGTTAAACCAAGGCCCCATCTGCCCTCTTGGGTGGACATAAAAGATCCCATGGAACTATTTGAAGAAGAGCAGGGGAGTTCTCCAGGTGACATGGCTAATAATTATCCCTCAACCAATATCATCTTATCATTGCTGTTTGTGGGATCTTGCTGTGTGCAAATTGGCTCCTGCAATGGCCTACATTATAACAGACAACACTTCAAAAGTACTTAATTAGCTGTAAAGCACTTGGGGCTGCGCTGAGGCATTCATTTAAAAAATAATAATGCTGAAGATGTGGCTGCTGCCTGCAAGGCGGCATTTAATGCCCATCCCTAGTTACCCATAGAAGGTGGAGATGGGCCTTCTGGAACCACTGCAGTCTGTGCTGAAGGTACTCCCACAGTGCTGTCAGGTAGGGAGTTCCAGAATATTGACCATGAAGGAATGGCAATATTAAATCCAAGTCAGGTTGGCGTGTGATTTGGAGAGGAACTTGGCGGTGGATGTTCTGATAAGTGGTGGAAATGGCGGGTTTGGGAGGTGCTGTTGATGAAGCCTTGGCGAGTTACTGCAGTGCATCTTGCCGATGGTACACATTGCAGCCACGGTGTGCCAATGGTGGAGGGAGTGAATGTTTAAGGTGGTGAATGGGATGCCAATCAAGCGGGCTGCTTTGTCCTGGATGGTGTTGAGCTTCTTGAGTGTTGGAGCTGCACTCACCCAGGTAAGTAGAGAGTATTCCATCACATTCCTGACTTGTTCCTTGTCGGTAGTAGAAAGGCTTTGGGGAGTCTGAAGGTAAGCAACTCGCCACAGAATACCCAGACTCTGACCTGCTCTTATAGCCACGGCATTAATGTGGCTGGTCCAGTTAAGTTTCTGGCCAATGGTTACCCCCAGGAGTTATTGCCTGGCACTTGTGTAGCATGAATTTTACTTGGCACTTATCTGCCCAAGCCTAAATATCCAGGTCTTGCTGTATGCAGGTACGGACTGCTTCATTATCTGAGGAAATATGAAGGCCCTATAAATTTACAAGTCCTTTAATGTGATTGTACATATATTTTTATTTAAAGTACAAAGCACCCTCTAAGGGTGGGCACATCTGTAGTGTGACTGTGATGGATCATGGGGAGTTTGCCGCTTTTCATGGAAGTTGAAGACCAGGTTATTGGATCGTGCAAAAGCTCATTGCTTGCCTCTTGGTGCCCGAGTGTTGATTCAAGGATCCTTTGCCACCAGCAACCACATTGACACATTTTGTGATCTAGATATTTGTGCTTGCAATTGTTGTACCGTATCTATATTTTTTTTATGAACGAACCACTGTCCTCATCTTGGTTTTGAACCAAGAGCTTTAAATCGAGGGTGGGTGTATAATGGAGCGAGTGACAAACTTACAGTAGGATTGGGGGTGGGGAGGGGGTGTACAACGGAGATAGTGTTATAACTGAACAATGAGTGTAGGGACATAGGAACAGGAGGAGGAAATGCAGCCCCATCGAACCTGCTCCGCCATTCAGTTAGATCACGGCTGATCTGTACCTCAACTCCATTTGCCCACCATAGCTCCATATCTCTTGATGCCCTTATCTAATTAAAATCTATCCAACTCCGTGTTGAAAATTTCAATTGTCACAGCATTCTCAGCCTTTTAGATGGGGGTGTGGGGGAAAGAGAACTCCAGATGTCTGCTGCCTTTGTGTGAAGAAGCTCGTCCTGATTTCCCTCCTAAATGACCTAGCTCTAATTTTATGATGTCCCCATAGTCTTGATTTCCCCCACTAGAGGAAAACCCTATCAGATCCTTTGAACATTCAGAACCTCTCGATCAGAGCACCCCTCAATCTTAACGCAAGGGAATACAAGACAAGTCTATGCAACCTGTCTTGATAAATTAACCCTTTAAGCCCCCATATTGTTATAATAAATGTGCACTGCACCCGCTCCAAGGCCAATATATCCTTCCTACTGTGTGGTGCTCAAGTCTGAATGCAGTGCTCCAGCTGGGGTCTGGCCAAGGCTGTACAACAGAAGCCAAGGGTTTGTACAACAAGGGCATACTACATTTTATTGAGCTGGCCCTAAGAAATCACATTTGAAGCCACATTTCCCTAGCCACCGACTCCATCCTTCCCCCTGGCAACTGCCTGAAGCTGAGCCAGACTGTTGGCAACCTTGGTGTCATATTTGACCCCGAGTTGAGCCTGCGCCATCACGAAGATTGCCTATTTCACCCAACTCTGTCCCTGCCTCAGCTCATCTGCTGCTGGAACCCTCATCGATGCCTTTGTTACCTCTCGACTTGACTATTCCAACGCAGTCCAGGCCAGAGTCTCGCATTCTGTCCTCCGTAAATTTGAGATCCAAAACTCTGCTGCCCGTGTCCTAATTCGTACCAAGTTCTGCTCACCCATTGCCTGTCGCTGACTTACATTAGCTCTCCGTTAAGCAACACCTCCAATTTAAAATTCTCGTCCTTGTTTTCAGACCCCTCCATGTGCACCTCACTAGCTCTGTAATCTCCACCAGCCTCACAACCCTCGGATATCTGCGCTCCTCTAATTTTGGCTTCTTGAGCATCCTTGATTTCAGTCGCTGCACCATTGGTGGCCCTGCCTTGAGCTGCCAAGGGCATAAGCTCTGGAATTCCCTCCCTAAACCTCTCTGCTTCTCTATCTCTCCTCTTTTTAAGATACTCCTTAAAACCTACCTATTTGATCAAACTTTTGATCATCTGCCCTAATAGCTCCTTTTGTGGCTCGGTGTTTTGTAACGCTCCTGTGAAGCGCCCTGGGGCTTTTATGTTAAAGGCGCTATATAAATGTTAATTTGAGTAAAAAAGAAATGCGCAATGTTGTAGAACCAAATTTGCCTCCTTTCTGGACATTGGCATTGAAGCCATGAATGTTGCCCGGTTTGGGTTATTGCCGGAGCTGTAGATCGCAAAAGCAGAGCGACTGAAAGGTGTCCTCTGCTCCTAGGGACGTTTAGCATCAAGAACATCTTGATAATCTCACTGAAGCGATCAGCTGGCAGTGGAGGTGAGCTATATGAACAGTGTAATTGGTGTTTGGGGCTTGGTTAATTGGAGGTACTTCCCTCAGTAAGTAAAAGAGCTGCTCCTACACTGCTCTATCAGGAGTCTAGAGGAGATGGGATTACATTGAATGCAGCAAGAGAAACACTATCAACCAAGATAATCCTTTGTGAATCATTGAATTCTTTTGAAGTTTAATTGTCTGTCACTAACGTGTAACAAAAGTTCTTATTGCTCGAACATTGCTGCCTGCTGATGCTCAGTACATTGCTGCCCCCACTGATGGACACAGTAAAGCTTCCAATCAGGTTACAGCCCAGTACAGCTTCCCGCTGGATCTTGGCTATTAGAACAGGAAAAGTGTGTCCGTCTCCCCTGCCTTTTCAGAAAACAATATTTAGGGACATGGTACATGAGTAATTTGAAACATGATGTGCTCAGTGCTGCAGGCTTGGGCGGAACAGATGACTTTGGAGCCAAGGTTCCCAAAGCTCACCACCCCTGGGGTTTACATTGCCTTTTGTCTGGCTCTCTTCTAGACTCATTGTTGGGGATTGATTGCAAGGATTAGTTAACAATTCCATTATTGTATCGTGCGACTACCAGCATGGTAGAAGATGAACAGGATGTACCTTGGTCTTCTCCCGCCTAGCACTTTCTATGTTCCTGCCTTTTTGCCCTTCTTTCTCTAGAAATACACCTGATTGTCTTTAACTCACTATTGATGGGTTTCCTTGTTCAGTTATTCCAGCGGTCTCTCTGTCTGGCTTCCCTTCTAGTTCCCGATCTTTCCAATATTTAGCAGGAGCCCCTGCTTTTTGAGACCTTCACAATTTGCCTGAATCAACCATGCCAACTCTTCGCCTTCAAAATGGCAGTTATATCCCCAGCCCCAAGATAAAAAAGCCTAATTTAATGAACCTTTCGTATTATGACTTTCATCGGCCTCTGCCCTCTATAGGATGGGTGAGATGCAGTAACATTCCCTCCAGCCTAACCATGCTCCCATGTCCAGAATCAGAAAAGTGCGCCTCACCGCATTGCCCTGGAGAGATTTTGGTCCCACATCACAATGGTGTGTCTCATACTGCTGGTGTGCTGAATTATGGGCAAGTCTGCAATGTGGCTCATTAGGGGGTCCTTGTGCATGAAACTCTTTTTGGAACCCAAAAAGTTAGTTTGCAGGTGCAGCAGGTAATCAGGAAGGCGAATGGAATGTTGGCCTTCATTGCGAGAGGGATGGAGTACAAAAGCAGGGAGGTCCTGCTGCAACTGTACAGTGTATTGGTGAGGCCGCACCTGGAGTACTGCGTGCAGTTTTGGTCACCTTACTTAAGGAAGGATATACTAGCTTTGGCGGGGGTACAGAGACGATTCACTAGGCTGATACCGGAGATGAGGGGGTTACCTTTATAGAAACCTAGAAAATAGGTGCAGGAGTAGGCCATTCGGCCCTTCTAGCCTGCACTGCCATTCAATGAGTTCATGGCTGAACATGTGACTTCAGTAGCCCATTCCTGCTTTCTCGCCATATCCCTTGATCCCCTTAGTACTAAGGACTTCATCTAACTCCTTTTTGAATATATTTAGTGAATTGGCCTCAACAACTTTCTGTGGCAGAGAATTCCACAGGTTCACCACTCTCTGGGTGAAGAAGTTTCTCCTCATCTCGGTCCTAAATGGCTTACCCCTTATCCTTAGACTGTGACTCCTGGTTCTGGACTTCCCCAACATTGGGAACATTCTTTCTGCATCTAACCTGTCTAAATCCATCAAAATTTTAAATGTTTCTATGAGGTCCCCTCTCATTCTTCTGAACTCCAGTGAATACAAGCCCAGTTGATCCAGTCTTTCTTGATAGGTCAGTCCCGCCATCCCGGGAATCAGTCTGGTGAACCTTTGCTGCACTCTCTCAATAGCAAGAATGTCCTTCCTCAGGATAGGAGACCAAAACTGTACACAATACTCCAGGTGTGGCCTCACCAAGGCCCTGTACAACTGTAGCAACACCTCCCTGCACCTGTACTCAAATCTCCTCGCTATGAAGGCCAACATGCCATTTGCTTTCTTAACCGCCTGCTGTACCTGCATGCCAACCTTCAATGACTGATGTACCATGACACCCAGGTCTCGTTGCACCTCCCCTTTTCCTAATCTGTCACCATTCAGATAATAGTCTGTCTCTCTGTTTTTACCACCAAAGTGGATAACCTCACATTTATCCACATTATACTTCATCTGCCATGCATTTGCCCACTCACCTAACCTATCCAAGTCGCTCTGCAGCCTCATAGCATCCTCCTCGCAGCTCACACTGCCACCCAACTTAGTGTCATCCGCAAATTTGGAGATACTACATTTAATTCCCTCGTCTAAATCATTAATGTACAGTGTAAACAGCTGGGGCCCCAGCACAGAACCTTGCGGTACCCCACTAGTCACTGCCTGCCATTCTGAAAAGTACCCATTTACTCCTACTCTTTGCTTCCTGTCTGACAACCAGTTCTCAATCCACATCAGCACACTACCCCCAATCCCATGTGCTTTAACTTTGCACATTAATCTCTTGTGTGGGACCTTGTCGAAAGCCTTCTGAAAGTTCAAATATACCACATCAACTGGTTCTCCCTTGTCCACTCTACTGAAAACATCCTCAAAAAATTCCACAAGATTTGTCAAGCATGATTTCCCTTTCACAAATCCATGCTGACTTGGACCTATCATGTCACCTCTTTCCAAATGCGCTGCTATGACATCCTTAATAATTGATTCCATCATTTACCCACTACCGATGTCAGGCTGACCGGTCTATAATTTCCTGTTTTCTCTCCTTTTTTAAAAAGTGGGTTTACATAGGAACTGATCCAGAGTCAATGGAATGTTGGAAAATGACTGTCAATGCATCCGCTATTTCCAAGGCCACCTCCTTAAGTACTCTGGGATGCAGTCCATCAGGCCCTGGGGATTTATCGGCCTTCAATTCCATCAATTTCCCCAACACAATTTCCCGACTAATAAGGATTTCCCTCAGTTTATCCTCCTTACTAGACCCTCTGACCCCTTTTATATCCGGAAGGTTGTTTGTGTCCTCCTTAGTGAATACCGAACCAAAGTACTTGTTCAATTGGTCTGCCATTTCTTTGTTCCCCATTATGACTTCCCCTGATTCTGACTGCAGGGTACCTACGTTTGTCTTTACTAACCTTTTTCTCTTTACATATCTATAGAAACTTTTGCAATCCGTCTTAATGTTCCCTGCAAGCTTCTTCTTGTACTCCATTTTCCCTGTCCTAATCAAACCCTTTGTCCTCCTCTGCTGAGTTCTAAATTTCTCCCAGTCCCTGGGTTCACTGCTATTTCTGGCCAATTTGTATGCCACTTCCTTGGCTTTAATACTATCCCTGATTTCCCTTGATAGCCACGGTTGAGCCATCTTCCCTTTTTTATTTTTACGCCAGACAGGAATGTACATTTGTTGTAGTTCATCCATGCGGTCTCTAAATGTCTGCCATTGCCCATCCACAGTCAACCCCTTAAGTATCATTCGCCAATCTATCCTAGCCAATTCACGCCTCATACCTTCAAAGTTACCCTTCTTTAAGTTCTGGACCATGGTCTCTGAATTAACTGTTTCATTCTCCATCCTAATGCAGAATTCCACCATATTATGGTCACTCTTCCCCAAGGGGCCTCGCACAACGAGATTGTTAATTAATCCTCTCTCATTACACAACACCCAGTCTAAGATGGCCTCCCCCCTAGTTGGTTCCTCGACATATTGGTCTAGAAAACCATCCCTTATGCACTCCAGGAACTCCTCCTCCTCCGTATTGCTTCCAGTTTGGTGAGCCCAATCTATGTGCATATTAAAGTCACCCATTATAACTGCTGCACCCTTATTGCATGCACCCCTAATTTCATGTTTGATGTCCTCCCCAACATCACTACTACTGTTTGGAGGTCTGTACACAACTCCCACTAACGTTTTTTGCCCTTTGGTGTTCTGCAGCTCTACCCATATAGATTCCACATCATCCAAGCTAATGTCCTTCTTAACTCCCTGCATTGGTTCCCATCCCCCTGCCATATTCGTTTAACTCCTCCCCAACAGCACTAGCAAACACTCCCCCTAGGACATTGGTTCCGGTACTGCCCAGGTGCAGACCGTCCGGTTTGTACTGGTCCCACCTCCCCCAGAACCGGTTCCAATGCCCCAGGAATTTGAATCCCTCCCTGCTGCACCACTGCTCAAGCCATGTATTCATCTGCGCTATCCTGCGATTCCTACTCTGACTAGCACGTGGCACTGGTAGCAATCCCGAGATTACTACTTTTGAGGTCCTACTATTTAAATTTAGCTCCTAGCTCCTTAAATTTGTTTCGTAGGACCTCATCCCTTTTTTTAACCTATGCCTTTGGTACCAATGTGCACCATGACAACTGGCTGTTCTCCCTCCCTTTTTAGAATGTCCTGCACCCACTCCGAGACATCCTTGACCCTTGCACCAGGTGATAATAGATTGAGTGGATTGGATCTTTACTCGTTGGAGTTCAGAAGGATGAGGGGTGATCTTAGAAAAATTAAAATAATGAAAGGGATAGACAAGATAGAGGCAGAGAGGTTGTTTCCATTGGTCAGGGAGACTAGAACTAGGGGGCACAGCCTCAAAATACGGGGGAGCCAATTTAAAACCGAGTTGAGAAGGAATTTCTTCTCCCAGAGGGTTGTGAATCTGTGGAATTCTCTGCCCAGGGAAGCAGTTGAGGCTAGCTCATTGAATGTATTCAAATCACAGATAGATTTTTAACTAATAAGGGAATTAAGGGTTACGGGGAGCGGGCGGGTAAGTGGAGCTGAGTCCACGGCCAGATCAGTCATGATCTTGTTGAATGGTGGAGCAGGCTCGAGGGGCTTGATGGCCTACTCCTGTTCCTAATTCTTATGTTCTCGAACTTGGGACAAAAGTGACCCTTATAGCAACAGAGACACAACTCGATTAGATTCCAGCCTGTAACTCAATCCCAGGTATCCCCTATTCTCTAATATATATTTATTTATTTTAAAAAACTGAACCCCTGTATTAGATTCCAGCCTGTAATTCACTCCTAGGTATCTGGTATTCTATATATAAACCCCTCGATTAGATTCCAGATCTTGGGTGTGTAGAAACCTGTATGCAAACTTGGGCCCCCAGCAAAGAATTCCATCGCAGGAATTTCTGAAAATCAGTCGGAACGTAGCTGAACTGAAAGGACCCCGCGATTTTAAGCACATAATGCTCTCTAGCGATTCATAGTAAACTGCGTGTGGTAGTTACCTGAAGTGGATCTGTTCCTGCAGCTGCCGTATGCTGGTGGCGGGTGAAAGCGTGAAGCATGCACCTATTTATATTTCCGGGATGAGGATGACCTCATGCGTTGTGTAGGCGATTACAACCAGCGCGTTGTAACCATCACTGGGTGCCTATAACTCTTCCCATTCCCTCCTTGTACTTGTACCCTGAGGGTGTCTGGTCTGCACTAACTGGGCTCCTTCGGTTCGTGTTTTAAACTTCCAACGCTGTTTCTGGCGCAAGGGGGCTGTGCAGTGACATGAGTTATGTTGTACTGTACAGTTCACTGAGGGTTCACGCTTCTGAGACACGCCCTCGGGGCACTGTATACACACTGTACTCTGCACCCTCATTCTTCCCAAAGCTGCCAGCAATTAAATCCACAGCGGCAGTACATTCGGCAGATAGCGGCTATTTAGCCGGAAGGCTTGCGCCGAATTCTGCAGCGGTTGCATCCGTCAACCCAGCGTGACGGCCAGGTCTCTCACCAGCCAAGGTGGGCTGGGTCTTGCTGGGAAAAGAATGGCCTGTTCAAGACGCATGGTGTTATTGATAGGCAATTGGGCCAGCAAGTTCAGAGGATTGAGCTACGGTGTGACTTGTGAATCTCGGGAACTGGCTGGTCGATTTACGCCGCTCCGTCGTTTGCTTTGCGTTTAGCCTCCCTGTTATATTTAAGAACTTGCTGGCTTGCACATTAATTGCCCATTAAACCCGGCGCGGAAAGTTAAGTCTGGTAATTAAGAGTGCAAGTGCCTTTTTAGCGACGTGGTAATTGTTGATACAATCAACCTCTCCAACCCAGCATGGGGACAGTTGGAACTGTCATCCTCATTCCGGATTAAAAAATGTCAAATGTGTGTTTTTCTTTTTCTGTCTCCCTTTCACTCGTTGTTGCCACTCTTTCGAGTTAAATTAAGTGCAGAAAGAGAAATAATGTACCCTATTCCCTTCTGCATTGTTCCTGTTTCTCAATCCTTAAATCTCATGGGTTAAGGAGATGCAGTGTTCGTCCCGCCGTTCCGAGGTCCCTGTTGCCCTCGCCGCTATAGCTCGTACTTCCAGCAAGTTATGGTGCAAAAATTGTTCACCTGGCTGAACGGGGATGAAAAAAAGTCTTAACTAATGGCGCAGGAGGTGAAATGCCCTGCTCCAGCAAGATCCGGCCCAATATGTATAGGGAGCTGGGCACCCATGTTAACAGAGCACCAAGACACAAGAGTAAAATGGGCTGAGCTGCCAAGAACGATCAGACAAGCTGGAATGACATGCTCTAGCAAAAGGCAGTCAAGGCTCATGGAAGTGCAGTGGGGCCGCGATGTGTCCAATCAGTGACCGTGTGTGGTCGACTTTCCCCTTGGGAACCTAGATTTAAATCCAGCCCCGAATTATGGAATCTTGTGTCTTGCGGCTTTAACCTTGGGCAGTGTTGATCCACTTCCTAGTTAGGGTATGGGCTCCCCTCGATGTCTTGTCTCAGAAAAGCTGTGGGATAGTTAATGTTGGAAATAGAGGGGGGTGGGGAAGTCCCGGTGTCCTGGGGTGGAAATGTTTGCTGGGGCAGAGGACACGTATCTTCACGTTTCATCCACCTGTGCTTGAGGCCAACTCTTGGATTGGACATCTTGAGCATATAAATAAGTGGTTTAAGAAATGCTAAGCATTCATTCCCCCTCTCATAGAAACATAGAAAATAGGTGCAGGAGTAGGCCATTCGGCCCTTCAAGTGTGCACCACCATTCAATATGATTATGCACTTCAGTACCCCATTTCTGCTTTCTCTCCATACCCCTTGATCCCTTTAGCCGTAAGGGCCACATCTAACTCCCTTTTTTAAAAAAGAGGGCAGACAAAAGGCAGGTAACTATAGGCCGGTTAGTTTAACATCTGTAGTGGGGAAAATGCTTGAAGCTATCATTTAAGGAAGAAATAGCGGGACATCTAGATAGGAATAGTGCAATCAAGCAGACGCAACATGGATTCATGAAGGGGAAATCATGTTTAACTAATTTACTGGAATTCTTTGAGGATATAACGAGCATGGTGGATAGAGGTGTACCGATGGATGTGGTGTATTTAGATTTCCAAAAGGCATTCGATAAGGTGCCACACAAAAGGTTACTGCAGAAGATAAAGGTACGCGGAGTCAGAGGAAATGTATTAGCATGGATCGAGAATTGGCTGGCTAACAAAGCAGAGAGTCGGGATAAATGGGTCTTTTTCAGGTTGGAAATCGGTGGTTAGTGGTGTGCCACAGGGATTGGTACTGGGACCACAACTGTTTACAATATACATAGCTGACCTGGAAGAGGGGACAGAGTGTAGTGTAACAAAATTTGCAGATGACACAGATTAGTGGGAAAGTGGGCTGTGTAGAGGACACAGAGGCTGCAAAGAGATTTAGATAGGTTAAGCGAATGGGCTAAGGTTTGGCAGATGGAATACAATGTTGGAAAATGTGAGGTCATCCACCTTGTGAAAAAAACAGTAAAAGGGAATATTATTTGAATGTGGAGAAATTACAACATGCTGCGATGCAGAGGGACCTGGGGGTCCTTGTGCATGAATCCCAAAAAGTTAGTTTGCAGGTGCAGCAGGTAATCAGGAAGGCAAATGGAATGTTGGCCTTCATTGCGAGAGGGATGGAGTACAAAAGCAGGGAGGTCCTGCTGCAACTGTATAGGGTATTGGTGAGGCCGCACCTGGAGTACTGCGTGCAGTTTTGGTCACCTTACTTAAGGAAGGTTATACTAGCTTTGGAGGGGGTACAGAGACGATTCACTCGGCTGATTCTGGAGATGAGGGGGTTACCTTATGATGATAGATTGAGTAGACTGGGTCTTTACTCGTTGGAGTTCAGAAGGATGAGGGGTGATCTTATAGAAACATTTAAAATAATGAAAAGGATAGACAAGATAGAGGCAGAGAGGTTGTTTCCACTGGTAGGGGAGACTAGAACTAGGGGGCACAGCCTCAAAATACGGGGGAGCCAATTTAAAACTGAGTTGAGAAGGAATTTCTTCTCCCAGAGGGTTGTGAATCTGGAATTCTCAGCCCAAGGAAGCAGTTGAGGCTAGCTCATTGAATGTATTCAAATCACAGATAGATAGATTTTTAACCAATAAGGGAATTAAGGGTTACGGGGAGTGGGCGGGTAAGTGGAGCTGAGTCCACGGCCAGATCAGCCATGATCTTGTTGAATGGCAGAGCAGGCTCGAGGGGCTAGATGGCCTACTCCTGTTCCTAATTCTTATGTTATGAATATATCTAACAAACTGGCCTCAACAATTTTCTGTGGTAGAGAATTCCACAGGTTCACAATTCTGAGTGAAGAAGTTTCTCCTCATCTCGGTCCTAAATGGCTTACATAGAAAGATAGAAAATAGATGCAGGAGTAGGCCATTCGGCCCTTCGAGTCTGTACCGCCATTCAATGAGTTCATGGTTGAACATGCAACTTCAGTACCCCATTCCTGCTTTCTCGCCATACCCCTTGATTCCCCCTCATAGTAAGGACTACATCTAACTCCTTTTTGAATATATTTAATAAATTGGCCTCAACAACTTTTTGTGGTAGGGAATTCCACAGGTTCACCATTCTCTGGGTGAAGGAAGTTTCTCCTCATCTCGGTCCTAAATGGTTTACCCCTTATCCTTAGACTGTGACCCCTTGTTCTGGACTTCCCCAACATTGGGAACATTTTTCCTGCATCTAACCTGTCCAATCCTGTCAGAATTTTATGTTTCTATGAGATCCCCCCTCATTCTTCTAAATTCCAGTGAATATAAGCCTAGTCGATCCAGTCTTTCTTCATATGTCAGTCCTGCCATCCCAGGAATCAGCCTGGTGAACCTTCGCTGCACTCCCTCAATAGCAAGAATGTCCTTCCTCAGATTAGAAGACCAAAACTGTACACAATACTCCAGGTGTGGCCTCAATAATAAAGACTCAGAAGGTCCCAGATATGAGTTTTAAAATATATATTCTTGGGACGGTTGCCGCTAGCATGTATTGCCCATCCTAAGTTGCTCTTGAGTAGGTGGTGGTGGGTCATCATCTTGAACCGCTGCAGTCTGTGTGGTGAAGGAGCTCCTACAGTGCTGTTAGGGAAGGAGTTCCAGGATTTTGACCCAGTGGCGATGAAGGAACGGCGATACATTTCCAAGTCATTCTGGTGTGTGACTTGGAGCTATTGGTGTTCCCATGCACCTGCTGCCCATGTCCTTCGAGGTGGCGGAGATTGTGTTTTTGACAGGTGCTGTTAAAGAAGCCTTGGTGAGTTGCTGTAGTGCATCCTGTAGATGGTATACACTGCAGCCATGTTGTGTTGGGCACTGTTCATTGCTCTTAGCTGGGGTACCAGTTAGGGTTCTACTAATGACCAGTCTCTGGGCTCTGGGGGAGAGCAATTAGCCAGGATCCAGCGACTCTCCTTAATGGCCCTCCCCACACCACTTGGAGAGTACATGTACATGTGTTGGGTGAGGTCAGACTCACAAACATATCGGGACGTACCAGAGGGCAGCGGCTGCAGGAAGAAAGGGGAGAGAATTGGCAGGAATGGAAGAAACTATCTCCATTGTGTTTGCCAACATGCTGAGCTGCCTGGAATTATTATTGATGCTGACCGCCTGTAGAATATTGATCGTGGCTCACTGTTGCATACTGAGAACATATTCCTTTCAAACTGGTTGTATTTTAAGGACCAGTGAAGACAGTAGCGTGGCTGCCCCAACCCTCCCCCCCCACCCCCCCCCTCGCCGCTTCGGATGGAAAACAAGTTGTAGTTCCAAGATTGCTCGTGCAGACCTGTCATCCTGGTTTCACATGGGGTCCGAGGTCGGGATGCACTTAGGCCATATCTGTATTGGTATCTGTGGTCAGTGCTGTCCTTACCTCCAATGCAATGGTGACCCTGCAAGAACTTGATTGTTAATTAATATTACTGCTGGGAACAGGCGCATTCCGTTGCTGGTGTCTCATCATGGAGCCTCTTTATGAAGAATGCCACACGATATGGTAGGTCTAAGGTCACCAGGTGGAAAATGACCTTCCCCTGCCACCTCACATATGATAGGATTTATCGCATGCTGTAGAGATAAAAACCTGTTGATACTCACCGTTGATTCAGATGTATATAAATATTTTGAAACACTTTGATGTTTGCTTCTTAAGCTTGTAGAATTGTGGAGCAGCAGGGAGTCTGATATGTGCAATAAAACTGTCCCATCGAGCTCCATCTAGCATTCGAAAGCTTCAATAAAGAACCAGATGTTATATGACTTTGATTTTATTAAACAAAATCCCATTTTCCTTGCTTCCATATGTTTTTGTATTAAATGGTAACCATAAAGGTGTCTACAGCAACTTGCATTCTGTTTTTCGGATGAGATATTAAACCAAGGGCTCTCAAGTAGACATAAAAGATCCCATTGCACTATTTCAAAGAAAAGCAGGGCAGTTCTTGGTGTCCTGACCAATATTTTTCCCTCAACCAACATTATCAGGAAACAGATTATCTGGTCATTATCACATTGTTGCCATGTTTCCTTGGTCAGAGAGTTAAGTTTTGAGGAGGTTTTTGTAGGAGCAGAGGGTGGAGGTGGAGTCATGGAAGAAATCCAAGAGCGGGGGCTCCTGGTGGCCTAACCGCCAATAGTGTGACACACAGGGGGTTTCTGCCACACTGCTGGCGAAGTTATGGTGGTGGAGCAGCAGCCACTCTGAGGAAATTCCCAACCAATGGTTTTGGTTTGCAGATGTTGAGCTGGAAGACTCATTCAAGACTGGATGTCGGACAAGCAGACTGGCAGTACAGAGACATTTGAGGTCGAGAGAGGTGATGGAGCGATAGAAGAGGCACATGTGGAACTAAGGTGACAACATAGTCAAGACCTTCGAGAGGAAAGGGAGGTTGGAGGTGGGTTGATAATTGGCAAGGATGGAATTGTCAATGGTGTTTTTATTAGATGGGGGAATCATAATGGGGATTTTGAAGGGGAGAGAGTGGAAGCTGATCCTATATCTATGAAGGATGTCGCTGAGGGGTAATGTGTAAATGAAGGGGTAGGGGCTTAGGATAGATCCTTGGGGGACTGCAGTTGATGCTGTAAGGGTGGGAAGAGACGCCATTGCTGGAGATGTCTGGCTACGTTCAGGTAGGTAGGAGTAGGATCATGCAAGGCCAGTTTGATAGAGTTGGGCAACGGAGGAGAGTCTTTGTCGGAGGATGGCGTGATTGATATGCAGAGAGAATGAGTGGGGATTAAAACCACAGTCACAGAGAATGTTGCTCATGAGTTTGGTTCGGACCATTTGGAGTGATTTAAATGGAGTCATGGACATGGAACTAGGAGGTGAGGTTACAACACATTCAAGATCCTAGAGAGGATAGGGAGGTTGGAGGCAGGTTGATAATTGGCAAGAATGGAGTTGTCCATTTTTTTTTGAGGAGGGGATGATAATGGTGGCTTTGAAGGGGAGAGAGTGGTGCCTGAGGAAAAGGAACCATTGACAACCAGCAGGTATAGTGTTCAGGAAGAGGGGCTGGTTGGTCAGGAATTGAATGGGAAGAGGATTGAGGCAGCGTGAGCTGGGTCTCAAACAGATGAGTCTGAAGAGGGTGGTGGGGGAGGGGACTAGCGAGGTGGACAGTCATTGTTCTATATCCCAACATTATTCTGCTTCTATTGTGCTATATCACCTCGGCAGCACCTTCTCTCCTTTCAGCCCACATCTGTTCCCCAGATGGCCCTGATGACCAAGAAAGAGCACATGTGTAGCCTCTGCATGGAGATGAGGACGATGTAGGAGCCTAAAACTCTTGGGCAGAACTGGGAGAAAAGAATGAGAGGGAGCATACTGCAGGTGTTAAAAATGCTAAAAGGAATGATGATGTCAGCAGTTTAAATTCAGATTAAACCATAGAATTATAAATGGGTACCTAACCTATGGGCTCAGTTGTTAGCACACTCACCTCTGAATCAACAGGTTGTGGGTTCAAGCCCCACTCCAGGGAACACTCCAGGGAACTGAGCACAAAATCTAGGCTGACACTCCAGTGTAGTATCAAAGGAGTGCCGCACTGTCGGAGGTGCCATCTTTCAGATGAGACATTAAATCAAAGTCCTATCTAGCCTCTCAGGTGGATATACAAGATCCCATAGCACTATTATGAAGAAGAGCAGGAGAGTTCTCCCCGGTATCCTGGTCAATATTTATCCCTCAACCAATATCACAAAAAAAAATGAAAATAGGATAGGTGACCAATAGCTTTGTCAAAGAGGTAGGTTTTAAGGCGCATCCTAAAGGAGGAGAGATAGAGAGGCAGAGCAGTTTAAGGAGGTAATTCCAGACTTTAGGGCCTAGGCAGCTAAAGGCATGGTCGCCGGCAGAGCGATGAAAATAGGGGATGCGCAAGAGGCCAGAATTGCAGACATTTTACAGGGTTGTAGGGCTGGAGTAGGTTACAGAGGTAGGGTGGGGTGAGGAGCTGTTAGTGGGAGCTTGCTGTGCGTAAATTGTCTGCCACATTACAACAGCGACTATACTTCAAAAAGTACTTCATTGGCCATAAAGCAGTTTGGGGTATCCTGAGGTTGTGAAAGACACTATAGAAATGCAAGTCTGACTTTCAGGGGACCAGCAGCGGTGTGGGAGTGAGACTGAGTGACGAATGTTAATGGAACATTTCTTCACAACAGTGCTAGGATAAATGGCTGGGCTGAAATAAAGAAAAAATATTAATAACGTGGGCAGGGAGCGATGGGAGAGGGTTTATCAATGAAAGGGTTAACACATTGCACAGCGCTGATGATGTAGATTTTGGTGTAAGTCATGTGGTCACAGCACCAAGGAATGTGGAGCCTGCACTTAAAATACAGGGCAATTTGCAAAAAGAATTTCTTCCCAACTGAACCCATTCCTCCTGTCAGCCATGATCTAATTAAATGGTGAAACAGGCTCCAGGGGCTGAATGTCCTCCGCCTGTCCCCTTGTCCCTCTGTCTTGAAGCTGGGCTACAGTTGTGTTGGCGCTGCTCACCCTCCATTACATAGAAACATAGAAACATAGAAAATAG
The DNA here is from genome assembly GCF_044704955.1 of Pristiophorus japonicus. Classification (NCBI taxonomy): domain Eukaryota; kingdom Metazoa; phylum Chordata; class Chondrichthyes; family Pristiophoridae; genus Pristiophorus; species Pristiophorus japonicus. The sequence continues at coordinate 295,756,034 of NC_091981.1, read as the reverse complement.
GTGCAGGAGTAGGCCATTCGGCCCTTCTAGCCTGCACCGCCATTCAATGAATTCATGGCTGAACATTCGAGTTCATGGCTGAACATTCAACTTCAGTACCCCATTCCTGCTTTCTCGCCATACCCCTTGATTCCCCTAGTAGTAAGGACCTCATCTAACTCCTTTTTGAATATATTTAGTGAATTGGCCTCAACAACTTTCTGTGGTAGAGAATTCCACAGGTTCACCACTCTCTGGGTGAAGAAGTTCCTCCGCATCTCGGTCCTAAATGGCTTACCCCTTATCCTTAGACTGTGACCTCTGGTTCTGGACTTCCCCAACATTGGGAACATTCTTCCTGCATCTAACCTGCCTAAACCCATCAGAATTTTAAATGTTTCTATGAGGTCCCCTCTCATTCTTCTGAACTCCAGTGAATACAAGCCCAGTTGATCCAGTCTTTCTTGATAGGTCAGTCCCGCCATCCCGGGAATCAGTCTGGTGAACCTTCTCAAGTGACCGTTCTTTGGTAGTGGGCTATTTTGCAATGAGCTGGGGTGGGGCATCGCTGGCCTCAGCAGATGTCCCGCATGTGCGCACTTCCAGAAGGGGTAGCACTGGGTCCCAATCAGGGATGTTCTTCCTTCCATAATCCAGGGTCAATGGTGCCAAGTGTAGTACTGAGATTGGCTAACTCACCACTGGCCGTGGGATTGAACCTCAGTCCTTTCTGATCTGTGTCGGTTCTCTGATCACTGCTTTACCTTCTGCTATTGGAGGGGAGTTACTTCATGTTCATGCAACCCATTCTCATGATATAAATACCGTAGGACCAGAGGGAGGCCATTCAGCCCCTCGAGACTGTCCCACCATCCAATTAGATCACGGCTGATCTGTACCTCAACTCTATTTACCCATCGTTGCTCCAGATCCTTACATAAGAACATAAGGAATAGGAGCAGGAGTAGGCCATTTGGCTCCTCAAGTCTGCTCCGCCATTCAATAAGATCATGGCTCCACTTCTCTGCCCGCTCCCCATAACACTTGACTTCCTTATCATTCAAAAATATGTCAATCTCCTTCAATATATTCAATGACCCAGCCTCCACAACTCCCTGGGGTAGAGAATTCCAAAGGTTCACGAACCTCTGAGAGAAGAAATTCCTCCTCATTTCTGTCTTAAATGGGTGTCCCCTTGTTCTGAAACTATGCCCCCTAGTTCTAGATTCCCTCATGAAGGGAAACATCCTCTCTGCATCTACCCTGTCAAGACCCCTCAGAATCTTATACATTTCAATAAGATCTCCTTTCATTCTACTAAACTCCAATGAATATAAGAACATAAGAACATAAGAAATAGGAGCAGGAGAAAGCCATACGGCCCCTCGAGCCTGCTCCGCCATTTAATACGATCATGGCTGATCCGATCAGGTCCACTTCCCTGCCCGCTTTCCATAACCCCTTATTCCCTTATCGTTTAAAAAACTGTCTATTTCTGTCTTAAATTTATTCAATGTCCCAGCTTTTACAGCTCTCTGAGGCAGCAAATTCCACAGATCCACAACCCTCTGAGAGAAAACAATTTCTCCTCATCTCAGTTTTAAATGGGCAGCCCCTTATTCTAAGATTATGCCCCTTAGTTCTAGTCTCCCCTATCAGCGGAAACATCCTCTCTGCATCCACATTGTCAAGCCCCCTCATAATCTTATACGTTTTGATAAGATCACCTCTCACTCTTCTGAATTCCAAGGAGTAGAGGCCCAACCTACTCAACCTTTCCTCATAAGTCAACCCCCTCATCTCCGGAATCAACTGAGTGAACCTTCTCTGAACTGCCTCCAAAGCAAGTATATCCTTTCGTAAATATGGAAACCAAAATCCCACGTAGTATTCCAGGTGTGGCCTCACCAATATCTTATATAGCTGTAGCAAGACTTCCCTGCTATTTTTACTCCATAAAGGCCAAGATACCATTGGCCTTCCTGATCACTTGCTGTACCTGCATACTATCCTTTTGTGTTTCATGCACAAGTACCCCCAGGTCTGGCTGTACTGCAGCACTTTGCAATCTTTCTCCATTTAAATAATAACTTGCTCTTTGATTTTTTTCTGCCGAAGTGCATGACCTCACACTTTCTAACATTATAATCCATTTGCCAAATTTTTGCCCACTCACTTAGCCTGGTCTATGTCCTTTTGCAGATTTTGTCCTCATACATTGTTTTTCCTCCCATCTTTGTATCATCAGCAAACTTGGCTACGTTACACTCAGTCCATTCCTCCAAGTCATTAATATAGATTGTAAATAGTTGGGGTCCCAGCATTGATCCTTGCAACACCCCACTGGTTACTGATTGCCAACCTGAGAGTGAACCATTTATCCCCACTCTCTGTTTTCTGTTCGTTAGCCAATCCTCTATCCATGCTAATATATTATCCCCAACCCCGTGATCTTTTATCTTGTGCAGTAACCCTTTATGTGGCACCTTGTCAAGTGCCTTCTGGAAATCCAACCTGCCCAACCTGCTCAACCTTTCTTCCTATGACAACCCCTTCATCTCAGGAATCAGCCTCGTGAACCTTCTCTGAACAACCTCCAACGTAAGTATATCCTTCCTCAAATAAGGAGAGCAAAACTGTAAGCAGTACTCCTGGTGTGGTCTTCCCTGCTTTTATATTCCATACCTAATAAAACTATCGATCTCTGTGTTGAAATTTACAATTGACCCCCCCAGCATCCACTGACAGTTGGGGGAAAGAATTCCAAATTTTCCCTACCCTTTGTTTGAAAATGTGCCTTCTGATTTCACTCCTGAATGGCCTGGCTCTAATTTTAAGATTGTCCAACCCTTGTTCTGGATTCCCCCCCACCAGAGGAAATAGTTTCTCTGCATCTCTCCTTATCGAATCCCTTCATCAATTTAAACACTTCAATTAGATCACCCCTCAACCTTCTAAACTCAATTGTCAGCTGTGACTCAGTGTGTAGCACACTCGCCTCGGAGTCAGAAATTTGTGGGTTCAAATCCCACTCCAGGAACTTGAGCATATAAATCTAGGCTGACATTCCAGTGCAGTGCTGAGGGAGTGCTGTACTGTCGGAGGTGCTGTCTTTCAGGTGAGATGTTAAAGCGAGGCCCCGTCTGCCCTCTCAGGTGGATGTAAAAGATCCCACGGCACTATTTCGAAGAAGAGCAGGAGAGCTATCGCCGGTGTCCTGGCCAATATTTATCCCTCAACCAACGTCACTAAAACAGATTATCTGGTCATTATCGCATTGCTGTTTGTGGGAGCTTGTTGTGCGCAAGTTGGCAAACGCCTTTCCCACATTACAACAGTGACTACACTCCAAAAGTACTTCATTGGCTGTAAAACGCTTTGAGACAGCCGGTGGTCGTGAAAGGCGCTATATAAATCCAAGTCTTTTTTTTAACAAACCAATATCCTTAGCCTAGTGTGCATCTCTCACACAGAATTTGATCGTGTGTGTGTATACATCTGCAGCTGAGTTTTGCTGCATGTTAATTGGTGCTCAATACCCATACAGGTTGAGCATATGTTGAAGCCTGAGGCCTGTAATACCATGGGTGTGAAACTAGTCTTGACATTAACGAGAGACTTAATCTCAGAATAATACAGTTGGCAGATGAGGCAGGTGTCAAGAGATACTGTCTTGAATTGGGTAAAAAGGGCCATCCAGTCAGTTCCTATAAGCAATAATATGTATATTATTTTTTCAGGCAGAATAATTGGATGCTTCTGCTAACAGTAATTAGGCTGGCCGAATTTGTCTGTGATGTAGGCCTCACAATGAACAAGATCTCTACAGAAAATTAATTCTAACAGTTTGGATTTTATTTTTAGATGTATCATGATGATAACATAGATAGATTATTGATTATAAGATATGAATTCTGGGCACCACTTTGGTGGCCCACATGGCTACCAATATTTGCGATTGGCCAAATAAATGATGACCAATTATGATGGCCAGAACAGGCCATACCAGTCCGCAGTTGAAACTTTGGCTAACCATTTGTTAATTTTGGCTACCAAAATTTCAGACGTGTCCGATGAGATTGAAGTCAAAATGTCGAGACCAGAAAGCAATAATGGCAAGTTACTCAATACAAAAGCAAAATACTGCGGATGCTGGGTTACTGAAATAAAAACAGAAAATGCCGGAAATACTCAAGCAGGTCAGGCAGCATCTGTGGAGAGAGAAACAGAGTTAATGTTTCAGGTCGATGATCCTACTGAAATGTGAACTCTGTAGCTGAACCACTCTGTTCGCAACCTTGGTGTCATATTGGATCCTGAAATGAGCTTTCGACCACATATCTGCAGCATAACTATCTGCCTATTTCCACCTCCGTAACATCGCCCAGGTCCGCCCCTGCCTCAGCTCATCAGCTGCTGAAGCCCTCATCCGTGCCGTTGTTGCCTCTAGACTTGACTATTCCAACGCACTCCTGGCTGGCCTCCCACATTCTACCCTACATAAAGTAGAGGTGATCCAAAACTCGGCTGCCCTTGTCCCAACTCGCCCCACGTCCCGCTCACCCATCACCCCTGTGCTCGCTGACCCACAATTGGCTCCTGGTTAAGCAATGCCTCGATTTCAAAATTCTCATCCTTGTTTTTAAATCCCTCCATGACCTCGCCCCTCCCCATCGCTGTAATCTCCTCTAGCCCCACAACCCCCCGAGATGTTTGCGCTCCTCTAATTCTGCCCATCTGAGCATCCCTAATTATAATCGCTCAACCATTGGTGGCCATGCCTTCTGTTTCCTGGGCCCCAAGCTCTGTAATTCCCTCCCTAACCTCTCCGCCTCTCTACCTCTCTTTCCTCCTTCAAGACACTCCTTAAAACCTAGCCCTTTGACCAAGCTTTTGGTCACCTGCCCTAATTTCTCCTTATTTCTCCTTATGCAGCTTGGTGTCAATTTTCTAAACTCATAACACTCCTGTGAAGCACCATTAGATGTTTCACTACACTAAAGGTGCTATATAAATACAAGTTCTTGTTGTTGTGTTGGTCCTGGCACCATCCTGGTCAAAAATATCCGTAATATTCTCCATGACAGCAACTGTGGGTCTATGTCCCTGATTGCCCTCAACGGCCAGTCCTCAGTCTTCTGCACTATAGGCCATTCCATTCTCATCTCCAGCTCTTCTCCACACTTAATCTTCTGCTCCTGCTCCCATCTCTCCCCAGTGCAGTAATGACATCTCTAATGGTTTCCCCTCACGTGCCTCCAGCATGTTCCCAGGATTCCATCTTTGGTCCCTTCCTACTTATCCTCTATTGTATAAGAACAGAAGAAATAGGAGCAGGAGAAGGCCATCTGGCCCCTTGAGCCTGCTCCGCCATTCAATAAGATCGTGGCTGATCTGGTATCTTAAGAAATGTGGGGGGGAAATCAATTATTGCCCAAACCAAGCTACTGAGGTTAGAGGTTCTGTCTGACCAACATGACGTTGACAATCTCTCGCTTTAGGAAGACACCTCAATAACCGATGTGAGCAGACTGAGACCAGCCACCAGTCTCTAAATGCATTACCTGGAGGCTGGGTGTGAGAACCCTTGCTCCTACAGTACATACTTCTGGTCGACTTATGATAATAAGGATACCGAGGCACTGGAGACGGTGCAAAAAAAAGATTTAAAAGGATGATACCAGAACTGAAAGGTTATTACTATTTGAAAGACTGAACAGGCTGGGGCTCTTTTCTCTAGAAAAGAGATGGCTGGGGTGGGTGACCTGATGGAGGTCCTTACAATGATGAAGGGGTTCTCCTGAGTAGACGTCGAGACGATGTTTCCATTTGTGGGAGAGTTCGAAACTAGGGGCAGAACTCGGAGGTGGGAAACCATCATTGATAAGGATGGTTTGTCCTTCCACTCTGCTTTCTTGACCCGCGGGAAAGATTGATGGATCTCGTGCACAGAGTGTGAGGCAGCATTGCTTAGTATGGCTTTGTTCAAGTCTCTGCCTAAAGTTGTCCTGTCCTGGACAGTCACAATCCACATCAAGCCCCACTCCAGAGACCCGAGCACAAAAATTGAGGCTGACACGCTCAGTGCAGTGCTGAGGGAGCGCTGCACTGTCGGAGGTGCCGTCTTTCAGATGAGACGTTAAACCGAAGCCCCATCTCCTCTCTCGGGTGGACGTAAAAGATCCCACTGCACTATTTCAAAGAAGAGCTGGGGAGTTATCCCCGGTGTCCTGGCCGATATTGATCCCTCAATCAATGACACTAAATGTTGCTGTGTGTGGGAGCTTGCTGTGCGCCAATTGGGTGCCGTGTTTCCTACATTACAACAGTGACTACACTTCAAAGGTACTTCATTGGCTGTAAATCACTTTGGGATGTCCTCTGGTCAAAAGGCGCTACAGAAGTGCAAGTTCTTTCTTTCAGTGATTTTACAATTGATCGGTATGGGTTACCAGTCTATATTAGGTGGATGTATGTTGCTAATTTATAGGTGGGTGAGGGTTACTCGTTTACATTAGATGATTGTGGATTACTAGTTTAGTGTAGGGGGATCTGGGAGTGTTTGATGGGATGGTGCAGAGGGAGCTTTACTCCGTATCTAACCCGTGCTGTACCTGCCCTGGGAGTGTTTGATGGGACAGTGTAGAGGGAGCTTTACTCTGTATCTAACCTGTGCTGTACCTGCAATGGGAGTGTTTGATGGGATAGTGTAGAGGGAGCTTTACTCTGTATCTAACCACTGCTGTACCTGCCCTGGGAGTGTTTGATGGGATAGTGTAGAGGGAGCTTTACTCTGTATCTAACCCATACTCTGGCAGTGTTTGATGGGACCCATGCAGTTCGCGAAACCACTGTTTATAATTGATATGGGTTATTTTACTGCTCTGGATTGTAACCTTGTTATGACACAGATATTAAAGTGCAAGTCAGCTTATTGCTGAAGGACTAGTTATTGATTTAAACAATACTACAGTGCTAACAGTGAGCAGGCCAGACAGCTCTGATTTCCTGATGACATCACACTGGGAGCTGAGCTATTAAAGGTAAAGGTAGCAGATTCCTCAATGTGTTGATCACCCTGCGATTGACCAGAATTGTTGCACCTGTTATCAAATTTCTCAAGTGAAATATGAAAGAAACATTTACAAACAGGGGACAAAGCTTTTTGTTTTTAGTTAGACGGAGGCTAAGATAGCAGCCGCTTCACATGTGGATGTGAGTTTGAATGTGCTGTATGTGTGAGTGTGTGTGTGTGTGTGTGTGTGTGTGTGTGTGAGTGTTTGTGTGTGTGTGTGTAAGAGTGTGAGTGTGTGTGTGTGTGAGTGTGTGTGTGAGTGTGAGTGTGTGTGTGTGAGAGCGTGTGTGTGTGAGTGTGTGTGTGTGTGAGTGAGTGTGTGAGCGTGTGTGTGTGTGTGAGCATGTGTGAGTGTGAGTGTGTGTGTGTGTGTGTGTGAGCGTGAGCGTGAATGTGAGTGTGTGTGTGAGTGTGTTTGAGTGTGTGTGTGTAAATGTGAGTGCGAATGTATAAATGTGAGTTCAAGTGTGTAAATGTAGTGGGAGTGTGTAACTGTGAGTGAGTGTGAGTGTGTGAAGGTGTAAGTGTGTAAATGTGAGTGTGGGTATATTAATGTGAGCGAGTGTGTAAATGTGTGTGTGTAAATGTGCGTGAGTATGTGAATGTGAGTGAGCGTGAGTGAGTGTGTAAATGTGTGTCTGTAAATGTGTGTGTGCATGAGTGTGAGTGAGTGCGAGTGAGTATGTAAATGTGTGAGCGTGTAAATACATGAGTGTGTACATGTGAGTATGTGAATGTAAGTGAGTGTGAATGAGTCTGTAAACGAGTGAGTGTGTAAATGTGCGAGTGTGTAAATGTGAGTGTGCGTATGTGAATGTGAGTGAGTGTGAGTGAATGTGTAAATGCATGACTGTGACCTTGTGGACTCTGCCAGTGGGCCAGCTATCACTGCCCCTCTACTCATCTCCCTCCACAATCCCCGTTCACTTGTGAACAAGGCCCTGACCATCCGTGAGCTTATCGTGGATGGTTGCATCAGCATCACGGCCTTGACGGAAACCTGGCTGAGGTGTGAAGATACCTTATCCCTAAATGAGGCCTCCCCACCTGGCTATACCCTCCACCACCTGCCCTACCCAAACCGGTGTGGTGACGGTGTGGCTCTCATCACCAAATCATGGCTTGGTCTGTCCCCCGACTCCTCCAGCACTTTCTCCACATTCTCTACGGTCCATCCAAGTACCACGCCCAATTTCTCTGCAATATCTTCACCGTTTTCCTCCCTCAGCCTCTGCACCGAGCGACTTCTAACCCTCAGTGATTTCACCCTCCTCTCAATTCATCGTGCTCTCTCTCCTCTGATTTCACTGCCCTCCTATCCTCCCTTTAATCTCTCCCTCCATATACACTTCCGTACCCACATTCATGACCAGCTCCTCAACCTTGCCACCTTACATGGTCTCGCTACTCCCATCCTGCCAATCACAGATAAAGGCTTTCCATCCATCTCCCCTTCCCCCTCCCAACCCTGTTGTGTCCAGCCCTGTTAAAAATTCCCCAAGTCACTTGCAACTGCACTTTCAAATTCCAAACTGTGCAGCCTTTGGCCCACCATTCACCATGACATTTGTGCAGCTACCTGCAATGTATTTGCTTCATGGGTTCTTTGCTTAAGAATTCACAGCAACACGTTGCCACTAAGAACTAGTTGGTTTATTAGCAAAAGGTTTAACAATCACACTACACATTACCATTTCATCCACCAGGCTCACAACTGCATACCTCATCATGGATGGCCTAAACCCAACTGGCTGGGGTTTTATTGAGTCTTGTGAACATCACGTGATTGGCTATGCCACTCCCAACTCAACAACTCTACAACTATTTTAGTAAGTTGATCTTGCTGCTCTACAAACCTGTGAGCATACTCCCAGGTGTAGACATTACACTACCGATCAGCTCAACCACACCCTCACCACCATCTTTGGTCAATTGTCCCCATTAAAACTATTACTCTCTCTCCCCCTGGTTGTTCCCCCTGGTATGGCCCCCATCACTGCTCCCTTAAGTCCAAGGGATGCAGACTTGAATGCATATGCCGGACACCTAATTTAACTATTCAGTGCTAAATCTGGCAGGACCACATAAAATACTATTGAGTCCTGTTCCGCTCTGCTAGAACTGCACACTATTCCAAGCAAAGATAAACCCCAGCTTCTCTTCCCAATTACAAACCCTCTTCTTAAACCCATCTCCCCTGCCTCCTACACCCTCACCTCCAACAATAAGTTCGTGGAGCTCATGGACTTCTTTGTCAATAAGATTGAGTCCATCCCTTCAGCTGCCTCTGCCACTTCCCTTCCTTCCCCTAGCCCACCGGACCAAACTTCCTCTAAGGTTCCCCCCTGCCCTAGCCCTAAACTCGCATCTTTCTCTAGTTTCTCTCCATTCTCCACTCCGAGCTCAACTTGTCCATGAGATCCACCTCCTGCTCCGTCTACCACATTCCCACTAAACTGCTGACCTTCCTGGCCCTCATGTTAGCTGATACCATTAATGGTCTGTTCCCCTCTCCATCAATCTGTAGTTATCACCTCCTCCTCAAAAAACCCATCTGTGCTTGCAAACTACCTAGCTCCAGCCTCCCTTTCCTCTCCAAAGTCCTTGAACATGTTGTTGCCTCCCAAATCCGTTTCCATCTTTTCCGCAACTCCATGTTTGAACCTCCAATCAGATTTCTGTCCCTGTCACAGCACTGAAATGCTCTGGTCAAAGTCACAAATTACATCCTATGTGCCTGTGGCCATGGTAAACTATCCCTCCTCGTCTTTCTGGACCTGTCTGCAGCCTTTGTCACAGTGGACCACTCCATCCTCCTCCAAAGCCTCGCCACCGTCATCCAGCTGGGTGGAACTGCACTCGCCTTGTTCCATTCTTATCCAGTTGGAGCCAGAGAATCACCTGCAATGGCTTCTTTACCCACCCCTGCACCATTATCACTGGTGTCCCCCAATGATCTATCCTTGGCCCCCTCCTATTTCTCAACTACATGCTGCCCCTAGGTGACATCATCCGAAAACACAACGTCAGTTTCCACATGTACGCTGACGACACCCAGCTCTGCCTCTCCACCACCTCTCTCGAACCCTCCACTGCCTCTGATTTGTCAGACTGCTTGTCCGACATCCAGTATTGGATGAGCAGAAATGTTCTTCAATGAATGATTAGGAAGACTGAAGCCATTATCTTCGATCCCCATCACAAAATCCGTTCCCTAACCACTGGCACCATCCCTCTCCCTGGTCATTGTCTGAGGCTGAATCAGACTGTTCACAATCTTGGCATCATATTTGGCCCTGAGCTGAGCTTCCAACCACAAATCCACTCCATCACTGCCTATTTCCACCTCCATTACATCGCCCATCTCCGCCCTTGCCTCAGCTCATCTGCTACTGAGACCCTCATCCATGCCTTTGTTACCTCTAGACGCAATTATTCCAACGCACTCCTGACCAGCCACCCATCTTCCATCCTCCGTAAACTTCCTGATTAAGCAACGCGTCCAGTTTAAAATTCTCATCCTTGTTTTCAAATCCATCCATGTCCTCGCCCCCTCCCTATCTCTGTAACATCCTTCAGCCCCGAGATGTCTGCGCTCCTCCAATTTTTTCCTCTTGAGCATCTCTGATTATTATCACTCAACCATTGGTGGCCATGCCTTCAGCTGCCTAGGCCCCGAGCTCTGGAATTCACTCCCTCTCTGCCTCTCTCCTTTAAGACGTTCCTTAAAAGCTACCTTTTCCAAGCTTCCACCAGCTCAGCCCCACCTGTGTCTTTAAGTTCTCCTATAAGATGTTGGAATAAATTGGCTTCATAACATCAGATAAATAGAAGAGATTAATTATATATGAGACTGCAGTCATTGTCCAGCCTAATGATAATTCAAAACGCACGGCCACTTTAGTTACTGTTATTGTATACAAAAATAAAACTGCAACGTTTAGCGTGCATCAATCTGTGAGCCTGCTAGTTAAATATCATGCCCCGTGTCTGGTTTAAGACCTGCCGCTATGCTTTTTGCTTGAGTCTCCTCGTGTCTCCAACTCTGATTGGACATATTCCTGGAGGTTTCATCACCTGACCTCCCACCTCCACCCAATCAAACCACCTGTTTTCCCGTCTCCAATATTTTCATAGTCAATAAACGAAAGTGTTCAAAGAAAATGAACAAAAAAAGACACCATTTTTTTTAGTGTCCCTATGATTTTTTCTCTTCTGATTTTCCTGCTTGTAACTGTATCCTGGAGATTCGTTCCCAGAGACTTCAGGACCATCCTGGAGGGTTGCCGACCCATTTCCTGCATTCAGCTGGGTCTTTGCTATTCACCTGTTCATATCGGCCGGGAGTGGGATGAGGGGGGGGAGGCGGGGGTGGGGTGAGGGGGGGGGAGGCGGGGGTGGGGTGAGGGGGGGGAGGCGGGGGTGGGGTGAGGGGGGGGAGGCGGGGGTGGGGTGGGGGGTGGAGGGGGGTGCGGGGAGAGAGGAGATGAGTGAAGCTCGGATCGTGTCTCCGAGCATCAGATATTCTATCTGTCAGCTGATCAACAGAGCCCTCCACACCCCTCCCCCCCCCAACCCTCCCCACCACCACCACCAAGTGGGAAAGGATTTGGGAGTGATCCCTGATCAGAACCTTCAGTTTAGAATCTGTTGTGGTGATCTGACTGCGTTCTTTAAAATAATGAAGGGATTCGATAGGGTAGATAGAGAGAAACTATTTCCTCTGGTCGGGGCAGGGGAGAGACTCCAGAACAAGGGGGAATAATGCTAAAATTAGAGCCAGGCCGTTCAGGGTGAAATCAGGGAGCACTTCTTCACACAAAGGCTACTGGAAATCTGGAACTCTCTCCCACAAAGGGCTGTGGGTGCTGGGGGGGCAATTGGAGCTTTCGAGACTGAGATTGGTAGATTTTATTGGATAAGGGTATCAGGGGATATGGAGCAAAGGAGGGTAAATGGAGTTGAGTCGCAGATCAGCCATGATCTAATTGAATGGTGGAACAGGCTTGAGGGGTTGAATGGCCTCCTCCTGTTCCTAATGTTATTATGAGCCTGAAAGCACTTATTAATAAGGATTTTGGAGATACTGGGATGTATCTAACATAGTAACATAGTAAAATTATAACACAGTAAATGAACAATACAGTTACATAATCACATCCAAACTAGGAACAAGGGCCTCTTAGTTGAGTGTGGCTCAGATTGGGAGCTAGACTTGAGCCTGCTCCTGTTCTGTGACACTGAGAGACAGTGCCCTAATGGAAAAAAGAACTTGCATTTATAATGCTTTTCATGACCGTAGGATGTTGCAAAGTACTTTACAGTCACTTTTTGAAGTGTTCACTGATGTAATGTAGGAAGTAATGCGGCCAATTTGTGCACTGCAAGCTCCCACAAACAGCAATGTAACAATGACCAGATAATCTGGTTTAGTGATGTTGGTTGAGTGATAAATATTGGCCAGGACACCGGGGAGAACATCCGCCTGAGAGAGCAGACGGGGCCTCGGTTTAACGTCTCATCCGAAAGACAGCACATCTGACAGTGCAGCGCTCCCTCAGCACTGCACTGGGAGAGTCAGCCTGGATTCTGTGCTCAAGTCTTTTGGAGTGGGACTTGAACCCACGACCTTCTAACTCAGAGATGAGAGTGCACCCCACTGAGTCACGACAAGATCTACAGTCTAACAGTTGGGCATAAATAATTCCATTGCAATCGATTAGAATGGAAGTGAATGGGAGATTAACTCGGTCTAGAAGAATTCCAGTGTATCGGAGGGAATGTCGAGGAGAATGTTCTATTGGAAGCTACATAATGGGTGTGAATAGGAAATGAAATGTTAAATTGGAATCTATAGAGTGGGGTATTGAATGCGAAGAGAATGGGATGAATGGAGACCAATGGGTGTATTAGAATTAATACAATGAGGGTGAATTATCGCAGACCTCCAATGTTCTACAGATAATTGAGACTACTTCATACAGACACCAATCGACTGAAGAAAGGACAGATGTTCGACATATGGGAGAATCTATTCCTTTCCAGTTAATGATACTCATTCCAGTCTAATGAATCCTTTCAGTGAGCGCTTCCTTTTCTCTTTCATAAGGAAATTTCTCCCCATTAGGGATCGACTTCTTGCTAGGGTACAGTTCCACTCTCACACTGAGCCAATGTGTCTAATATTATTACGTGAAACATGACATCAGAACTAAATACATCTCTGTCCTCAAATTGTATCTGTAAATGCACTCACGGCAGCAGGTTATACTAGACAGTGAACAGGAGAGGCAATGCTTCCTGATTGCCCCCTCTCTAGCCCAGAGGGGACTGAAGTTTAAATATCATCCTTGGCTCAGTGGGTAGCACTCTTCTCACTGAGTCAAAAGGTCATGGGTTCACAGCCCCATTCCAGAGACCTTGAGCACATAAGAATATAAGAAATAAAAGCAGGAGTCGGCTATTTGGCCCCTCGAAACTGCTCCGCCATTCAATAAGATCATGGCTGATCTGATCATGGATTCAGCTCCACTTCCCTGCCCGCTCCCCATAACTTTTTACTCCCTTATCGCTCAAAAATCTGTCTATCTCCGCCTTGAATATATTCAATGACCCACAGCTCCCTGGGGCAGGCCGACATTCCCAGTGCCCTACTGAGGGAACGCTGCACTGTTAGAGGTGCCGTCTTTTGAATAAAACGTTATACTGAGTGTCTGCCCTCTCAAGTGGACATAAAAGATCCCATGTCACTATTTCGAAGAAGAGCAGGGGAGTTCTTCCCGGTGTCCTGGTCAATATTTACCCCTTAACCAACATCACTAAAACAGATTAATGGGCCATTTATCTCACTGCTGTTGGTGGGAACTTGCTGTGCACAAATTGTTCTTTCGCCATACATAACAATAATAAAGCCATCCTTTGGGACTTCCTGAGGACATTAAAGGTGCTATACATGAGTACACGTTCTCTCCTCACACACACTACTGTCACCCTGGCCACGATCAGCTAACTCAGCACAGAGCCGGGATTCAGCCGGGGTTTTACTAATCTGTTTGTTCAGTAACAGAGGGTTGTAAATCTGTGGAATTCGCTGCCTCAGAGAGCTGTGGAAGCTGGGTCATTGAATAAATTTAAGACAGAGATAGACAGTTTCTTAACCTATAAGGGATTAAGGGGTTATGGGGAGCAGGCAGGGAAGTGGACCTGAGTCCATGATCGGATCAGCCATGATTGTATTAAATAGCGGAGTAAGCTCGAGGGGCCGAATGGTGTACTCCTGCTCCTATTTCTTATGTTCTTATGTTCTTATAACGTTACTGCCTCAACCATATGAATAGAGAAACACCCTTTGATAGGAAACCCCTTTACAGGGTAACTCTTAAAACCTTTTAAAGTGAAATTCCTTCTATAATGTAGCAGGAACATTATAAATTTAACATTTATCCCTGTAAAACGGGCGCAATGATGTTGGATTTAGTACAGTGACGGATTGGACCTGATTTGCCCATGTGTTTGGGCTGTCACTAAAGTTATAGGGCCTTTTTTAGAGGGGAAAGATATTCACTACCCTTTGTGTGAAAAAGTATTTCCTAATTTCACTCCCAGCTCTAAGTTTAAGGTTATGCCCCTTTTTCTGGATTCCTCCACCAGAGGAAATAATTTCTCTGTATGTACACTATCAAATCTTTTTATCGTTTTAAAGACCTTGATTAGATCACCCCTTCTAAACTCAAGGAAATACAAGTCAAATTTATGCCACCTGTCCTCATAATTTAACCCTTTCAGCCCTGGTATCATTCCGGTGAATCTGTGCTGCAACCTCGCTAAGGTCACTTTATCCTTCCTGAGGTGCGGAGCCTGGAACTGAACACAGTTAGTCCAGCTGGGGTCTGACCAAGGCTCAGAACAACTGAAGCACTTTTACATTCCAGCCCCTTTGAGATAAGGGAGTCCAGGACAGAGTAATTCCATTAGGCCTTTGGAAGGGTAGTCAGTACAGATTTGTTAAATGTGACACTTGTTGGACAAATTTAATAGAACTTTTTTGAATAAATAATTGCTGGATTGTTAAGTGGGATACAGCAGATGCAGAGTATATGGAGATGGTTTCTCAGAAGCTGTTTCGACAATGAATCTCACATGAGGTTTGTTAGAAAAATTCAGGTGTATGGTATAAGAAGAAATACAGCAGCCTGGATAAAAAGTTGTTTGGAAGACAGGAAATAAAGAGTTAAATAAACGGGCGTTTCTTGAATTGGAGCAGGGTTGAAAGTGATGGAGCCCAGGCTCAGTGTTGGATATCCTGTTGGCCATGATTGATATATTATATATATAATTTGGTATTGGGTATAGAGAACATAATCTGATGATTGTTACTTGCAGATACCACAAAAGTACAGAGATTTGGCACAGAGTGAGGATGATTGTAAAAAAGATCTACAGGAAGATATAGTGGAATGGACAGACAGGCGGCAGATGCAATTCAATGTTGATTATTATGAGGCAATACATTGTGGGGGGAAAAAGAAATAATGATACAGTCAATGGAAAGTCACTGAAGGGTGTGCTTGAACAGAGAGGTTTAGATGTTCAAATACATAAATCTCTGAAAATGCGGGAAAGGTAGCTAAAGCCATAAAAGATGGCAACAACCGTTTTATAAATACAGGGATAGAAAACAAGAGTGAAAAAGTGATGTTAATTTAGTACCAAACATTGATTAGGCCACAGTTGAAGTACTGTGTGCAGTCTTGGGACAATTATATTAATGATTAAAGTAGAGAAAGAACATTAAATCAACGGAGACCGTACAACTCAGGGCTGATACCATAGGAGGATAAATTGGCCTCCTTTGCGCCTCCCGTTAGTGCCTGCAGGGGGCAATAACGGGGCACTAAGGGGTTGCCGACCGGACACAGTGAAATTACCGACGCCCACGAACTTCCACGGCGGGTTTGCGCTGGCGCTAAGACTTACCGCTTCGATCTTTTGCGTCCGGAGATCGTGATGCTCTCCGGCGCGCAGTGACCCGTTATGGCCCCGGATGTAAAATTCTGCCCCCTGCAAGATCGCCGCGCATCTACAGCTGCTGGAGGCATTGTCACCTCGGCTGGCCGCTTGGGGAGCGATATTTCAAGGCAGTGGTGGTCAGATCGGGCAAAATGTAATTCTGTCCCCAGCTGTTGGATTTAGATTTCTTTGGAACCCGCGATTGCTCAGCCCTGCACTCTCAGAGTGCTTGGGGCTGTTCTGCACGTATCGCAGGTGTCATCGGTGAATATACACAGCCTGAGGATTCAACCAACGCAGCATTGGCCCTTTGCTTTAAGGGAAGGAAGGAGCCGGTAAACTCGGCAGCACTGCACTGACCATCGTGCATCGCTCTGCGATACCGCCCCTCTCACTCCCCGTAGCGCTCTAAGGGAAGTGGTAGTGCTTGATTTAGTGTTCCACTTCCCTCTTGGAGTGCTACAGCGGAGATTCCCGTCAGTATCAATTCTTTAGCGCCCAGCGATACTTTTGTGCTCCCGCAAAAATTATCGCCCCAAACGGGACGCTGCGCAAGTTCTAGCCCAAAGGTTATGAGGCGAGACTTCAGATACTGGGACTATATCTGCTGCAGCAAAGAAGGATAAGAGGAGATTGAATAGAGATGTTTAATTATGAAGGGGTTTGATAGAGTGAACAAGGAAAGACTGTATCCTCTGGTTGGGAATCAGTGAAGCGCGCTCAATAATTTAAAATGATCAATAAGAGAGCGAGGAGAGGGGCGGAAAGGAATGTATTTGCACTGTGGGTTGTTGGACTATTGAATGCTTTGCCACAGGGAGATGTTGAGCCAGAGACCATTGCACTCTTTAAGGGAACTGTCAATAACTATTTGAAGCGGAGTAAATCCAGGACTATGTACAGAGAGCAGGACAGTGGGACCGGTCTTGGGGTGATCCAGTAAAGGGTCAGCACAGAGACAATGAGCTGAATGGCCTCCTTCTGCTCCAAAAACCTCCATGGTTATATCATGGAGACGACCCAACCTATTTGACCTCCTGAGTTGCTACTCCAACCCTATGCTTATTGCTCCCAAATCCCTAGCCCACCTCCCACATTATACATCTTTGGCTGATTCTTTTCTTTTGGTCGGACAATTCTGCTTTGCCTGCAGCTCCAGAGTGGCCATGTTCTGCGGAGTATTTCATCATCTCTGCCCGTCCTTATAAGCTGCGACCAAACTACCAACCAGATAGTTATCCAGCTCTTTTCAAAACTGCTAATAACTTTAAGGACTCTGGTAGCTATGTTTGCACTGTCATGGCCTATTCTCAATTTATCTAATCTCCAAAACTCCCCACAAAAAAATAATCCTCTTCATCTCTAGTCTTGCTTGAGACTCGTTAATTTAAATTAATTTCTGCGCTCACATTCCAATTTAATTAACCTGCTTACATCTACACCATCCAGCACCCTGATCTTAGAGTATTCCCCCAGTCCCTCCTGGCTATCCATTATTAACATGACCACTGCATGCCCCTCCAGCAGCAATGATGGGGCTGAATATATTCACACCACTGCTCTCGTTATTAACTAAATAATATTTATTTCCCATAGAGGTCCTCAGCGAGCAACTGCACAGAATTTCTGGATAAATCGAATGTGGTCACAATTACTAACCCAACATGGACTACCGTACACCAAATGGTGCAGAGCAAGGTAACTGGCAAGTACAGAGTGCTGATGCTCCATTTCAAAAGAAAATTACATGTAAACAGAAAGAAAGAACTTGCATTTCTATAGTGCCCTTCACATCTTACAGCAAATAAAGTATTTTTGAAGTGTAGTCACTATCATAATGTAGGAGACAGAGCAGCCAATTTGCACACAGCAAGCTCCCACAAAAAGCAATGAGATAAATGATCAGTTAAACTGCTTTTTAATGATGTTGGTTGAGGGATACATGTTAGCCAGGACACTGGGGAGAACACCCCTGCTCTTCCTCAAGAAGCATTGTGCAATCTTTCATGTCCTCAGTTTAACATTTCATCTGAAAGATGGCACCTCTGACAGTGCAGCTCTCCGTCAGTATTGCACTGGAGTGTCAGCCTGGATTATCGGCTCAACTCTCTGGACTTGAACCCACAATCTTCTGACTCAGAGTTGAGAGTGCTATCACTGAGCCACAGCTGACACTTCCTTCTATGTTTAAGAACATGACGTGGAATAAGAAGGGATCATCAAGTCAGATCCTTCTAACTCATCGTCTGCAATTTACCCTGCCGTGCACATATTCCATCTTATTTAATCAATTGATTAAGAAAACAAGACTGTGAAATTTCCACAATCAGGCAACAACGAATCATCTATCAAACGGAACAACCTATTATCCACGCATATTAAAAGAAGTTAGGGAAAAGATAGCAGAGGCACTACAACATATATATACAAATCATTAAAAAAAGAAACAGAGGACTGGCGGACAGCTAAGGTGATGCCTATATTTACAAAGGGAGATAGAACAAGTCCAGAGAACTATAGACCAATTAGCTTATCGTCAGTAGTAGGAAAGATAATGGAATCCTTACTCAAAGATGTAACATCTAGAAATTGAAAATATAATAAACAATAGTCAGCATTGAATACAAAAGGAAAGGTCATGCTTGATCAAGCTTATTTAATTCTTTGAATAAGTAACAGAAAGGTTAGACAAGGGTAATGTAGTAGATGTAATATATTTGTATTTTCAAAAGAGCTTTGAATAGGTACTGCATAGTAAACTTATGACTGATGTTAGAACATGTGAAGTCAGGGAACAAGTATCCCTGTTTTCTTAATCAATTGATTAAATAAGATGGAATATGTGCACGGCAGAGTAAATTTCTATAGATATGTAAAGAGAAAAAGGTTAGTAAAGACAAACGTAGGTCCCCTGCAGTCAGAATCAGGGGAAGTCATAACGGGGAACAAAGAAATGGCGGACCAATTGAACAAGTACTTTGGTTCGGTATTCACGAAGGAGGACACAAACAACCTTCCGGTTATAAAAGGGGTCGGGGGGTCTAGTAAGGAGGAGGAACTGAGGGAAATCCTTATTAGCCGGGAAATTGTGTTGGGGAAATTGATGGGATTGAAGGCCGATAAATCCCCAGGGCCTGATGGACTGCATCCCAGAGTACTTAAGGAGGTGGCCTTGGAAATAGTGGGTGCATTGACAGTCATTTTCCAACATTCCATTGACTCTGGATCAGTTCCTATGGAGTGGAGGGTAGCCAATGTAACCCCACTTTTTAAAAAAGGAGGGAGAGAGAAAACAGGGAATTATAGACCAGTCAGCCTGACATCGGTAGTGGGTAAAATGATGGAATCAATTATTAAGGATGTCATAGCAGTGCATTTGGAAAGAGGTGACATGATAGGTCCAAGTCAGCATGGATTTGTGAAAGGGAAATCATGCTTGACAAATCTTCTGGAATTTTTTGAGGATGTTTCCAGTAGAGTGGACAAGGGAGAACCAGTTGATGTGGTATATTTGGACTTTCAAAAGGCGTTCGACAAGGTCCCACACAAGACATTGATGTGCAAAGTTAGAGCACATGGGATTGGGGGTAGTGTGCTGACATGGATTGAGAACTGGTTGTCAGACAGGAAGCAAAGAGTAGGAGTAAATGGGTACTTTTCAGAATGGCAGGCAGTGACTAGTGGGGTACCGCAAGGTTCTGTGCTGGGGCCCCAGCTGTTTACACTGTACATTAATGATTTAGATGAGGGGATTAAATGTAGTATCTCCAAATTTGCGGATGACACTAAGTTGGGTGGCAGTGTGAGCTCCGAGGAGGATGCTGTGAGGCTGCAGAGCGACTTGGATAGGTTAGGTGAGTGGGCAAATGCATGGCAGATGAAGTATAATGTGGAAAAATGGTGAGGTTATCCACTTTGGTGGTAAAAACAGAGAGACAGACTATTATCTGAATGGTGACAGATTAGGAAAAGGGGAGGTGCAAAGAGACCTGGGTGTCATGGTACATCAGTCATTGAAGGTTGGCATGCAGGTGCAGCAGGCGGTTAAGAAAGCAAATGGTATGTTGGCCTTCATAGCAAGGGGATTTGAGTACAGGGGCAGGGAGGTGTTGCTACAGTTGTACAGGGCATTGGTGAGGCCACACCTGGAGTATTGTGTACAGTTTTGGTCTCCTAACCTGAGGAAGGACATTCTTGCTATTGAGGGAGTGCAGCGAAGGTTCACCAGACTGATTCCCGGGATGGCGGGACTGACCTATCAAGAAAGACTGGATCAACTGGGCTTGTATTCACTGGAGTTCAGAAGAATGAGAGGGGACCTCATAGAAACATTTAAAATTCTGACGGGGTTAGACAGGTTAGATGCAGGAAGAATGTTCCCAATGTTGGGGAAGTCCAGAACCAGAGGTCATAGTCTAAGGATAAGGGGTAAGCCATTTAGGACCGAGATGCGGAGGAACTTCTTCACCCAGAGAGTGGTGAATCTGTGGAATTCTCTACCACAGAAAGTTGTTGAGGCCAATTCACTAAATATATTCAAAAAGGAGTTAGATGAGGTCCTTACTACTAGGGGGATCAAGGGGTATGGCGAGAAAGCAGGAATGGGGTACTGAAGTTGAATGTTCAGCCATGAACTCATTGAATGGCGGTGCAGGCTAGAAGGGCCGAATGGCCTACTCCTGCACCTATTTTCTATGTTTCTATTTTCTATGTTTCTATCAGGATGGATAGCAAGCTGGCTACTAAACAGAAAACAGAGAGTAGGGGTTAAACGTAGTTACTCATACTGCCAAAAGGTGGGAAGTGCTGTTCCACAAGGATCGGTTCTGGGACCTCTGTTGTTCACCTTTTACATAAACAATTTGAATTCGGAAATCGGAAGTACAATTTCAAAAATTGCGGACTACACCAAAATGTGGGGTATATTTAATACAGAGGAGGACTGCAACAAAATACAGAAAGACATTAATAAACTTGCAGGAAGGGTGTGTAATTGGCAAATTAACTTCAATATTGATAAGTGTGAGATGGTACATTTTGGTAGGAAGAATAAGGAAGCCACATACACCTTGGAAAATAAGAAAGAAAGAAATACTTGGATTTATATAGCTCCTTTCACGACCACCAAACGTCTCAAAGCGCTTTACAGCCAAGTGCTTTTCAAGTGTAGTTACTGTTGCAATGTGGGAAACACAGCAGGCAATTTGTGCCCAAGCAAGCTCCCACGAACAGCAATGTGATAATGACCAAATAATCTGTTTTTGTTATGTTGATTGAGGGATAAATATTGGCCAGGACACTGGGGATAACTCCCCTGCTCTCATTCAAAATAGTGCCATGGGATCTTTTACGTCCACTTGAGAGCAGACGGGGTCTCAGTTTAACGTCTCATCTGAAAGACGGCACCTCCAATAATGCAGCACTTCCTCCGTACTGCACTGGAGTGTCAGCTTAGATATTTTGTGCTCAAGTCCTTGCAGTGGGATTTGAGCTCACAACCTTCTGATCAGAGAAACGAATGCTAACCACTGAGCCACCAGCTGACACAAGTCTAAATGAGGAACCTAAATGAGGGTTATGGGGTTCTGGATACATAATTCATAAAAGTAGAAACATAGGTTAATAAGGCCATTAAGAAAGCAAACAATGCACTGGGGTTCATTTCTAGAGGGATAGAATTGAAAAGCAGAGAAGTTATGTTAAACTTATATCGAACCTTGGTGAGACCACATGGAGTACTGTGAACATAGAAACATAGAAAATAGGTGCAGGAGTAGGCCATTTGGCCATTCAATAAGATCATGGCTGATCATTCCCTCAGTACCCCTTTCCTGCTTTCTCTCCATACCCCTTGATCCCCTTAGCCGTAAGGGCCATATCTAACTCCCTCTTGAATATATCCAATGAACTGGCATCAACAACTCTCTGCAGCAGGGAATTTCATAGGTTAACAACTCTCTGAGTGAAGAAGTTTCGCCTCATCTCAGTCCTAAATGGCCTACCCCTTATCCTAAGACTATGTCCCCTGGTTCTGGACATCTCCAACATCGGGAACGTTCTTCCCGCATCCAACCTGTCCAGTCCCGTCAGAATCTTATACGTTTCTATGAGATCCCCTCTCATCCTTCTAAACTCCAGTGAATAAAGGCCCAGTTGATCCAGTCTCTCCTCATATGAGAGTCCAGTCATCCCTGGAATCAGTCTGGTGAACATTCGCTGCACTCCCTCAATAGCAAGAATGTTCTTCCTCAGATTAGGAGACCAAAACTGAACACAATATTCCAGGTGAGGCCTCACTAAGGCTCTGTACAATTGCAGTAAGACCTCCCTGCTCCTATACTCAAAACCCTTAGCCATGAAGGCCAACATACCATTTGCCTTCTTCACCGCCTGCTGTTCCTGCATGCCAACTTTCAATGACTGATGAACCATGACACCCAGGTCTCGTTGCACCTCCTCTTTTCCTAATCTGCCGCCATTCAGATAATATTCTGCCTTTGTGTTTTTGCCCCCACAATGGATAACCTCACATTTATCCACATTATACTGCATCTGCCATGCATTTGCCCACTCACCTAACCTATCCAAGTCACCCTGCAGCCTCTTAACGTCCTCCTCACAGCTCACACCGCCACCCAGTTTAATATTGTCTGCAAACGTGGAGATATTACACTCAATTCCTTCATCCAAATCGTTAATGTATATTGTAAAGAGCTGGGGTCCCAGCACTGAGCTCCGTGGCACTCCACTAGTCACTGCCTGCCATTCTGAAAAGGACCCGTTTATCCCGACTCTCTGCTTCCTGTCTGCCAGTTCTGGCCTCCATGGAGAAATAGATATAGAGGCACTGGAGAAGGTGCAAAAAAGATTTACTAGAATGATACCAGAACTTAGAGGTTATACATATCGGCAAAGACTGAACAGGCTGGGGCTCTTTTCTCTAGAAAAGAGAAGGCCGAGGGGTGACCTAATAAAGGATTATGAAGGAGTTTGATAGGGTAGATTCGGAGAAAATGTTTCCTCTTGTGGGGGAGACCAGAACTAGGGGCCATAAATATAAGATAGTCACTAATAAATCCAATAAGCAATTCAGGAGAAACCTCTTTACCCATGGAATTTTGAGAATGTGGTGTGTGTGGTGTGGAGGGGGGAACCAGTGGGTCCCGCTCTTTACATCACTATCAAGTGACCCCCATATATGTGGATCATAGGTGATAATCCTGAGCATCCCTGATTATAATCACTCAACCATTGGTGGCCATACCTTCTGTTGCCTAGACCCCAAGCTCTGGAACTCTCTCCCTAAACCTCTCTGCCTCTCTACCTCTCTTTCCTCCTTCAAGACGCTCCTTAAAACGTACCTCTTTGACCAAGGGTCACCTGCGCTAATTTCTACTTATGCAGCTTGGTGTCAAATTTTTATTGCATAATACTCCTGTGAAGCGCCTTGAGACGTTTTACTACGTTAAAGGCGCTATATAAATACAGGTTGTTGTTGTTTTTGTTGTTGTTAATGACAGGATCAGGGCTCAGCTGTGATGTACATCATGGGTGATTAGTCTGCTATAAATAGCTAAGTTCACACATGAAGTTTGTCGATTTTTGTGTGAGGATTTGGAATGCTGCCATTGCCCCTGAACCTTGGAGTCAGCACCTTCAGGGGAAGATGAGGGAAATCTGGGAAAAATATCAGCAAGGGAATGAATTGAAACACAGTAAGCTGATTTGTAATGGATTGTACTCCTGAAATTTGCTACATCATTGGAAAAAATTCTGATCTCTAGTCCCATTGAGGTTAGCCAATTTGATACTCACAGCTTACATTAAATAACCTGCTTATATCTACATTAGCCATGCCTCTTGGCTCTTTAAACAGAGGTTTCATGTTCACCCTCACTCTTCTTTTCTTCAAGTAGTTGTTTAAGCTTATCCTCATTAGCTGGTTTATAACCCCTGGACTTGACCTTGTTGCTCACCTCTGAACCTGTCCTAATGTAACAATATTTTTGTGAGGTAAAGCAATCCAAAAACCATGCCGAGTTCTGAATCTGATCTTGAACATATCTTGTGTGGGTTATGATAATCTGGTTCGACTTTTAGTCAAAGCACCTTTGAGAAGCATCCCAGTACTGAATGAACTTTGTTGACAAGTCTTCCATTGGTTGGATACTTGAAATCATGAACTTTGTTTCTTTCCACCTTTATCAATCAGCTGCATTGATTGTGTGCCCGTCCTCCTCCAATGCAAAAAATCCTTGCCTCTATCTACATTAGACAAACATGCTATTCTTTAAGCCACACACTAGATTTGTTCAAATCCCTTTCCGAGCTATTGATTGCTTCATCCCAGTCACATAACTATATCGCTGGACGATATCCTGAAGTCTCGTAATATTACTGACCATTTTCAGTGACTGGAAGCAGCAGGGTAATATTAGGGTCCAGATCATAATTAAAACTAGTTAAGAACTACTCTTATGTCTTATGGTGTTACTGAAACCTTCCACTAAATATTTTCTATAAACAAGCTCATCTATATACCATGTTCTAACTTTCATAGAACCAGAAAATCTTATAGCACAGAAGGAGGCCATTCAGCCCATCATGCCGATGCTGACTCCTTGCAAGAGCTGTCTAATTAGTCCCAGTCCCCTGCTCTTTCCCTATAGCCCTGCAATTTTTTGCTTTTCAACAATTTATCCAATTCCTTTTTAAAAGTTACTATTGAATCTGCTTCCACCGCCCTTTCAGGCAGTGCAGTCCAAATCACTGTGTAAAAATAAATTCTCCCCTTCTCACCCTCTGGCTCCTTTATCAATTATCTTAAATCTGCATCCTCTGTTTATTGTCCCTTCTGCCAGTGGAAACAGTTTCTCCTTAATTCCTCTATCAAAACCTCTCATCATTTTGAACACCTCCATCAAATCTCCCCTTAACCTTCTCTGCTCTAAGGAGAGCAAACCCAGCTCCTCCAGTCTCTCCATGTAACCAAAATTGAACTCATCCATTCGATTGCCGCCTGTAAGAGTTGGATATGGCCCTTACAGCTAAAGGGATCAAGGGGTATGGAGAGAAAGCAGGAATGGGGTATTAAAGTTGCAAAAATGATCAGCCATGATCTTATTGAATGGTGATGCAGGCTCGAAGGGCCGAATGGTATACTCCTGCACCTATTTTCTATGTTTCTCTGTTTCTATGTAACTCACTTCCAAACCCCCATTATTCTATACAGATCTATATTCCATTTAAACTATATGAGACTCTCATTAAATTGCAAACTTATAATTATTCTCAGACATCCATTTTGCTATTCCAATCACATTATAGCACATTGCGAGTGTTTTAATGGAATGAGATTCAAATATTTGATTTTAAAAATTAATGAGCTTTTTTTTTTACATGGAAATCCCACCCAAACCGTATCTCTGACCCCTATATCCAAATGGGCGAGGAATGTGTCACAATAAAACTCGACTTCGTCCTCCCACTCCCATTTGCTCACCCCCGGGTCTCCCTGCACGGAGTGAGCCAGTCTGGCGGCACTCTGGGCTCTGGTCACTGCAGTCGGACTGAAGGGCCGATTCAGGTCCAGTAACTTACACTGTGCACACCTGATGGAAAAAGCTGAGGCTCCCGCCAACCATGTGCTCTCGAATAACCACTCAGAAAAAAAAAAAGGATCAGAAATATCCAAGAGAAAAGACATATTGTGGCAGAGCCATTGACCAGGATTCCGTCGGGGTTGGTGCTGTTCGTTAACCTACATTTATTCTGGATGTTTGCAGTTTGTAGTCTTGTCAAGTTTGGCAGCCCCTCGCCTCCTCTCCCCTTCCGACAGTAAAACAACACACATAACAGTACCGCTCAGTGACTTACGGCACAAAGGCAGTGATTTAATCTGCAGGGATTTACATTATGTTCCTCCAGTGTCTTCCTGTCCCATTAATGAACTTGCACTCGAGCTGCTGCGATGCGCCTCTTTGCAGCCATCTGCTGATCAGTTTCTCGTCAATTTCACACCAACCCAACCAGGGCAATGGTTTCAAACAACTGATCGTCGCGATTACATCTCTAATCTTTGTTTTCGCTCTCTTTTTGCCTCTCCCTCTCTCTTTGTCTCTCTCTCTCTCTCTCTTTGCCCCCCTCTCTCCCTCTCTCTTTGCCCCTCTCCCTCCCCCCTCTCTCTCCCTCTCCCTTTGTCTCGCTCTCTTTCTTTCTCCCCCCCCTCTCTCTCCCTCATTGCCTATCTGCCTCACTCTTTCTCCTCTCTCTCTGTCACTCTCTCTCCCTCTATATTCCAATCTCCTTCTCTCTTTGTCTGTCTTTCTCCCTCTCTTTCCCTCTCCCTTTGTATCCTTCTCTCTTTGCCCCCTCTCTCCCTCTCTCTTTGCCCCTCTCCCTCCTTTCTCTCTTTGCCTCCCGTCTCCCTCTCCCTCCCCTCTTTCTCTTTGCCCCCACTCTCTCTCCCTCTTTACCTATCTGCCTCACTCTTTCTCTTTTCTCTCTCTGTCACTCTCTCTCTATATATATATATATTACTCTCTCTCCTCTCTTTGTCTGTCTCTCTCCCTCTCCCTCGGTCTGACTCTCTTTCTCTGTATTTCTCTCTTTGCCTCTTGCTCCATCACTTTCTCCCTCTCCCTCTCTCCTTTCCCCTGCCTCTCTATCTCTCTTCCTCCCTCTCCCCCTCCCTCTCTCCTGTCCCCTGCCTCTCTCTCTCTCCCTCCCTCCCTCTCCCACTCCCTCTCGCCTTTCCCCACCTCCCTCTCTCTCTCTCCCTCCCTCCCTCCCTCTCCCCCTCCCTCTCTCCTTTCCCCTGCCTCTCTCTCTCTCCCCCCTCCCCCTCCCTCTCTACTTTCCTCTGCCTCTCTCTCTCCCCCTCCCTCCTCTCTCCTTTCTCCTGCCTCTCTCTCTCTACCCCCTCCTCCTCCCACTCTCCTTTCCCCTGCCTCTCTCTCTCCCCCCTCCCCTCCCTCTCTCCTTTCCCCTGCCTCTCTCTCTCGCTCCCTCCCCTCCCCTCCCTCTCTCCTTTCCCCTGCC
The DNA here is from genome assembly GCF_044704955.1 of Pristiophorus japonicus. Lineage (NCBI taxonomy): Eukaryota > Metazoa > Chordata > Chondrichthyes > Pristiophoridae > Pristiophorus > Pristiophorus japonicus. Next base: position 295,728,931 of record NC_091981.1, on the reverse strand, counting down.
TCTCTCTCACTCCCCCTCCCCTCTCTCCTTTCCCCTGCCTCTCTCTCTCTCTCTCCCTCCACCTCCCTCTCTCCTTTCCTCTGCCTCTCTCTCTCCCCCTCCCTCTCTCCTGTCCCCTGCCTCTCTCTCTCTACCCCTCCCCCTCCCTCTCTACTTTCCTCTGCCTCTCTCTCTCTCTCCCCCTCCCCCCTCTCCTTTCCCCTGCCTCTCTCTCTCTACCGCCTCCTCCTCCCACTCTCCTTCCCCTGCCTCTCTCTCTCTCCCACCTCCCCCTCCCTCTCTCCTTTCCCCTGCCTTTCTCTCCCTCCCTCCCCTCCCCTCCCTCTCTCCTTTCCCCTGCCTCTCTCTCTCGCTCCCTCCCCCTCCCCTCCCACTCTCCTTTCCCCTGCCTCTCTCTCTCTCCCACCTCCCCCTCCCTCTCTCCTTTCCCCTGCCTTTCTCTCCCTCCCTCCCCTCCCCTCCCTCTCTCCTTCCTTTCCCCTGCCTTTCTCTCACTCCCCCTCCCCTCTCTCCTTTTCTCTGCCTCCCTCTCTCTCCCCCCTCCCCCCCTCTCTCCTTTCCCCTGCCTCTCTCTCTGTCCCCCTCCCCCTCCCCTCCCTCTCTCCTTTCCCCTGCCTCTCTCTCTCCCCCCTCCCCCTGCCTCTCTCCTTTTCCCTGCCTCTCTCTCTCTCTCCCCCCTCCCCTTCCCTCTCTCCTTTCCCCCGCCTCTCTCTCTCTCCCTCTCCCCTCCCTCTCTCCCTTCCCCTGCCTCTCTATCTCTCCCCTCCCCCTCTCCTTTCCCCCGCCTCTCTCTCTCTCCCCTCCCCATCCCTCTCTCCTTTTCCCTGCCTCTCTATCTCTCTCCCCCCTCCCCCTCCCCCTCTCCTTTCCCCTGCCTCTCTCTCTCCCCCTTCCTCTCCCTCTCTCTGTATACATGAAACAAAAGAAAGACAAAATCAATTACGACAATGGGAAAGAATCAAATCCTATTACCGATCACAAATAAAATGCTTTACACAGAGACCATCAGACTACAAGGTGAAGGGTCGTTGCAGTCAGTGTTTGAGAGATGTCCCATCATTGTGCCTTGCCCTTTAACACAGAGTGATAATAATCGTTGCTACAAAACAGTAAAATAGTATATATTCTCCTCCGATTATAACAAACCAACAAAAGGAAGAAAGCCACACAGGAACAATAGGTGAAAGGTCTGAACTTGATTTGTCATTGCCAGAATCACCATCACTTTTTTGAAATCAAAGTCTGTGGATTTACCCAACCAGTGGATTATTAAGTAATAGATCGGATCAACCAGTGGCCTCAACTAGTAAATCGGATCGGTTCCAGTTATCTTCAACCGCTGGGGCCGATTTTAGGGGCGGAGGGGACCGCGTGAGCATCGGGCGATATGTGAATAGATTTGGGTGTGTGGGGGACGGCGGTGGTGGGGGAGAAGGAGGGCTGGGAGCGGAGATGTTGGGAACGACACAGATGTCTGGCTGTGTCTATTGAGCAGGTTGACTACAATCAGCGCCCAGTCGGTCAAAGGGCCGGCGGATAATTGCGAGGCCCCGAAAGGTGTCACGTTCTGGGAATTGTCAACACATTTCGGCTACGTGACCAGACTACCTATTCACCAATCGCCAGCAAATAGCTTTTTTATTTAAAAAAAACCCACTACCTGTTACAATATCAACCTGTTACTATTCAGAGTAACAAAAAATGGGACTCGGAGCGAGGAATTTAGCTTCCAATCATTGCAACGGAAATTTAAAATAGATATGTTATTGGAAAAATAACAACGCATACATCATATATTAAGAATTGTCTTTATTAATTATTATTATTCATTTTTAATTATGAAGTGCGCCATAATGTCTGGTGTCATTGTGCTTACAACCGTCATTTCAGATACTGGCTTAAAAATTCCCGTGAAAATTTCCCCCAGAAACTGGGAGGGTTATACACTTTTTACAATTTGTAAAAATCCTGTTTTTTTTTTAAGTTGCAAATGTTAATTACAAGACTTCTCGCGATATACAGTTCTCCTGTGTGCATGTGTCCGTGTGTTTCTTAAATGGTGATTATTAATAATAAATACAATTCCTTCTACCTGAATCTAGGAATCTGACGTTTAGTGCTACCGGGCGTGACCCTAAAATGGAATAAGACAGAGTAAGACGGTAATGGGAGTGCTTTGAAGGTGATTTTACTACGTGTTGTTCATTTATCAAAAGTCATTGAATGGCTGGGAGCTGTTAATTCAGCACCGTGACTGCCATCCCCTATACTATAATGAAACAAAGGCAGGCAATGTTAAAATGGAAGATTCATTTGTCTTAAATCCTATAAGACTACATTGGAAAATTCCCTGATATTAATTATTTATTATTATTATCCTAAATAACTGTTTTACTATTCAGAATACTGGATTAAAATGTACCTGATTTATCTGCTTATCCAAATACTATTTTTCTCTTAAAAATATCATGCATCAAATAATTATTGCTCTATAGCATAGTCCAGGCTCCTACGTGAAATATTGCCCTCAAAACTGTCTACATTATTTAATTCTTACGATTTTTCATCTTCTTTCAAAAAATTCAAAATATAGTTATCTTACAATTGGCATAGATTGAATACTGTTGCATGCATAAAATGCAAAGAGTTCGACAAAAGTAATCTAACAAAAGTTTGTTTCCATTTCTCCCTCTGAAAGTGGCAAGCGCTTTGGCATGTCAGTAACAGATTGGCAACCTGTTAAATACTGAACCCATCGATTCAATAATTAATGAATTAATTCGATAAATTAATAAATAAATAAAGTGCAACTCAATAATTTAGAAACTTCAAATTGGGTTTCAAGCGAAAAGAGTGCGGGGTTGGGGGTTGGGAGGGGGAGTGGGGAGGTTCAGTGATGGAAAGATCGAACAAATAATCACTGACTAAATAAATTAAATAATTCATAAATAAATAAATCATTTTGTTACCGGTAATGTTACCTCAAAGACGAGGGGGGAGGGGCCTATTTCTGGTCCTTGGCAAAAGTACATTATTGTCCTCCGTTTTAAAAAAAAAGGTTTGACCTCTTGATAGTTACAAACACCTTTACTGCCTTCGCTGAATTTCAGCGAGTGATTTGGCAAGGGTTGAGTGTTCTCTACAGCTTGAGTTAGGAAGTTGCTCTGTATAAAGTCTATCCGGAGATTGCAAGCAGGTATCACTTTTTTGTCTTCAGTTCTCTCTTATAGAAAATATTTTAGATGTGCTAATACGCGTAGCAATTCTTTTTCTTCTTGTATTTCGTGTTTTTTTCCGGGTTCATTGATGTTTGAGGGACTGGGGGTAATCGGTGGGAGGGGGAGTGGGGGAGGGAGGGAAGGGGAGTGGGTAATCATCAAGCTTCAATTGCATTCAGTGCCGGGACAGCGCCTTTAAAACAGGCGGATTCGTAATGCTTGTTCAGATAGGACTTCAAAGCAAAGGTCTTATTGCACCGTTTGCACTTGAAGTGTTTGAAAGCCGAGTGAGTTTGCATGTGGGCTCTGAGGTTGGAGCGGTCGGCAAAGGCTTTGCCACAGTGAGCGCAGCCGAAAGGTTTCTCACCGGTGTGTGACCGCATGTGACCTTGGAGGAGCCAGGGTCTGCTGAAGGCCTTTCCGCAGATCTCACACTTGTGCTTGAGGTCATGGGTCAGGAGATGCATGGCCATAGCCGGCATGGACACGTAGACCTTGGAGCAGGTGGGGCACTTTTTGGCCATCTTGCTGTCCAGGCTGCGGTGGGTCTGCTTGTGCCGGCTCAGGTTGGACGAGGTGGCGTAGGTCTTCCCACACTCGTTGCACGTGTGCCGCTGGATGGAGTTCCTGGGGCCGGCGACGGCCTTCCTTCTCGACCTCCCGTCGGTGATGAAGAAGGCGTCCACCGTGTAGCCCTCGCTCACCGCCGCGTCCCCGTTGATGTAACCGGTTGTAATCCCCGATTGCGGGCTGTCTGGCGGCTCCGAGTCCGGGACTCCGTACTCACCGTGCACCGCTGCATAGATAGGCTCGGCCGAAGACAGCTTAATGGCGTTCTGGGGGTCTCCATCGTAAACGGAAGGCGTGATATAGTCACTGATGTACCCTGGCGATTAAAGAGAGAGAGAGAGAGATGAATATCTTTGTTCACTTAATTCATTAAGGACGAGAGGTCACGGCAGAAATCATCGTGTCCTTAAATACAGCTTCCTGTTTTTTTTGTTGCAGTTTCTGCTATTTATATACCGCAACAAGCAAACTGCAGTTTGCAATTTATTTTTAGTAACATTACGAATGGGGAACAAAAGCTAGGGCCCATGCGCTATAAATGTAACCCGCCTCGAGAAATGACTTCACAGTGAACGAGCCAATAACAAGCACATTGCATTAGCTCCGAGTTGCAGTTTCTGTGTGTGTGTGTATATATATATATATGAATAAAATAATTGCATTTAATTCGTCTTAAGTGCACACACACTCACACACACAATAACAGCCATCGCAGCGTCTATCGTGGAGATCGAGGGGATTGTTCTGAACAGGGCCGCATTCCAGTGAATGAAACTGGATCTCTGAGCAATCAACAAGCTGCTCATTCTCACTGCCTTTGTAACATCATCAGATGTAAAATCCAATTGAGCCCCAACATTGGGTCAGCGAGATAGACTGCACGGTGCCTGGGATTACATGGCCCTGCCAATAAAGTCCCATTGTGTCCTTAAACAAACATCGCAACGCCAGGGGACAGCACGGCCCATAGCTCTGCGTGTAACGCATGCAGTAATAAATAAAGCTATCGTGACCCTCTCGGAAATGAGAAGTACACTGTGAAATAAAATCAAACACACACACACACACACACACACAGATCCTTTGTTAGCATCAAATCGCTAGAACCGGAGTCAAGGCTGAGGGACAAGTGTAAGTCAGGGTTTGCAATCGATTTTTGTTTGAATTTCATTTGTCTGAAGAAGCAACAAGCATGATTGTATTGTTATTAATAATACATTACGGTAGAGATTGGTCGCTGGCAGTTGGAGCAAGGAACGGCGCACCGAGGAGCCGATAGACCATTGCTAGCGCTCACATATATACTGCAGTCTTTTCTAACTTTCTCTCCTCTCTACCTCTAGGTGCAGCCAGTTGCTACATGCGAGGCTGTCCCCTTTACATTTACAGAATGAACACAGCATCCTCTCTTCCTTCCCTTTAACTCCCACCATTAAAAAAACACACACACACAGGACCTCGATCATCATCCAAAGGTTTGACAAAAGTAGATGTTGAATTAGAGAAATACATATATATTTAAAAGCGAAGGGGGAAGCCGCATCAAGAAACAATGCAATCAATGAAAACATCATTCTTGGATAAATACCTCAAAATACTACACGCAATGCGTAAAATGCTTACAGAGGCTTATTTTTTGCACGCATCCCCTGATGCAGTTAGTCCAACAAGGAGATTTTTTCTCTCTCTCGCGTATGTTTGGTGTTAATCTTTGCAAATGCGGCGTGGAGAATGGAGAGACCGAGCAATGATGGTGCACGACACAGCAACAGATCAAAGGACGGGAATTTACCTTTTTCCTGCAATCGAGCAGTTAGACTTCCAACGTTATTGGTGGCGCGCCTGCCATAAGGGTTATCGTAATCAGAGCTTGGCGATGGGATGCTGGTAGCGGATGGGAAATCATCAAGCTTGACTTTCTTAACCAGGAAAGATCGCGGCATGTTTTCCTTCTGCGGGGCAGAGAGCGAGCAGGCTTTACCTTCAGTGCTGGACAGCTCCCAGCGGCTCCTGTGCTGGGGGGGGGGGGGGGGGAGGAGAGCCTAAGGTTTCGTTTTAGCACTGGACAGCTCCCAGCGGCTCCTGTGCTGGGGGGGGAAGAGCTTGGGGTTTAATTTCAGCACTGGACAGCTCCCAGCGGCTCCTGTGCTGGGGGGGGGGGAGAGCTTGGGGTTTAATTTCAGCACTGGACAGCTCCCAGCGGCTCCTGTGCTGGAGGGGGAAGAGCCTGGGGTTTAATTTCAGCACTGGACAGCTCCCAGCGGCTCCTGTGCTGGGGCAGAGTCCCGGCTTTTAATTTCAGCGCTGGGCAGCTTCCCGCTCCGCTCCTCCCTGAAGCTGGCTGAACGATGAGAATGAATTCTACAGGCGGTGAGGTCAGCAGCTGTAGGTTTTATACAGTCGCGATCAGGTGGTAAATGGAAATGCTTAATTCAGTCCATCAAAAATTCTCCGGGGATCCACATTACGCCAGACGAATTTAATCTTTCGTTTGCTGTCGCCACACTCTCTATTTCTCTCCACCACCTCCCTATCTTTTTTTCCCAAGAATGCCTCGAGTTCCTATTAGTAGTTGAATCACACAGATCAAAAAGGGTTGATCCCCTGGACTGTGCGGATCTAATTCTGGATAGGCCCTTAACACCTCTCAAAGGGTTTCAGTGTCCGTTGTTAGCGCTCCCACTTCAGTCAGGCACTTGTGGGTTCAAGTCTCACTCCACAAATTAAGCTAATAGCCCAGGCTGACACCTCAGTGCAGCATTGAGGGAGTGCTGCACTGCCAAAAGTGCCGCCTTTCCGAACAGATGCTCAGCTGAAGCCTCCCGTGGCACTAGGCGGAAAAAAACCCGGAAGCTGTCTCCATATCCTGGTTAATATTCCCCTCTAAAAAAAAACAAGATAATCTGTACATTTGCGATACTAGCTGCCGAGTTTGATGGTACAACGACTGTGACTATATTTCACAATATAATCTATTTGATGTAAAGTGCTTTGGGACATACTCAAACTGTGATATGACGCTGTGCGAATATAGATTATTTCTTTCACACAATGAATTGCTTTTGAAGTGCATAACTGTTATATCATCAAACCTCTCAGCCAAGTCATCCAGAATTCCCTCTTGTTTCTTGTCGGACCTTGAACCAAGGCAAAAACAGGCTGAGCTCTGATGCATCTATGGTTGAATAGTCCTTTTGGGCTCACACATGAAGAATAGCTGCTCACATGCGATACCAAACGGCCAGCTCTGCTCAACAGAATGGGAACCTTGAAGACAGCAGCATGAAAATAAGTTTAACATTGATCCTTACATAATGAATATTTGCAAGAATGGAATAAAATAATTAGAAGAATCAGAATTGCTGAGTCTCAAGATTTCCATCTCCCCTTTCCACAACCTAGAAAACGAATGGAAATACCCAACATTGCAGTTTGAAGTTTCGTATTACGAACTCACTCATTTTCTTTCTCCTTTCCTCTCCCGAAAGTTGATTCCGTCCTGGGGTCTATGCTGTTGTGATCAACTAGATAAACCCATTGCCAATTTTTCAATTTTCAATCGAGAAATCGACAGAGCAGGTGCCCGTTTGTCTAATATGGAGTGCACACTCTCTTTTGGTGCTGCTGTTCGAGGGAGGGGTGTTGGCAAAGGCATCAGGAGGACTCCTTTATTCATCTTTTACCTGAGCAAGCTGATGGGACATCTCGCTCAACTGATATAAACCAATAATAGGAACACATGTCCATTGTATCATTCTGATCGCTTTGAGATCCGTCCTAGAACCGTTGAAACATTTCCCTTGGGAGTCTGCCACCACCACATCTTACTGTAAAGCCCTGAAGGTTAATGGCTAAATGTAGGAAATATCGCAGCTTTGTCTTTCACGTGACATCCACATTTTTCACCAGTGATCACTCTATTGTCAACAGAAATTAATGACACCAATGATATTCCCCTCCTTAACTTGGAGGCTGCACCCCTTCAACAGTCTGGCTAAAATCATTAACTCAACGCAGTGCAGCGATCAAACCTGAGACTTCTTAATCTGTATGAGTCAGTATGAGGCAAAGCCATGATAGGAGCCTATGCTGTGGTTCATTGGACAAAATTTAATGTTTAGAGGTTTGGGCTCTAGTTAATGCCTCTCCCATATGAATGCCAGAGCTGAATGTCAAATGAGACAAATGTAGGTCAGTGCAAGTTTATTGCAAAATATTAATGGTAAACTTATCCTCAGGAAATAATGTGGGCAGATGTAAACTGTTTGATGCCCAGGAACTAAATATAGACTGGCTCCCGGGAGTGAGTTAGAGGCTGGAATCTAATCAAAGGGTTCAAGTGGTTCAAATATAGAATAATGGATACCTGGGATTGAACTTCTATTTGACAACTGTAAGAGTCCTAAGCGAGATGAGTCTGATACAGCCTCAGTCCTGGTCCTCCTGGACAAAGGCCCGTGGCACTAAACATACAATTAATGTTTAATGGTTATGGCATTGGATCAGTTCAAGTCTCACCATGCCAAACTGAATGCGACATATCTGGTATTTTCTGAGCTGGTCCCAGTAAAAGATGACCATGAAAGCTGCTGGATTGTCACAGAAACCCAGCTCGTTCACTAATGTCCTTCAGGGAAGGAAACTTGCCACCCCCTCCATATAACTCCAATCCCACAATAAGTTGTTGACGCATGCCCACTGACGTTACCCAGGGAGGCGCCCAGAGTCAGAGCACCAAGGGGTGGTCAATAAATGTGGTCTTGTAAACAGTGCCATTCTAGTTACATATGAAGAACAAATATAAAGAATAATTCAGGTCTACATTTCAGTAAATTGCCCACAGAAGCCATATGGATGGTTGAAGTGGCAAATGGAGTATCACTCTGCTACGTAGAGAGGTGTCTTCTGAATTTAGGATTAAGGTTTGACTGGGGGAAAGTATTGGTGGTATTACTCTTTATCTAACCCGTGCTGTACCTGTCCTGGGAGTGTTTGATGGGACAGTGTAGAGGGAGCTTTACTCTGTATCTAACCCGTGCTGTACCTGTCCTGGGAGTGTTTGATGGGACAGTGTAGAGGGAGCTTTACTCTGTATCTAACCCGTGCTGTACCTGTCCTGGGAGTGTTTGATGGGACAGTGTAGAGGGAGCTTTACACTGTATCTAACCCGTGCTGTACCTGCCCTGGAAGTGTTTGATGGGACAGTGTAGAGGGAGCTTTACTCTGTATATAACCCGTGCTCTACCTGCCCTGGGAGCGTTTGATGGGACAGTTTAGAGGGAGCTTTACTCTGTATATAACCCGTACTGTACCTGCCCTGGGAGTGTTTGATGGGACAGTGTAGAGGGAGCTTTACTCTGTATCTAACCCCGTGCTGTACCTGCCCTGCGAGTGTTTGATGGGACAGTGTAGAGGGAGTTTTACTCTGTATATAACCCGTGCTGTACCTGCCCTGGGAGCGTTTGATGGGACAGTTTAGAGGGAGCTTTACTCTGTATATAACCCGTACTGTACCTGCCCTGGGAGTGTTTGATGGGACAGTGTAGAGGGAGCTTTACTCTGTATCTAACCCCGTGCTGTACCTGCCCTGCGAGTGTTTGATGGGACAGTGTAGAGGGAGTTTTACTCTGTATCTAACCCCGTGCTGTACCTGCCCTGTGAGTGTTTGATGGGACAGTGTAGAGGGAGCTTTACTCTGTATCTAACCCGTGCTCTACCTGAAATAAAAAATGCTGGAAACACACAACAGGTCAGGCAGCATCTGTGGAGAGAGAAACAGAGTTAGCGTTTTAGGTCGATGACCTTTCGGCAGGACGGACGTGTTGTTCCTGCCCTGCGACAGTTGGACAGTGTGAAGGGATGGTCGTTCTGTATCTGGCCCTCACAGTCTGTCGTGTTCACTGACTCGAGATTGTATGACTGAGCCTCTGTGGGATACCAGCGGTCACTGTGGGATATCGGCGGTCAGTTTGAATGTCTTTACCGGCAGCCGGGAACTCCTTGCCTCTCCGCTTTCTCTCAACGTTAAAATATACCACGAATTCAGCGGTCAGCGAGCCCAGCTCCGCCCAGGCGTGGCCGTGTCCATCCAGAGCCAGTGTTGCAAGGTCTGGCAGTCTACCTGTGTCGCACAGTGCAACAACCAGCTGACAGTTGCACCTGTTCCTTGAAAGATTTCCCTGCAGTGTGTTAAGAACACCTAACTGTGCAGTGATTATATACAATTTCAGCAGCGGCACCATGCTCACTTGGGGTATGAGTTGAGGAATCGCGTTACAATACCTGTAGCCCTCTATCTGAGTTGCGCTCCTCGCAAGTACAGCTCCCTGCAGGGAACAGGGCAGCAAACTCATTCCTTGTGCATTGTTCTTGGTTCTGTCGCTCGGAAACGGCAGGATAAGTGCTGTAGGGCAGGGGGGTGGGGGGGGGGGGGGGATGGGTCAGGGGTGACAGGTCAGGTGGGGAGACAGGTCAGGGGATTGGTGACAGGTCAGGCGGTTACATAACAATTAGGAGCAGGAGTAGGCCATTCGGCCCCTCGAGCCTGCTCCACCATTCAATAAGATCATGGCTGTTCTACCTCAACTCCACTTTCCTGCACTGTCCCCATATCCCTTGATTCTCTCTATCGATCTCTGCCTTGAATATACTCACAAGACTGAGCCTGCACAGCCCTCTGGGGGTAGAGAATTCCAAAGATTCACCACCATCTGTGAAGAAATTTCTCCTCCTCTCAGTCCTAAATGGCCGACCCCTTATTCTGAGACTGTGACCCCTGGTTCTGGACTCCCCAGCCAGGGGAAACATCCTCCATGCATCTACCCTGTCAACTCTTGTAACAATGTTGTTGTTTCAATGAGATCACCGCTCATTCTTCTAAACTCTAGAGAATATAGGCCTAGTCTACTCAATCTCTCCTCATAGGACAATCCCCTATCCCAGGAATTAGTCTGGTGAACCTTTGTTGCACTCCCTCTATGACAAGTAGATCCTTCCTTAGGTAAGGAGACCAAAACTGTTCACAATGGGGCAGAAATTCCCGCCTCCCGGGTCCATATGGAATGTGTACGGACCCGGGACGGTATCGCAAAAGCTGGTTTTCAACACACAATGCGCATGTGCTGACAACCAGCTTTTCTGAACTGTCAAGCCGGAGCTCGACAGATCTTCTGTATCTCAGCAGCAGCACATTTGCAAGGGCAAGATTGCAGTATTTATCCATATCTTGCCCTGGCAAATGTCCTGAAAACTCTTGCGCCTGATAAAAGCAGGCGCATAGCCTACTTTTATAGGTATAAGAATTTTAAAACACACAAAAACATTTAAAAATAAAACACTAAAAACACATGTTATTGTTAAAACCCTTCCCCACTACGGTAAGTTTATTTTAAACCATAATTTTAAAAACTTTTTAAAAATTCGGAAAAGTATATATTTTTTATAATACATAAATAACTTTCATTTAAATTAATAAAAATATGTGGTGTTTTTTCTATTTTTTAATTGGTGTTTGGGTGTTGTGGGGGGGGGGGTGATTTCTCATTCATAATAATGGGAACCCTAACTTACGAAGTTCCTATTATTATGAACGAGAACATACTTTACCTGATTGGCTGCCCAGAGCCATATGACTCCAGCTCCAGCCCTGCGCACGTCCTGATGTGCACGCGCTGCGCAGCACAATCAGTGGAGACCTCAGGACCGGGAAGTCACGTGGGTGCAGCAGTTTCAGGTAAGTGTGCATCTTTTTAAAGTTTTTCCCTCGATCGTTCGTGGGATGCAGCTGACCAGGATTTCTGGGCCATTCCTCCAGGTGTGGTCTCACCAGGGCCCTATATAATTGCTAAAAGATGTCTTTACTCTTATACTCAAATCCTCTTGTAATAAAGGCCAACATAACATTTACTTTCTTAATTTCTTGCTGTTACTGCATGTTAACGTTCAGTGATTTGTGTACAAGGAATCTGAACACCAACCTTTCTCAATTTCTCACCATTTAAAAAATACTCTGCCTTTCTATTTTATTCTACCAAAATGGATAACTTCATATTTCTCCACATTATATTCCATTTGCCATGTTCTTGCCCACTCACTGTCTATATTCCCTTGAAGTCCCTTTGCATCTGCCTCACAACTTACATTCCCACCTAGCTTTGTATTATCAGCAAACTTGGATATATTACATTTGGTCCCCTCATCCAAATCATTGATATAAATTGTGAATAGCTGAGGCCCAAGCACTGATCCTTGCGGTACCCCATTAGTTACAACCTGCCAACCTGAAAATGACCCATTTACTCACACTCTCTGTTTTCTGTCCGTTAACCAATCCTCAATCCATGTTAATATATCACCCCAATCCCACGTGCCCTAATTTTGTTTAATAACCTCTTGTGTGGCACCTTATCGAATGCCTTCTGAAAACCCAAATACACCACACCCACTGGTCCCCCCCTTATCTATTCTACTAGTTACAACCTCAAACAATTCTAACAGATTTGTAATACATGATTTCCCTTTCATAAATCGTGCTGACTCTGCCTAATCCTATTATTATTTTCGAAGTGCCCTATTACCACGTCCTTAATAATAGATTATAGCATTTTCCTTATGACTGATGTCGAGTTTCTCTGTATTTCTTCATTTTCTCACTCCCTCCTTTCTTAAATAGCGGGGTTACATTTGCTACCTTCCAATCTGCGGGAATTGTTCTAGAATCTATGGAATTTTGGAAGATAACATCCAATGCATCCACTATCTCTATAGACACCTGTGTCAAAACCCAAGGATGTCGGCCATCAGGTCCAGAGGATTTATCGGCTTTCAATCCCATTAATTTCTCCAGTACTATTTTTTTACTAATACTAATTTCTTTTAGTTCCTCATTCTAAATCCTTGGTTCTCCACTATTTCAAGGAGGTATTTTGTGTTTTCCTCCATGAAGACAGATACAAAGTATTTGTTTAATTTCTCTGCATTTCCTTACTCTCCGTTATAATTTCTCCTGTCTCAGCCTGTAAGGGGTCCTAATTTACTTTTACTAATCGCTTCCTTTTTACGTACCTCTAGAAGTTTTTACCATCGGTTTTTAATGTTGGGGAGGGGGTAACAGGTCCGGGGCGGGGGGGGGGGGGCGTGGAGGGGAGCGGGGTTTGGTGACAGATCATAGGATGACAGGTCAGGGGGTGGGTGACAGTCAGGGGCTGGGTGACAGGTTAGGAGGATGGTGACAGGTCAGGGGGATGGTGACAGGGCAGGGGCTGGGTGACAGGTCAGGGGGATGCTGATAGTCAGGGGGATGGTGACAGGTCAGGGGGATGGTGACAGGGCAGGGGGATGGTGACAGGTCAGGGGGATGGTGACAGGGCAGGGAGTGGGTGACAGGGCAGGGGGATGGTGACAGATCAGGGGGTGGGTGACAGTCAGGGGGTGGGTGACAGTCAGGGGGATGGTGACAGGTCAGGGGGTGGGTGACAGTCAGAGACTGGGTGACAGGTCAGGGAGTGGGTGACAGGTCAGGGGGTGGGTGACAGGTCAAGGGGTGGGTGACAGGTCAGGGGGATGGTGACAGGGCAGGGGGTGGGTGACAGTCAGAGGCTGGGTGACAGGGCAAGGAGTGGGTGACAGGGCAGGGGGTGGGTGACAGTCAGGGGTTGGGTGACGGGGCAGGGGCTGGGTGACAGTCAAGGGGTGGTTGACAGTCAGGGGGTGGGTGGGTGACAGTCAAGGGGTGGGTGACAGGTCAGGGGGTGGGTGAGAGTCAGGGGGTGGGTGACAGTCATGTGGTGGGTGACAGGGCAGGGGGTGGGTGAGAGTCAGGGAGGTGGGTGACAGTCAGGGGGTGGGTGCCAGTGTTGTTGCAGTCTGCATTTACGCCACGATTGTTTCCCGCTCCCTCCCGCGCTGCCTTCGGCCAGACCGTTGGGCGGTGAAACGCAGCACCAAGATTCCTGTTGCCTTGCATTGTTGCTGAACCACGTTTGCATGTCAGACTCCCCCCTCCCCCCGCGACGTCAGCTCGCCTCGACCAATGATGTGCCTGCTATGCTAATGAGGAGTGCTGGGAAGCAGAAGGGGTCCCTTCTGAATGATTCCTTTAGGAGACATATGTCCCCAATTAGCGGGTTTCTAGGTGTAGGGTTGTTCCGTATTGTTTAAGACGGTGTGGTATTTTTATTATACACATGTAAAGCAGGCTGGCAAGTTTTAAAGAGATATTACTTCCATTTACCTTTAAACTGTACTTCTAAGTGTCTTCATGCAAAAACAGGCAGCGATTCTGAAATGGACAAGTCCCGGAAATGAGAGTGGGGCTGGGTGACAGACTGGACACCTACAACCCATTCCTTGCACCTTCCTGGGATTCCGATCCACCCCGGCTAATTGGATGAAAGACTCTCTCCGACAGCTGCAAGGGTCCTGAGTGAAATGAGTTTGGGACAGTCTCGATCCAGTTCCTAGTGGGCACAGGCCCACGGCACCAAACTGCTCATAATTCAGCTCTAATTGGCAGTAAGTTGGCAATCTCACCCACATATGCCATATGGATGGCGAAAGTGGCAAATGAAGGTGTCACTCTCCTGAATTCGGGATTAAAGCTTGTTACATAGAACTACACCGAATGCACAGCACCGAAAGAGATCATTCGGTCCAACTGGTCCATACTCCACACCAACCTCCTCTCACCCCTCTTCATCTCACCCTATCAGCATACCCTTCTCTTCCTTTCTCCCTCGTGTGTTTAGCTATCCCTTAAAGGCATCTATACTATTTGTCTCAACTACTCCTGTGATACTGAGCTCCTAATTTTCACCACTCTCTGGGTAAAGCATTTTCTCCTGAATTTCTGACTGGCTTTAATAGTGACTATCGTATATAGATGGCCCCCAGCTCCGGTCTTCCCCACAAGTGCAAGCATCTTCTCTATCAAACCCCTTCAATAATCTTAAAGCCTCTATGTCACCCCTCAGCCTTCTCTTTTCTAAAGTAACGAGTCCCGGCCTATTTAATCTTTCCTGATACATGTAACCTCACACCACTGGTATCGTTCTGGTAAATCATTTTTGCACCTTCTCCAGTGCCTCCACATCCTTTTTATAATATTGAGACCAGAACTGTTCACAGTACTCCAAGTGTGGTCTCACCAAGATTCATACAAGTTGAACAAAACTCTGCTTTTCAATTCTATCCCCCTGGAAATAAACTCAGGTGCTTTGTGTGCCTTTCTTTATGGGCAGCAGTGGTTCCCGCACTGATCCTTGTGGAACACCACATCCCAGCTTTTGACAGACTTAATAACGACCCTTGACAATCAATATAACAAGAACAGATTATCTGGTCATTATCACATTGCTGTTTGTGGGAGCTTGCTGTGTGCAAATTGGCTGCTGCATTTCTCACATTACAACAGTGACTACACTCCAAAAGTACTTCATTGGTTGTAAAGCGCATTGAGACATCCGGTGGTCATGAAAGGCGCTATATAAATGCTGGTCGACATCCCCAGCATCGAAGCACTGACCACACTCGACCAGCTCCGTTGGGCAGGCCACATTGTCCGAATGCCCGACACAGACTCCCAAAGCAAGCGCTCTACTCGGAACTCCTACATGGCAAGCGAGCCCCAGGTGGGCAGCGGAAATGTTTCAAGGACACCCTCAAAGCCTCCCTGATAAAGTGCAATATCCCCACCGACACCTGGGAATCCCTGGCCAAAGACCGCCCTAAGTGGAGGAAGTGCATCCGGGAGGGCGTTGGGCACCTCGAGTCTCGGCGCCGAGCGCATGCAGAAATCAAGCGCAGACAGCGGAAGGAGCGTGCGGCAAACCAGTCCCACCCTCCCCTTCCCTCAACCACTGTCTGTCCCACCTGTGACAGGGACTGTGGTTCTCGTATTGGACTGTTCAGCCACTTCTGGAGTTGAAGCAAGTCTTCCTCGATTTCGAGGGATTGCCTATGATGATGATGATATATAAATGCAAGTCTTCCTTTACTTTTTGACCCCTGATCTCTGTTTCATGCTATGAAACCAGTTTTCTATCAATTCTGCTACTTTTTCCCTGACTCCAATGTTCTGACCTTAGTCCTGAGTCCATTATGCGGTACCTTATCAAAGGCCCTTTGAAAATCCAAAATATTACATCTGCTGCATCGCCCTTGTTTACTCTGGATCTAGCCCGTGCTGCAGCAGCTCTGGGAATGTCTTCACTCTGTATTTAATGCATCCTAAACTGATACAGGACAATAAATGCTAAAATGGGGAATACGATTCCATTTCCCACCCTGATGAACAATAATATTTTCTCTGGCTTCGCCAACCAGCCAAATAAATAATGACAACAGTACGAGGGTGATTTTCCTGCCAGTCCGCCGTAACTTTGGAGGAATGGCCACGCAAACCCTGGAGAAATGGTATCAATGTTGTTCACATGATTTTCCCGGGGTTTCTCCAACTTTTACACCGAAGTTAACGAAGACGAGCGGGATAAATCCATCAGGAAGTTACCAACATCTCTGATACCACTAAAAGTCGCTTGTAATCAAGTCATCATATTGGTGCTTGGACTTTCTCGTATTGCAATTGGAGTGGAGGGGATATTCCTGGACTATTCAATGATGGAAAATCCTTCCGCAGGATCCCAGGCTGTGGAATGGCGTCTGGGTCAGTTAGGTTTGCCCGTTTCCTACCCCCGGCTCCTGAAAGCACTGACTCTCACGGGGTTACAGGTCCTTGGGACTTGTGACCCTCTAGTGTCTCGCCTGAGTGGCCATTCTCCACGTGAGAGCCGAGACAGTGACAATTGGCGGGCTCTTCGACCCTGGAGTGCAGCACTGACTTTGTGCTTCAGCTCAACAATTGGGTGGGGCCAGACAGTGGGATGGAGGTTAGGGGATGAGGGCAGGGTGAGAGGTCTCAATTTCAGCCAATTCTGCCCCCCCCCCCCCCGCTCCAGGGCCGGTTTCCCCGTGGGGTGGACTTTATCTGGACTCGCGGCGGAGTATATCCAGCAGCCGTCTAATAGTCCCGGTGGGAGGCCGGGTCTATATTCATGGCCGGGACTCGCTAGCATGCAGCCGGACATCGAACCGGAGGCAGGCTGGTCTGTGGGAGGGGGTCCGATTTCGGGAAGGGTGGGGGTTGGTTCGGTGTGGACCACTCCAGCTCGTCCAGGCCCCACAAAAATACAGTCAGACTTACCCGCGGACTTCCTCTGGGGCTGGATCGCCCGCTGGTACCGGGCAGCGCACGTACAGTCTTAAAATGGCAACTGACCCGCGCACATTATCGGACCCCACACTGCAAATTAAAAGGGCATTACTGCCCGACTCTTCATCTCAACCTATCAGCATACCCTTCTCTTCCTTTCTCCCTCGTGTGTTTAGCTTTCCCTTAAAGGCATCTATACTATTTGTCTCAACTACTCCTGTGGTACTGAGCTCCTAATTCTCACCACTCTCTGAGTAAAGAAGTTTCTACTGAATTGCTTATTGGCTTTAATAGTGACTATCTTATATTGATGGCACCTAGCTCCGATCTTTCCATAAGTGCAAGCATCTTCTCTACATCTACCCTATGAAACCCTTCAACAATATTAAAGCCTCTATCAGGTCACTCCTCAGTCTTCAGAGCCCCAGCCTATTTAATCTTTCCTGATACATGTAACCTCACAACACTGGTATCATTCTGGTAAATCATTTTTGCACCTTCTCCAGTGCCTCTATATAATTTTTATAATATGGAGACCAGAACTGCTCACGGTACTCCAAGTCTTAAAATGGCAACTGACCTGCGCACATTATCGGACCCCACACTGCAAATTAAAAGGGCATTACTGCCCGACTCATCATCTCAACCTATCAACATACCCTTCTCTTCCTTTCTCCCTCGTGTGTTTAGCTTTCCCTTAAAGGCATCTATACTATTTGTCTCAACTACTCCTGTGGTACTGAGCTCCTAATTCTCACCACTCTCTGAGTAAAGAAGTTTCTACTGAATTGCTTATTGGCTTTAATAGTGACTATAATAGTGAATAGTGGTCTCACCAAAGTTCGATACAAGTTGAACATGACTTCTTTGCTTTTCAATTCTATCCCTCTAGAAATGAACCCCAGTACTTTGTTTGCTTTTTTAACCTGCGTCGCTACTTTTAGTGATCTGTGTATCTGTATTCCCAGATCCCTCTGCTCCTCTGCCCCATTTACAGACTTATTATCCAAGGTGTATGTGGCCTTCTTATTCTTCCTACCACAAGTACCTCCTCACACTTATCAATACTGAACTTCATTTGCCAATTACACCCCATTCTGCAAGTTTATTAATGTCTTCCTGTATTTTATCGCAGTCCTCCTCTGTATTAACTGTACCCCCCCCAATTTTGTGTCATCTGCAAAGTTACTTCCGATTGTACTCCCGATTCCTGAGTCCAAATTGTTTATGTAAATGGTGAACAACTGTGTCCCAGCACTGATCCCTGTGGAACACCACCTTCCACCACTTGCTAATCTGTATAGCTACCATAAACCCCAACACTCTGTTTTCAGTTATGTAGCCAATTTGTTATCCATTCTGATATTTGTCCGCTGACTCCACATTTTCTGGCTTTAGTCTTGAGTCCACCAAACAGTACCTTATCGAAAGCCTTCGGAAAATCAAAATATATTATGTCTACTACATTACCCTTATCTACCCTTTCTGTCATTTCTTCAAAGATTTCAAGAAGATTGGTCAAACAGGACCTTCCCTTTTGGAATCCGTGATGACTACTCTCTAGTATATTTTCAGTTCCTAGATGTATTTTATTGTGTTCCTAACACAGATGAGGCTGCACACAGGGAGGTTAAAGTAACAGTGAGCTCAGTCTTTATTAAGACACTCCAGAGTGAGGAATAGACCTTAGGGGCCGGCTTATATACAGTGCTCCCAAGGGATGCTGGGATCCCTTGGGACTTCAGGGGATGCACTCCCTGGTGGCGGAACATGGGAGTGCATGCTTTACAGATACACAACATCACTCCCCCGCCAAAGTCAAAGTGAAAACTATTTACAAGGTGAGGCGGTCGGGAGCCTTTCTTTCCCTGGTGGACCGCCTCGGTACAAATGTCTGTTCTGGTGTGTTGGATGTGCCCTTGCTGGGCTGGCGTGTTGTCGGCCCTGCAGGGCTGCTGGGTGAGCCTGGCCTTGCTGGGCTGTTGGCCATGATGGGTTCGATTTCTTGGTCCGGAGTGGTGTCGTTGATCCTTTGGGTGTGTGTTGTGGGCTCGAAAAAGGTAGTGTCTGCTGTGGGTTGTTCAGGGCAGTCTGTGAACCGCAGCCTCGTTTGGTCCAGGTGCTTTCTGCAAATTTGTCCATTGTCTAGTTTGACTACAAACACCCTACTCCCTTCTTTAGCTATCACCGTGCCTGTGATCCACTTGGGACCATGTTCATAGTTTAGCACATACACAGGGTCATTCAGATCAACCCTTGGCACAGTGGCATGACCATCATTTACATTTTGTTGCTGCCACCCTGCTCTCTACCTGACCATGCAGGTTGGGGTGAACCTGGTTTTAAGTGTCCTTTTCATGAGTAGCTCAGCCGGGGGGCACCCCTGTGAATGAGTAGGGTCCCGTGCGGTAGCTGAGCAGTACTCGGGACAGGTGGGTTTGGAGTGAGCCTTCTGTGACTCGTTTAAGGCTCTGTTTGATTGTTTGTACTGCCTGCTCTGCCTGCCCATTGGAGGCTGGTTTAAATGGGGCCGAGGTGACATGTTTGATCCCATTGTGGGGCATGAATTCTTTAAATTCGGCACTGGTGAAACGTGGCCCGTTGTCACTGACCAGTATGTCAGGCAGGCCGTGGGTGGCAAACATGGCACTCAGGCTTTCAATAGTGGCGGTGGTGGTGCTTCCCAACATTATTTCACATTCAATCCATTTTGAAAAAGCATCCACCACCACCAGGAACATTTTACTGAGAAACGGGCCCGTATAGTCGACATGGATCCTCGACCATGGTCTGGAGGGCCAGGACCACAAACTTAGTGGTGCCTCTCTGGGCGCGTTGCTCAACTGAGCACACACGCTGCATTGCCGTACACAGGGCTCTAAGTCAGAGTCAATACCGGGCCACCACACTTGGGATCTGGCTATCGCTTTCATTATTACTATACCCGGGTGTGTTCTGTGGAGATCCGAGATGAACGCCTCCCTGCCCTTTTTGGGTAGCACTACGCGGTTACCCCACAACAGGCAGTCTGCCTGAATGGACAGCTCGTCCTTTTGCCGCTGGAACGGCTTGATTAGCTCTTGCATTTCAATGGGGATGGTGGCCCAGCTCCCATGCAGTACACAGTTTTTTTACTAGGGATAGCAGAGGATCTTGGCTGGTCCAAGCCCTAATCTGGCAGGCCGTGAGAGGTGATTTATCATTTTCAAATGCTTCCATGACCATCAACAAGTCTGCGGGCTGCGCCACCATCAACAAGTTTTCAGGCTGCGCCATTTCCATCCCTGTGGTGGGCAATGGTAGCCAACTGAGAGCATCTGCACAGTTCTCGGTGCCTGGCCTGTGGCGGATGGTTTAGTTATATGCTGATAGCGCGAGTGCCCACCTTTATATGCGGGCTGAGGCATTAGTATTTATCCCGTTGTTTTCAGTGAACAGGAATATGAGGGGCTTGTGATCGGTTTCCAGCTCAAATTTGAGGCCAAACAGGTGTTGATGCATTTTCTTTACCCCAAACACACACGCTAATGTCTCTTTCTCAATCATGCTGTAGGCCCTCTCGGCCTTAGACAAGCTCCTGGAGGCATAGGCGACAGACTGCAACTTCCCCACAACGTTAGCTTGTTGTAATACACACCCGACTCCGTACGACGACGCATCACATGCTAGCACAAGTCTTTTACATGGGTTATACAATACAAGCAGCTTGTTGGAGCATAAAATGTTTCTGGCTTTCTCAAAAGCAATTACTTGGTTTTTTTCCCCATACCCAGTTCTCACCTTTACGTAATAACACATGTAGGGGCTCTAAGAGGCTGCTTAACCCTGGTAGGAAGTTACCAAAATAGTTGAGGAGTCCCAGGAACGACTGCAGCTCCGTGACGTTCTGTGGCCTGGGCGCGTTCCTGATAGCCTCTGTCTTGGTGCCTGTGGGCCGAATGCCGTCCGCCGTGATCTTTCTGCCCAAAAACTCCACTTCTCTTGCCATGAAGATGCATTTCGACCTCTTCAGCTGCAGCCCTACGCGATCCAGTCGCTGCAGGTTTTGTAGGTGCTCGACGATGCCCCGACCCGTGACCAATATGTCGTCCTGAAAAACCACCGTGTGTGGTACCGACTTGAGTAGGCTCTCCATGTTTCTCTGGAAGATCGCTGCAGCCGACCGAATTCCAAACGGGCATCTGTTGTAGATGAAGAGTCCCTTGTGCGTGTTGATGCAGGTGAGGCCCTTCGAAGACTCCTCCAGCTCCTGCGTCATGTAGGCCGAAGT
The DNA here is from genome assembly GCF_044704955.1 of Pristiophorus japonicus. Lineage (NCBI taxonomy): Eukaryota > Metazoa > Chordata > Chondrichthyes > Pristiophoridae > Pristiophorus > Pristiophorus japonicus. The sequence goes on along the minus strand of NC_091981.1, from coordinate 295,707,666 downwards.
CAGGTCGAGCTTGGTGAACGTCTTGCCTTCTGCCAGCGTCGCAAATAGGTCGTCTGCCTTAGGTAGCGGGTAGTGGTCCTGTAGCGAGAAATGATTAATAGTTACTTTATAATCGTTGCAAATCCTGACCGTGCCATCACTTTTGAGTACTGGAACAATCGGGCTGGCCCACTCGCTGATTTCCACTGGGGAGATGATGCCCTCGTGTTGCAGCCTGTCCAGCTCGATTTCCGCTCTCTCCCTCATCATGTGAGGTACCGCTCGCGCCTTGTGGTGAATGGGTCGTGCCTCTGGGACTAAGTGGATCTGCACCTTCACCCCGGAAAAGTTTCCAATACCTGGCTCAAAAAGGGAAGGAAATTTGTTAAGATCCTGGGTACATGAGGCCTCATTGACATGTGATAGCGCTCGGATGTCATCCCAGTTCCAGTGGATTTTGCCCAGCCAGCTCCTTCCAAGTAGTGTAGGGCCATCACCCGGGACAATCCAGAGTGGCAGTTCATGTACCGTGCCCTCGTAGGTGACCTTGACCATGGTGCTGCCCAGGACATTGATAAGCTCTTTGGTGTACGTTCTCAGTTTCGTGTGGATGGGGCTCAGGGCTGGTCTGAGTGCCTTGTTGCACCACAATCTCTCAAACATCTTTTTACTCATGATGGATTGGCTAGCGCCAGTGTCCAGTTCCATGGCTATGGGTAAGCCATTCAATTTTACATTTAGCATTATAGGTGGACATTTCGTCAAAAATGTGTGCACCCCGTGTACTTCAGCATCTGCCTCCTCTCGCTGAGGCTCGAAATTGCTTTGATCCACCATGGACTGATCTTCCTCTGCCATGCGGTGGTTAGCAGGTTTTTCAGAACTTGCAGCTCATCTGCAAGCTCGTTGGAGGTGCCCCATTGTTCTATAGCTCTTGCAAACATAACCTTTGAAGCGGCATGAATAGGTTGAATGGAAGCCTCCACAACGCCAACAAGGTGTGAATTGCCTTGCATTCCTCCTTTGTTGGGGACTCTGAGTCATCTGGGTCACCTGAAGCCTGCTGGCAGTTGCAGACTCGTGGTTTCTGCCCTGTACATTTCTGCTCGCAAACACAATTCCAGTTAATTTATGAACATTGCTAGCACTTGTGTGCTGAGAGATTTGTGTGGTGTTATCACTGGTGGACATAAACGCCTGTGCTATCACAATGGCCTTACTGAGTGTTGGTGTCTCTACAGTCAAAAGTTTTCGTAGGATGGTCTCGTGGCCAATGCCCAGTATGAAAAAGTCTTTGAGCATTTGCTCCAGATAGCCATCAAACTCACATTGTCCTGCAAGTCGCCTTAGTTCGGCGACGTAACTCGCCACTTCCTGACCTTCAGATCGCTGGCACGTGTAGAACCGATACCTCGCCATCAGCATGCTCTCCCTTGGGTTAAGATGCTCCTGAACCAGTGTACACAGCTCCTCATACGACTTATCTGTGGGTTTCACTGGAGCCAGAAGATTCTTCATGAGGCTGTAGGTCGGTGTCCCGCTGACTGTGAGGAGGACTGCTCTCCTTTTTGCAGCGCTTCCTTCTCCGTCCAGCTCGTTGGCTACAAAGTACTGGTCTAGCCGTTCGACATAGGCTTCCCAGTCCTCACCCTCCGAGAACTTCTCCAGGATGCCCACAGTTTGCTGCATCTTTGCATTGGATTCGTATACCCGTCGCCAGTTATTGTGTTCCTAACACAGAAGAGACTGCACACAGGTTAAAGTAACAGTGACCTCAGTCTTTTATTAAGACACTCCAGAGTGAGGAACAGGCCTTAGGGGCCGGCTTATATACAGTGCTCCCAAGGGATGCTGGGATCCCTTGGGGCTTCAGGTGATGCGCTCCCTGGTGGCGGAACATGGGAGTGCATGCTTTACACAACATATTTCTGTTACATTTTTGAGTAAGGATTCCATTATCCTTCCTACCACCATTAAGCTAATTGGTCCAAAGTAACTTGGGCTTGTTCTATCTCCCTTTTTAAATATAGGAATCATATTAGCTATTCTCCAGTCCTCTGGCAGTTTTCTATTTCTAATGAATTAATATATAGTGCCTCTGTTATCTCTTCCCTAACTTTTTTGCAAATGCGTGGATGCAATCCATTCAGATCTGGGGTTTTATCTTCTCTAAGTTTGATTAGTTTATCAGTTATCTCCCCCTATTCTACCTTAAATGTCTTTATATCCTTTTTGCTCTCTTCTTCTAATGCCATGTCCACCATGTTAGTTTCCCTGTTAATTCCAAGGTAAGGTAATTATTTAATATTTCTGCCATTTCGTTGTCATTAACTGTGAGTGTATGGTCACACTGTTTGCATGCCAGACACGAGACTCCCAAAGCAAGCACTCTACTCAGAACTCCTTCACGGCAAACGAGCCAAAGGTGGGCAGAGGAAATGTTACAAGGACACCCTCAAAGCCTCCCTGATAAAGTGCAACATCCCCACTGACACCTGGGAGTCCTTGGCCAAGACTGCCCTAGGTGGAGAAAGCGCATCCTGGAGGGTGCTGAGCACCTCGAGTCTTGTCGCCGAGAGCATGCAGAAATCAAGCACAGGCAGCGGAAAGAGCGTGCGGCAAACCAGTCCCACCCATCCCTTCCCTCAACCACTATCTGACTGACCTGTGACAGGGACTGTGGTTCTCGTATTGTTCAGTCACCTAAGGATTCATTTTTAGAGTGGAAGCAAGTCTTCCTCGATTCCAAGGGACTGCCTATGATGATGCCAATGATATAGTATGTGTCCTTTTGTGGCCCTATCCTTACCTTAATTTTTCTTTTGTTATTTATGAATTGGTAGAATACTTTACTATTTCTTTTTATATTAATTGAGAATTTAATTTTGTAGTTTCTCTTTGCCTTCCTAATTGTTTATTTTTACTTCCTTTCTAACCTTTTCATATTTCCACTTCTGTCCTCACATTTTCTAATTCCCATTTCTTTCCTAACCTTTTGGATAGTTTGAGTGAGTCGCCCATTATGCAGACCCTGGGTCTGAAGTGAGCAAGCTCCAGGATTTGGCCATGTAATCCCACAGCTTCCAGCTTCATCATGAGGGCACAGTGTGACACCAGGTCGAAGAATTGATGAAAGCAGTCTAAGTGGCTTCTCCTGAGCCTTGAAGCACTCTACAAACTTAAATAAAGCCGCAGCTCAAAAAAGCAGCCAGATTTGTTCAGATTACTCCACAAGTCCTCCGGAGCATCTGATATCATAGATTATTCGAATGATACAGCACAGGAGGAGGCCATTTGGCCCACCGTGCGTGTGCCGGCTCTGTGATAGAGCTCTCCATTAAGTCCCACTCCCCCTGCTCTTTCCCCATAGCCCTGCAAAATGTTGCACTTCAAGTGTTAATCCAATTTCCTTTTGAAAGTTATTATTGAATTTGCTTCCACCGCCCTTTCAGGCAGAGCATTCCCGATCAAAACAACATGCTCCGCCATCCTTTTCCCCTTCATGCCCTTGAAGATGGCAGGACATATTGAGAGTAGTTAGCAAAGCATATGGGTTCTTGGGCTTCATAAATTGAGATATTGAGTACAAAAGCAGGGAAGTTATGCTGAACCTTTATAAAGCTCTAGAGTATTGCATCCAGTGCTGGTCACCACACTTTAGGAAGGATGTGAAGGGTGTTGAGGAGATTTGCCAGAATGGTTCCAGGGATGAAGGGTTTTAGCTACAAGGTTAGGTTGGCGAAGCTAATTGGTATTGGAATAAGCAGATTAGAAAGTTAAAAGAGTGGTGTGCGAGGCAGGGGTTTTGCTTCATGGGGCACTGATACCAGTACTGGAGAAAGAGGGAGGTGTTACACTGGGACAGGCTCCAGTTGAACATAAGACCATAAGAAATAGGAGCAGGAGTAGGCCCCTCAAGCCTGCTCCGCCATTCAATAAGATCATGGCTGATCCGATCATGGACTCAGGTCCACTTCCCTGCCCGCTCCCCTTAACCCCTTATTCCCTTATCGGTTAAGAAACTGTCTATCTCCGTCATAAATTTATTCAATGTCCCGGCTTCCACAGCTCTCTGAGGCAGCGAATTTCACAGATCCACAACCCTCTGAGAGAAGAATTTCCTCCACATCTCTGTTTTAAATGGGCAGCCTCTTATTCTAAGATTATGCACCCTAGTTCAAGTCTCCCCCATCAGTGGAAACATCCTTCCTGCATCCACCTTGTCAAGCCACCTCATAATCTTATACGTTTCGATAAGATCACCTTTCATTCTTCTGAATTCCAATGAGTAGAGGCCCAACCGACTCAACCTTTCCTCATAAGTCAATCCCCTCATCTCCGGAATCAACCGAGTGAACCTTCTCTGAACTGCCTCCAAAGCAAGTATATCCTTTCGTCAGTATGGAAAACAAAACTGCACGCAGTATTCCAGGTGTGGCCTCACCAATACCCTGTATAGCTGCAGCAAGACTTCCCTGCTTTTATACTCCAACCCTGGGCTGGAACCAGTGTCCTGGTGAATCGAATAACTAGGGCAGTAGACAGGACTTTAGACGAATGAAGGGGGGTGGGAGGATTCAGGAAAGAGTAAATTTAAAAGCAGCAAGAGAAATGCCAAGGCTCTAAAGCAGAGCAGAGTTTTGGTTAAAATAAGCAGAGTGGGTCAGGAAGGGACAGAGAGAGTAATAGGGCATCAATGACTAGAAACATAGAAACATAGAAAATAGGTGCAGGAGTAGGCCATTCGGCCCTTCGAGCCTCCACCACCATTCAATAAGATCATGGCTGATCATTCACCTCAGTACCCCTTTCCTGCTTTCTCTCCATACCTCTTGATCCCCTTTAGCCGTAAGGGTCATATCTAACTCCCTCTTGAATATATCCAATGAGCTGGCATCAACAACTCTCTGCGGCAGGGAATTCCACAGGTTAACAACTCTCTGAGTGAAGAAGTTTCTCCTCATCTCAGTCCTAAATGGCTTACCCCTTATCCTTAGACTGTGAACCCTGGTTCTGGACTTCCCCAACATCGGGAACATTCTTCCCGCATCTAACATGTTCAGTCCCGTCAGAATTTTATATATTTCTATGAGATCCCTTCTCAGTCTTCAAAACTCCAGTGAATACAGGCCCAGTTGATCCAGTCTCTCCTCATATGTCAGTCCTGCCATCCCGGGAATCAGTCTGGTGAACCTTTGCTGCACTCCCTCAACAGCAAGAATGTCCTTCCTCAGATTAGGAGACCAAAACTGAACACAATATTCCAGATGAGGTCTCACCAAGGCCCTGTACAACTGCAGTAATATCTCCCTGCTCCTATACTCAAAACCCTTAGCTATGAAGGCCAAAATACCATTTGCCTTCTTCATCGCCTGCTATACCTGCATGCCAACTTTCAATGACTGTTGAACCATGACACCCAGGTCTCATTGCACCTCCCCTTTTCCTAATCTGCCACCATTCAGATAATATTCTGCCTTCGTGTTTTTGCCCCCAAAGTGGATAACCTCACATTTATCCACATTGTACAGCATCTGCCATGCATTTGCCCACTCACCTAACCTATCCAAGTCATCCTGCAGCCTCTTAGCATCATCCTCACAGCTCACACTGCCACCCAGTTTAGTGTCATCTGCAAACTTGGAGATATTACACTCAATTCCTTCATCTAAATCATTAATGTATATTGTAAATAGCTGAGGTCCCAGCACTGAGCCCTGCGGCACTCCACTGGTCACTGCCTGCCATTCTGAAAAGGACCCGTTTATCCCGACTCTCTGCTTCCTGTCTTCCAATGAGTTCTCTATCCACGTCAGTACATTACCCCCAATACCATGTGCTTTAATTTTGAACACCAATCCCTTGTGTGGGACCTTGTCAAAAGCATTTTGAAAGTTCAAATACACCACATCCACTGATTCTCCCCTGTCCACTCTACTAGTTACATCCTCAAAAAATTCCAGAAAGATTTGTCAAGCATGATTTCCCTTTCATAAATCCATGTTGACTTGGACCGATCCTGCCATTGCTTTCCAAATGCGCTGTTATTTCATCTTTAATAATTGATTCCAACATTTTCCCCACTACTGATGTCAGGTTAACCGGTCTATAATTACCTGTTTTCTCTCTCCCTCCTTATTTAAAAAGTGGCGTTACATTAGCTACCCTCCAGTACATAGGAACTGATCCAGAGTCGATAGATTGTTGGAAAATGATCTCCAATGCATCCACTATTTCTAGGGCTACTTCCTTAAGTACTCTGGGATGCAGACTATCAGGCCCCGGGGATTTATCGGCCTTCAATCACATCAATTTCCCTAACACAATTTCCTGCCTAATAAGGATATCCTTCAGTTCCTTCTTCTCATTAGACCCTCGGTCCCCTTGTAGTTCCGGAAGGTTATTTGTGTTTTCTTTCGTGAAGACAAAACTAAAATATTTGTTCAACTGGTCTGCCATTTCTTTGTTCCCCATTATAAATTCACCTGAATCTGATTGCAAGGGACCTACGTTTGTCTTCATTAATCTTTTTCTCTTCACATATCTATATAAACTTTTGCAGTCAGTTTTTATGTTCCCGGCAAGCTTCCTCTCATATTCTATTTCCCCCCCTCCTAATTAAACTCTTTGTCCTCCTCTGCTGAATTCTAAATTTCTGCCAGTTCTCTGGTCTGTTGCTTTTTCTGGCCAATTTATATGCCTCTTCCTTGGATTTAACACTATCCTTAATTTCTCTTGTTAGCCACAGTTGAGCCACCTTCCCCGTTTTATTTTTACTCCAGACAGGGATGTACAATTGTTGAAGTTTATCCATGTGATCTTTAAATGTTTGCCATTGCCTATCCACCATCAACCCTTTAAGTATCATTTGCTAATTCACGTCTCATACCATCGAAATTACCTTTCCTTAAGCTCAGGACCCTAATCTCTGAATTAACTGTGTCACTCTCCATCTTAATAAAGACTTCTACCATATTATGGTCACTCTTCCCCCAAGGGGCCTCGCACAACAAGATTGCTAATTAGTCCCTTCTCATTACACATCACCCAGTCTAGGATGGCCATCTCTCTAGTTGGTTCCTCGACATATTGGTCCAGAAAACCATCCCTAATATACTCCAGGAAATCATCCTCCACCGTATTGCTACCAGTTTGGTTAGCCCAATCTATATGTAGATTAAATTCGCCCATGATAACTGCTGTACCTTTATTGCATGCATCTCTAATTTTTTGTTTGATGCTGTCCCCAACCTCACTACTACTGTTTGGTGGTCTGTACACAACTCCCACTAGCGTTTTCTGTCCTTTGGTATTCCGCAGCTCCACCCATACAGATTCCACATCATCCAAGCTAATGTCCTTCCTTATTATTGCGTTAATTTCCTCTTTAACCAGCAACGCTACCCCACCTCCTTTTCCTTTCTGTCTATCCTTCCTGAATGTTGAATACCTCTGGATGTTGAGTCCCCAGCCTTGGTCACCCTGGAGCCATGTCTCCATGATGCCAATTATATCATATTCATTAATTGCTGCCTGTGCAGTTAATTCATCCACCTTATTCCAAATGTTTCTCGCATTGAGGCACAGAGCTTCAGGCTTGTCTTTTCAACACACTTTGCCCCTTTAGAATTTTGCTGTAATGTGGCCCTTTTTGCTTTTTGCCTTAGGTTTCTCTGCCCTCCTCTTTTACTTTTCTTCTTTCTATCTTTTGCTTCTACTTCCCTCTGTCTCCCTGCATAGGTTCCCATCCCCCTGCCATATTAGTTTAATCCCTCCCCAACAGCACTAGCAAACACTCCCCCTAGGACATTAGTTCCGGTACTGCCCAGGTGCAGACCATCCGGTTTGTACTGGTCCCACCTCCCCCAGAACCGGTTCCAGTGTCCCAGGAATTTGAATCCCTTCCTTCTGCATCACTCCTCAAGCCACGTATTCATCTGAGCTATCCTGCGATTCCTACTCTGACTAGCACGTGGCACTGGTAGCAATCCTGAGATTACTACTTTTGAGGTCCTACTTTTTAATTTATCTCCTATCTCCCTAAATTCAGCTTGTGTCACTAAGGTGACATCAGGGAAAAAATAGACAAAGGTCAGAGCTCAAGGCACTATATCTGAATGCGTAAAACATTCGCAACAAAATGGATGAATTAATAGCGCAGGTAAAAATTAATAGATTTGATCTGATAGCCTTTACAGAGACATGGATGCAAAGTTACCATGGATGGGAACTAAATATTCCAGGATACTTACCTTTTAGAAGAGATAGGTAAATTGGAAAAGGAGGAGGGGTAGTCCTGATAATAAAGGATGGGATAAATACAGTAGAGAAAAAAGGTCTTAGCTCAGAAAATCAAGACGTAGAATCAGTTTCGGCAGAGTTAAGAAACAGCAAGGGGCAGAAAACATCGGTGGGTGTTGTTTATAGGCCCCCAAACAGTAGTGGTAATGTAGGGCACAGTATACATCAGGAAATTACAGGTGCATGTAACAAGGTAATCATGAGGGACTTTAATCTACATATAGACTAGGTAAACCAAATTTGCAGTAATAGTGTGGAGGACAAATTCATGGAATGTATACTGTTCTGTCTTGATTAAAGAGTCAGACTCGATACTGCAAGCTCAAAGTAAGGTGTGACCATTGTCCTTTATTATAGATCTCAGAGTGCCTCTCCAAACTGTGAGGTCTCCTTATATACAGGTGCTCGCAAGGGATTTTTGGACCCCTTGGGACTCCAGGGGATAAGCCCTCTGGTGGTTAGGCATGGTATTTACAGGTTTACATACATAACAACACTCTCCCCCAAAGTCAATAGTGTAACTATTTACAAGGTGAGTCGATCTTGGGCCTTCCTTTCCCTGGTTGATCGTCTCGGTGCAAATGCTGGTTTTGGTGAGTCGTTTGTTGGGCCCTTGCTGGGTGCTGTGCAGCTGGCCTTGCTGGGCTGCTGGGGGTGGTGAGTCCTGCTGGGCTGCTGCGGGTGATGGGTTCTGCTTTGTGGTCAACCGCTGGGTCGAATGCCACTGGTGGGTGTGTTGGAGGGTCGAAAAAGGTAGAGTCTATTGTTCAGGATAGTCCGTGAATCTGAGTTTGGTTTGGTCCAAATGTTTCCTGCAGGTGAGTCCATTTGAGAGTTTGACCACAAACACCCTAATCCCCTCTTTGGCCAAAACAGTGCCAGAAAGCCACTTGGGACCTTGTCCATAGTTCAACACAAATACAGGATCATTTATCTCAATTTCGCGTGACACATTTGCACGAGCATGATATGTATTCTGTTGAAGCCGCCTGCTCTCTACCTGTTCGTATAGATCAGGGTGGACTAACAAGAGCCTTGTCTTAAGTGACCTTTTCATGAGCAGTTCAGCGGGAGGGACCCCAGTGAGCGAGTGGGGTCTTGTGCGGTAACTAAGCAGGACTCGGGATAGGCGAGTCTGCAGTGAGCCTTCCGGTACTCTTTTCAAGCTCTGCTTGATTGTTTGCACTGCTCATTCTGCCTGACCGTTGGACGCTGGTTTAAACGGGGCAGATGTGACATGTTTGATCCCATTGAGGGTCATGAACTCATTGAACTCGGCACTGGTAAAGCATGGCCCATTACAAGGACATCAGGCAGGCCGTGCGTGGCAAACATGGCCCATAGACTTTCAATGGTGGCAGCAGACATGCTTGCCGACATTATCACACATTCAATCCATTTGGAGTATGCATCTACAACCACTAAGAACATTTTTCCCAAGAACGGGCCTGTAGAGTCGACATGGACCTATACCACGGTTTTGAGGGCCAAGACCATAAACATAGTGGTGCCTCCCAGGGTGCATTGCTTAACTGTGAACATGTGTTACATTTGTGCACGCAGGACTCTTAAGTCTGCATCGATACCGGGCCACCACACGTGGGATCTGGCTATCACTTTCATCATTACGATGCCTGGGTGGGTACTGTGGAGGTCACTAATGAAAGTGTCCCTGCCCTTTTTTGGCACCACTACCCGATTACCCCGTAGGAGGCAGTCTGCCTGTATAGACATTTCATCTCTGCGTCGCTGGTAAGGCTTTATTTCTTTCTGCATCTCGAATGGGACACTAGACCAACTCCCGTGGAGCACACAGCTTTTTACTAAGGACAGTAAGGGGTCCTGGCTCGTCCAGGTTCTAATCTGTCGGGCAGTAACAGGTGATTGCTCACTCTCGAATGCTTCCATTACCATAACTAAATCTGTGGGCTGTGCCATCTCCACCCTTGTGGTGGGCAATAGCAGCCTACTGAGAGCATCGGCACAGTTTTCTATGCCTGGCCTGTGGCAGATGGCATAGTTGTATGCGGACAACGTGAGCGCCCATCTCTGGATGTGGGCCGATGCATTCGTATTTATCCCCTTACTTTCAGAAAAGAGGGATATCAGTGACTTATGGTCGGTTTCCAATTCAAATTTGAGCCCAAACAGATATTGATCCATTTTCTTTACCCCGTAAACACACGCTAACGCGTCTTTTTCGATCATACTGTAGGCCCTCTCAGCCTTAGACAGACTTCTGGATGCATAAGCAATCGGTTGCAATTTCCCAAATTCATTAGCTTGTTGCAATACACACCCGACCCCGTACGACGATGCATCACATGCTAGTACCAATACATGGATCATACACAAGCAATTTGTTTGAACGTAACAGCTTCCTAGCTTTCTCAAAGGCATTTTCTTGGCTTTTACCCCATACCCATTCATTTCCTTTACGCAGTAAAGCGTGCAGTGGTTCTAACAATGTGCTAAGATCCGGTAAGAAGTCACCAAAATAGTTCAGGAGTGCTAGAAACGACCGCAGCTCCGTCACGTTCTGTGGGCTTGGTGTGTTCTGGATTGCCTCCGTCTTTGAACCAGTGGGCCTGATGATGTCCGCCACGATACTTCTCCCCAGGAACTCCACTTCAGGTGCCAGGAAAACGCACTTGGAGCGTTTTAATCTGAGCCCCACACGATTAAGCCGACTAAGAACCTCCTCCAGGTTCTGCAGGTGCTCGACGGTGTTCCGACCTGCAACTAAGGTGTTGTCCTGGAAGACCACGGTGCGCGGGACCAACTTCAGCAAGCTTTCCATGTTCCTCTGTATTATTGCCGTGGCCGATCGAATCCCAAAAGGGCATCTATTGTAAATGAAGAGACCTTTGTGCGTGTTGATACAGGTGAGCCCTTTCGATGATTCCTCCAGCTCCTGCGTCATGTAGGCCAAGGTCAAGTCCAGCTTCGTGAACATTTTCCTTCCTGCCAGCGTCGCAAATAGGTCGTCTGCCTTTGGTAGCGGCTATTGATCCTGCAGGAAGAAACGATTGATAGTTACTTTGTAATCACCACAGATTCTGTCGGTGCCATCTCCCTTGAAACATAGAAACATAGAAACATAGAAACATAGAAAATAGGTGCAGGAGTAGGCCATTCGGCCCTTCGAGCCTGCACCACCATTCAATGAGTTCATGGCTGATCATTCTCTCAGTACCCCTTTCCTGTTTTCTCTCTATACCCTTTGATCCCTTTAGCCGTAAGGGCCATATCTAACTCACTCTTGAATATATGCAATGAACTGGCATCAACAACTCTCTGTGGTAGGGAATTCCACAGGTTAACAACTCTCTGAGTGAAGAAGTTTCTCCTCATCTCAGTCCGAAATGGCCTGCCCCTTAGCCTTAGATTGTGTCTCCTGGTTCTGGACTTCCCCAACATCGAGAGCATTCTTCCCGCATCTAACCTGTCCAGTCCCGCCAGAATCTTATATGTTTCTATGAGATCCCCTCTCATTCTACTAAACTCCAGTGTATAAAGGCCCAGTTGATCCAGTCTCTCCTCATATGTCAGTCCAGCCATCCCTGGAATCAGTCTGGTGAACCTTCGCTGCACTCCTTCAATAGCAAGAATGTCCTTCCACAGATTAGAGACCAAAACTGAACACAATATTCCAGGTGGGGCCTCACCAAGGCCCTGTCAACTGCAGTAAGACTTCCCTGCTCCTATACTCAAATCCCCTTGCTATGAAGGCCAACATACCATTTGCCTTCTTCACCGCCTGCTGTACCTGCATGCCAACTTTCAAGGATTGATGAACCATGACACCCAGGTCTCGCTGCACCTCCCCTTTTCCGAATCTGCCGCCATTCAGATAATATTCTGCCTTCGTGTTTTTTGCCCCCAAAGTGGATAACCTCACATTTATCCACATTATACTGCATCTGCCATGTATTTGCCCATTCGCCTAACCTGTCCAAGTCACCCTGCAGCCTCTTAGCATCCTCCTCACAGCTCACACCATCACCCAGCTTAGTGTCATCTGCAAACTTGGAGATATTACACACAATTCCATCATCTAAATCATTAATATATAATGTAAAGAGCTGGGGTCCAGGCACCGAACCCTGCGGCACCCCACTAGTCACTGCCTTCCATTCTGAAAAGGACCCGTTTATCCCGATTCTCTGCTTCCTGTCTGCCAACCAGTTCTCTATCCACGTCAGTACATTACTCCCAATACCATGTGCTTTGATTTTGCACACCAATCTCTTGTGTGGGACCTTGTCAAAAGCCTTTTGAAAGTCCAAGTACACCATATCCACTGGTTCTCCCTTGTCCACTCTACTAGTTACATCCTCAAAAAATTCCAGAAGATTTGTCAAGCATGATTTCCCTTTCATAAATCCATGTTGACTTGGACCGATCCTGTCACTGATTTCCAAATGCGCTGCTATTTCATCTTTAATGATTGATTCCAACATTTTCTCCACTACTGATGTCAGGCTAACTGGTCTATAATTACCTGTTTTCTCTCTCCCTCCTTTTTTAAAAAGTGGTGTTACATTAGCTACCCTCCAGTCCATTGGAACTGATGCAGAGTCGATAGACTGCTGGAAAATGATCACCAATGCATCCACTATTTCGAGGGCCACTTCCGTAAGTACTCTGGGATGTAGACAATCAGGCCGTGGGGATTTATCGGCCTTCAATCCCATCAATTTCCCTCGCACAATTTCCCGCCTAATAAGGATATCCTTCAGTTCCTCCTTCTCACTAGACCCTCGATCCCCTGGTACTTCCGGAAGGTTATTTGTATCTTCCTTTGTGAAGACAGAACCAAAGTACTTGTTCAATTGGTCTGCCATTTCTTTGTTCCCCATTATAAATTCACCTGAATGTGACTGCAAGGGACCTCCGTTTGTCTTCACTAATCTTTTTCTCTTCACATATCTATAGAAACTTTTGCAGTCAGTTTTTATGTTTCCGGCAAGCTTCCTCTCATACTCTATTTTCCCCATGTTAATTAAACCCTTTGTCCTCCTCTGCTGAATTCTAAATTTCTCCCAGTCCTCCGGTTTGCTGCTTTTTCTGGCTAATTTGAATGCCTCTTCCTTGGATTTAACACTGTCCTTAATTTCCCTTGTTAGCCAAGGTTGAGCCACCTTCCCCGTTTTATTTTTACTCCAGACAGGGATGTACAATTGTTGAAGTTCGTCCATATGGTCTTTAAATGTTTGCTATTGCCTATCCACCGTCAACCCTTTAAGTATCATTTGCCAGTCTAATCTAGCCAATTCACGTCTCATACCGTCAACGTTACCTTTCCTTAAGTTTAGGATCCTAATTTCTGAATTAACTTTGTCACTCCATATCATAATAAAGAATTCTACCATATTATGGTTCACTCTTCCCCAAGGGGCCTCGCACAACAAGATTGCTAATTAGTTCCTTCTCATTACACATCACCCAGTCTAGGATGGCCAGAGGTCTGGTTGGTTCCTCGACATATTGGTCTAGAAAACCATCCCTAATACACTCTAGGAAATCCTCCTCTACTGCATTGCTACTAGTTAGGTTAGCCCAATCAATATGTAGATTAAAGTCACCCATGATTACTGCTGTACCTCTATTGCACACATCCCTTATTTCTTGTTTGATGCTGTCCCCAACCTCACTACTACTATTTGGCGGCCTGTACACAACCCCCACTAGCGTTTTCGGCCCTTTGGTATTCGGTAGATCCATATCATCCAGGCTAATGTCCTTCCTTACAATTGCATTAATTTCCTCTTTAACCAGCAATGCCACTCTGCCTCCTTTTCCTTTCTGTCTATCCTTCCTAAATGTTGAATAACCTTGGATGTTGAGTTCCCAGCTTTGATCACCCTGGAGCTATGTCTCCGTGATGCCAATCACATCGTATCCGTTAACTGCTATCTGCGCAGTTAATTTGTCCACCTTATTCCGAATACTCCTCGCATTGAGGCACAGAGCCTTCAGGCTTGTCTTTTTAACACACTTTGCCCCTTTAGAATTTTGCTGTAAAGTGGCCCTTTTTGTTTTTTGCCTTGGGTTTCTCTGCCCTCCACTTTTACTTTTCTTCTTTCTATCTTTTGCTTCTGTCTCCATTTTGTTTCCCTCTGTCTCCCTGCATAGATTCCCACCCCCCTGCATATTAGTTTAACTCCTCCCAAACAGCACGAGCAAACACTCCCCCGAGGACAATAGTTCCGGTCCTGCCCAGGTGCAGACCGTCGGGTTTGTACTGGTCCCACCTCCCCCAGAACCGGTTCCAATACCCCATGAATTTGAATCCCTCCCTGCTGCACCACTGCTCAAGCTACGTATTCATCTGAGCTATCCTGCGATTCCTACTCTGACTAGCACATGGCACTGGTAGCAATCCCGAGATTACTACTTTTGAGGTACTACTTTTTAATTTAACTCCTATCTCCCTAAATTCATCTCGTAGGACAGCACCCCGTTTTTTACCTATGTTGTTGGTACCTATATGTACCATGACAACTGGCTGTTTACCCTCCCTTTTTAGAATGTCCTGCACCCGCTCCGAGACATCCTTGACCCTTGCACCAGGGAGGCAACATACCATCCTGGAGTCTCGGTTGCGGCCGCAGAAACGTCTATGTATTCCCCTTACAATTGAATCCCCTATCACTATAGCTCTCCCATCCTTTTTCCTGCCCTCCTGTGCAGCAGAGCCACCCACGGTGCCATGAACTTGGCTGCTGCTACTCTCCCTGGTGAGTCATTCCCCCCAACTACCCAAAGCGGTGTATCTGTTTTGCAGGGGGATGACTGCAGGGGACCCCTGCACTACCTTCCTTGCACTGCTCTTCCTGTTGGTCACCCATCCCCTATCTGGCTGTGTACCCTTTTCCTGTGGTAAGACCAACTCACTAAACGTGCTATTCACGTCATTCTCAGCATTGTGGATGCTCCAGAGTTCATCCACCCGCAGCTCCAGTGCCGCTTGGCGGTCCGTCAGGAGCTGGAGGTGGATACACTTCCCGTACACGTAGTGTCAGGGACACAGGTAGCATCCCTGACTTCCCACATAGTCCGAGCTTTCCTGCCATGACTTAATCCTTAGATAAACTTAATTTGGCAACAACAATGCTGAAGGTTACTTACTGATAAAGAAAAGAAAAAGAAAAACTACTCACCAATCACTTACCCCCTTGGCTGTGACGTCACCTGTCGATTTCTTTCTACTTCTTTTTTGCCTCCCTGCTGCAGCTGCACCGGCCCCGCCCCTCCGACCCCGAACTCTCACCCCTCCGACCCCGGACTCTCGCCCCTCCGACCCCGAACTCTCGCCCCTCCGACCCCGGACTCTCGCCCCTCCGACCCCAGACTCTCGCCCCTCCGACCCCGAACTCTCGCCCCTCCGACCCCGGACCCTCGCCTCCTCCTCGACTCCGGACCCTCGCCCCTCCGACCCCGGACTCTCGCCCCTCCGACCCCGGACTCTCACCTCCTCCTCGACCCCAGACTCTCACCTCCTCCTCGACCCCGAACTCTCGCCCCTCCGACCCCGGACTCTCGCCTCCTCCTCGACTCCGGACCCTCGCCCCTCCGACCCCGGACTCTCACCTCCTCCTCGACCCCAGACTCTCACCTCCTCCTCGACCCCGAACTCTCGCCCCTCCGACCCCGGACTCTCACCTCCTCCTCGACTCCGGACCCTCGCCCCTCCGACCCCGGACTCTCAACTCCTCCTCGACCCCAGACTCTCACCACCTCCTCGACCCCGAACTCTCGCCCCTCCGACCCCGAACTCTCATCTCTTCCTCGACCCCGAACTCTCGCCCCTCCGACCCCGAACTCTCGCCCCTCCGACCCCGGACTCTCACCCCCTCCTCGACCCCGGACTCTCGTCTCCTCCTCGACCCCGAACTCTCACCTCCTCCTCGAACCTGGTCTCTCGCCTCCTCCTCGACCCCGGACTCTCGCCTCCTCCTTGACCCCGGACTCTCGCCTCCTCCTCGACCCCGAACTCTCGCCTCCTCCTCGACCCTGGACTCTCGCCTCCTCCTCGACCCCGGACTCTCGCCTCCTCCTCGACCCTGGACTCTCGCCTCCTCCTCGACCCCGGACTCTCGCCTCCTCCTCGACCCCGGACTCTCGCCTCCTCGACCCCGAACTCTCGCCTCCTCTCGACCCCGGACTCTCGCCTCCTCGACTCCAGACTCTCGCCTCCTCCTCGATCCCGGACTCTCGCCTCCTCGACCCCGAACTCTCGCCTCCTCTCGACCCCGGACTCTCGCCTCCTCGACTCCAGACTCTTGCCTCCTCCTCGACCCCGGACTTTCACCTCCTCCTCGACCCCGGACTCTCACCTCCTCGACCCCGAACTCTCACCTCCTCTTCGACCCCGAACTCTCACCTCCTCCTCGACCCCGAACTCTCACCTCCTCGACCCCGGACTCTCACCTCCTCGATCCCGAACTCTCGCCTCCTCCTCGACCCCGGACTCTCGCCCCCTCCTCGACCCCGAACTCTCACCTCCTCGACCCCGGACTCTCGCCTCCTCCTCGACCCCGGACTCACACCTCCTCCTCGACCACGGACTCTCACCTCCTCCTCGACCCCGAACTCTCACCTCCTCGACCCCGGACTCTCACCTCCTCGATCCCGAACTCTCGCCTCCTCCTCGACCCCGGACTCTCGCCCCCTCCTCGACCCCGAACTCTCACCTCCTCGACCCCGGACTCTCGCCCCCTCCTCGACCCCGAACTCTCACCTCCTCGACCCCGGACTCTCGCCTCCTCCTCGACCCCGGACTCTCGCCCCCTCCTCGACCCCGAACTCTCACCTCCTCGACCCAGGACTCTCGCCTCCTCCTCGACCACGGACTCTCACCTCCTCCTCGACCCCGGACTCTCGCCCCCTCCTCGACCCCGAACTCTCACCTCCTCGATCCCGGACTCTCGCCTCCTCCTCGACCCCGGACTCTCGCCCCCTCCTCGACCCCGAACTCTCACCTCCTCGACCCCGGACTCTCGCCTCCTCCTCGACCCCGGACTCTCGCCCCCTCCTCGACCCCGAACTCTCACCTCCTCGACCCCGGACTCTCACCTCCTCCTCGACCACGGACTCTCACCTCCTCGACTCCGGACTCTCGCCCCCTCCTCGACCCCGAACTCTCACCTCCTCGACCCCGGACTCTCACCTCCTCCTCGACCCCGAACTCTCACCTCCTCGACTCCGGACTCTCGACGCCTACTTGACCCCGGACTCTCCACCTCCTCCTCGACCGCGAACTCTCGCCTCCTCAACCCCGGACTCTCGCCTCCTCGACCCCGGACTCTCACCTCCTCGACCCCGGACTCTCACCTCCTCCTCGACCCCGGACTCTCACCTCCTCAACCCCGGACTCTCGCCTCCTCCTCGACCCCGGACTCTCACCTCCTCCTCGACCCCGGACTCTCACCTTCTCAACCCCGGACTCTCGCCTCCTCCTCGACCCCGGACTCTCGCCTCCTCCTCGACCCCGGACTCTCACCTCCTCCTCGACCCCGGACTCTCGCCTCCTCCTCGACCCCGGACTCTCGCCTCCTCCTTGACCCCGGACTCTCGCCTCCTCCTCGACCCCGGACTCTCACCTCCTCCTCGACCCCGAACTCTCACCTCCTCCTCGACCCCGAACTCTCACCTCCTCCTCGACCCCGGACTCTCGCCTCCTCTTCGACCCCGGACTCTCGCCTCCTCCTCGACCCCGGACTCTCGCCTCCTCCTCGACCCCGGACTCTCGCCTCCTCTTCGACCCCGGACTCTCGCCTCCTCCTCGACCCCGTACTCTCGCCTCCTCCTCGACCCCGGACTCTCGCCTCCTCCTCGACCCCGGACTCTCGACTCCTCCTCGACCCCAGACTCCCGACTGCTGAGCTCATGACCTTTTTATAGGCCTCCGACCCCGGACTCTCGCCTCCTCGACCACGAGAACTTGAACAATCGGACTGGCCCAATCATTGAATTTGATCGGCGATTTGATGCCCTCTCGTTGCAGCCTGTCCAGCTCGATCTCCACCCTCTCTCTCACCATGATAGGTACCGCTCTCACCTTGTGATGGATGGGTCGCGCCCCCAGAATCAAATGGATCTGCACTTTTGCTTTTTGGAACTTCCTGATGCCTGCTTCGAACAGCGAGGTGATCTTGTTTAGGACCTGGGCACATGAGGTGTCGTCGATGGACGAGAGCGCTCAAACATCGTCCCAGTTCCAGCGTTTCTTTCCCAGCCAGCTCCTGTCGAACAGCGTGGGGCCATCGCCCGGTACCACCCAGAGTGGTAACTCATGCTCCACTCCATCGTAGGAGACCTTTACGGTAGCACTGCCGATTACGGGAATCAGTTCCTTTGTGTACGTTCTCAGTTTAGTACGAATGGGAGTCAGGACTGGCCTTGAGGCCTTGCTGCACCATAATTTATTGAAAGTCTTTTTGCTCATTATGGACTGGCTCGCGCCCATGCCCAGCTCTAGACGATGAAGAAACAGCGATATATTTCCATGTCAGGATGGTGTATGACTTGGAGGGGAGCTTGCACATGATGGTGCCCCCATGCGCCTGCTCCCTTGTCCTTCTAGGCGGTAGAGGTCGCGGGTTTGGGAGATGCTGCCGAAGAAGCCTTGGCGAGTTGCTGCAGTGCATCTTGTAGATGGTACACACTGCAGCCAGGGGGCGCCGGTGGTGGAGGGAGTGAATGTTTAAGGTGGTGGACGGGCTGCCAATCAAGCGGCCTGCTTTGTCCTGGATGGTGTCGAGCTTCTTGAGTGTTGTTGGAGCTGCACTCATCCAGATAAGTGGAGAGTATTCCATCACACTCCTGACTTGTGCCTTGTAGATGGTGGAAAGGCTTTGGGGAGTCAGGAGGTAAGACACTCGCCACAGAATACCCAGCCTCTGACCTGCTCTTGTTGCCACAGTGTTTATGTGGCTGGTCCAGTTAAGTTTCTAGTCAATGGTGACGCCCAGGATGTTGATGGTGGGAGATTCGGCGATGGTAATGTCATTGAATATCAAGGGGCGGAGGTTAGACTCTCGCTTTTGGAGATGGTCATTGCCTGGCACTTGTGTGGTGTGAATGTTACTTGCCTCTTATCAGCCCAAGCCTGAATGTTGTCCAGGTCTTGTTGCATACGGGCATGGACTGCTTCATTATCTGAGGGGTTGTGAATGGAACTGAACACTGTGCAGTGATCAGTGAACATCCCCACTTCTGACCTTATGATGGAGGGAAGGTCATTGATGAAGCAGCTGAAGATGGTTGGGCCTAGGACACTGCCCTGAGGAACTCCAGCAGCGATGTCCTGGGGCTGGGATGATTGACCTCCAACCACCACAACCGGCTTCCTTTGAGCTGGGTATTACTTCAGCCAGTGGAGAGTTTTCCCCCTGATTCTCATTGACTTCAGTTTTACTGGGGCTCCTTGATGCCACACTTGGTCAAATGCTGCCTTGATGTCAAGGGCAGTCACTCTCACCTCACCCCTGGAATTCAGCTCATTTGTCTCATGTTTGGACCAAGGCTGTAATGAGGTCCAGAGTCGAGTGGTTCTGGCGGAACCCAAACTGAGCATCGGTGAGCAGGTTATTGGTGAGTAAGTGCTGCTTGATAGCACTGTGGACGATACCTTCCATCACTTTGCTGATGATTGAGAGTAGACTGATGGGGCGGTAATTGGCCGGATTGGATTTGTCCTGCTTTTTGTGGACAGGACATACCTGGGCAGTTTTCCACAATGTCGGGTAGATGCCAGTGTTGTAGCTGTACCGGAACAGCTTGGCTAGAGGCACGGCTAGTTCTGGAGCACAAGTCTTCAGCACGACAGCCGGGATGGTGTTGGGGCCCATAGCCTTTGCTGTATCCAGTGCGCTCAGCCGTTTCTTGATATCACGTGGAGTGAATCGAATTGGCTGGAGACTGGCTTCGATGATGGTGGGGACCTCAGGAGGAGGCCGATATGGATCATCCACTCGGCACTTCTGGCTGAAAATGGTTGTAAATGCTTCAGCCTTGTCTTTTGCACTCCCGTGCTCCGCTACCATTGAGGATGGGGATATTCATGGAACCTCCTCCTCCAGTTAGTTGTTTAATTGTTCACCAACATTCACGACTGGATGTGGCTGGACTACAGAGCATTGATCGGATCCGTTGTTTGTGGGATCAATTAGCCTTGTCTATAGCATGCTGCTTCCACATTTTAACATGCATGTAGTCTTGTGTTGCAGCTTCCCCAGGTTGGCACCTCATTTTTATATACGCCTGGTGCTGCTCCTGGGATGCTCTTCTGCACTCCTCATTGAACCAGGGTTGGTCCCCTGGCTCGATGGTAATGGTAGAGGGAGGGATATTCCGGGCCATGAGTTTACAGATTGTGGTGGAATACAGTTCTGCTGCTGCTGATGGCCCACAGCACTCCATGGATGCCCAGCTTTGAGCTGCTAGATCTGCACTGAATCTATCCCATTTAATACGCTGGTAGTGCCACACGACATGATTGGTTGTTCTGCTTGGAGCAAAGGAGGTTGAGGGGAGATTTGATAGTGGTGTACAAGATTATGACGGGTTTGGATAAGTCAGACAGAGAAGGGCTGTTTCCATTAGCTGATGCTACAAGGACTAGGAAACACAGATTGAAGGTTTTGGGCAAGAGATACAGGGCGAGAGGGGTGAGGGAGAACTGTTTTACGCAGCGAGTGGTAATGACCTGGAACTTGCTGCCGGCGAGGGTGATGAAAGCAGAGACGATCAATGGTTTCAAAAGGAAATTGGATGGGCACTTGAGGGAAATAAACTTGCAGGGCTCCGGGATAGAGCAGGGGAATGGGACTGACTAGATTGCTCTACAGAAAGCCGGCATGGATTCGATGGGCTGAATGGCCTCCTTCTGTGCCGTAAAGACTCTATGTCACCTCTGGTTCATTTGCCAATTCCTTCAAATCCGTCATGATTTTGAACACCTCTATCAAATCTCCTCTTAACTTTTTCTGCTCGAAGGAGAACAATCCTAGTCTCTCCACAAAGACCATTCGGCCAGTGTTTCATCCCTGGTACCATTTTCGAAAATCTCTTCTGCACCCTCTCTCAGGATTTGACATCGTTCCTAAAGTGCGGTGCACGGAACCATCCACAATACTTCAGCTGAGACCTAACCAGTGTTGTATAAAGGTTTGGTGTAACTTCCTTGCTTGCACTCTATGC
The DNA here is from genome assembly GCF_044704955.1 of Pristiophorus japonicus. Lineage (NCBI taxonomy): Eukaryota > Metazoa > Chordata > Chondrichthyes > Pristiophoridae > Pristiophorus > Pristiophorus japonicus. Next base: position 295,686,177 of record NC_091981.1, on the reverse strand, counting down.
CTCTATTTATAAAGCCAAGGATCCCGTGTGCCTTTGTAACAGCCTTCTCATCTTGTCCGGCCATCTTCAAAGACTTGGCCCAGGTAGATCTGCTGCGACAGTCTGAAGAGTCACTGATATCAGCGAGATCCCTCAGTAGGTTCTGGTTTCAGCAGAGTCACCCTCTTCCTCTGGATGAAAGCCACAACTGTGTCCTGGAACACGCCAGCACCTCAAACAGCATCTCATTCACCAGCAGGGCGGTTCCAACCTGAGTTAATGGTCCCAGTCACAGCTCACCAGAATCACTGCCATTCCCTTGCCCACCTAAAGTGGTCAGTGATCGGTGAATATCAGACACTTCCGGGCCCAATTATAACTCCCCGCTTGGGGAGTATTCGATGGAAGCTCACCCATTTCTGCCGGTCGGTGGGCAGACAGGGTGGGGGTTGGCGGGGGGGGGAGGAGGACGGCAGCAGAGATTGAGAGAGCCAGAAGCTGCCCGCTGGCATGGAGAGAAGGTGAATCCAGGAGCAGAGGTGTTGAGATGGCATCACGGCTGGGGATGAGAGTTGGTAGAGCCCTGGTCCGGAGGACCACTCCTGCTCCTCCTGACCGCACTAAGGAAAGGTCTTTATACTTAACCTGGTTGGCATCATTGGTTTCCTGCCAGGTGCAGTGGGCATCTCTTGTTCAGGAGCAGAGAAGTGACAAGTAATATTCGCGCCACACAAGTGCCAGGCAATGACCATCTCCAACAAGCGGGAGTCTAACCACCGCCCCTTGACATTCAATGACATTACCATCGCCGAATCCCCTGCCATTGACATCCTGGGAGGGGTTACCATTAACCAGAAACTTAACTGGATCAGCCACATAAATACTGTGACAACAAGAGTGGGTCAGAGGCTGGGTATTCTGCGGCGAGTGTCTCACCTCCTGACTGCCCAAAGCCTTTCCACCATCTACAAGGCACAAGTCAGGAGTGTGATGGAATACTCTCCACTTGCCTGGATGAGTGCAGCTCCAACAACACTCAAGAAGCTCGACACCATCCAGGACAAAGCAGGCCGCTTGATTGGCTCCCCATCCACCACCTTCAACATTCACTCCCTCCACCACCGGCGCCCCCTGGCTGCAGTGTGTACCATCTACAAGATGCACTGCAGCAACTCGCCAAGGCTTCTTCGGCAGCATCTCGCAAACCTGCGACCTCCACCACCTAGAAGGACAAGGGCAGCAGGCGCATGGGAGCACCATCACGTGCAAGCTCCCCTCCAAGTTACACACCATCCTGACTTGGAAATATATCGCTGTTTCTTCATCGCTGCTGGGTCAAAATCCTGGACCTCCCTCCCTGACAGCACTGTGGAAGTACCTTCACCACACGGACTGCAGCGGTTCAAGAAGGCGGCTCACCACCACCACCTTCTCAAGGGCAATAAATGCTGGCCTTGCCAGCGATGCCCAGATCCCATGAACGAATAAAAAAAATAAAAATGCCACTGGGGTACTCACGTACATTGTGGGGGCTGCCGAGTCACATTTATTAATGACGCTCCCGCCAAAGTCCAGTGGGAGTCTCATCCGTCACCACAACTAATGGCATTACAATGGGAAACGGAGCGGGAAATGGAACCCTTCCATTTTAATTGCCCCCCTCCTTTCCCACCAATCAGGGTGAGTTAATATTTCCCTTTTCAGGCCATCGTACTGCTATATAGGTCATCATATGGACATGTGGCAGCCGTCAATACCTATTAATGTCATACTTGGTATTGTCCCTTTAAATCAATTTGGTAATTGTTGTAAGTAATTAAAAAAATATTATTATGCAATACTTCCAAATCCTACAATCCCTTAGAGAGCATCATAGTGCATGCTAATAACTAATAAATCAGGACAGCCTTATATTCATCCAAAATATACTAGAGCTATGATAACGTATTGGTGTATGAAAATAATTAAATAGTCATTTGTGTACCGGAATAATTAAATATCATCATCATAGGCAGTTCATCGAAATCGAGGAAGACTTGCTTCCACTCTAAAAGTGAGTTCTCAGGTGACTGTACAGTCCAATATGGGAATTACAGTCTCTGTCACAGGTGGGACAGATAGTCGTTGAGGGACGGGGTGGGGAGACTGGTTTGCCGTACGCTCCTTCCGCTGCCTGCGCTTGATTTCTGCACGCTCTCGGCGATGAGACTCGAGGTGCTCAGCGCCCTCCCGGATGCACTTCCCCCATTTAGGGCAGTCTTGGGTCAGGGCCTCCCAGGTGTCGGTGGGGATGTTACACTTTATCAAGGAGGCTTTGAAGGTGTCCTTGAAATGTTTCCTCTGCCCAGCTGAGTAGAGCACTTGCTTAGGGAGTCTCGTGTCGGGCATGCGGACGATGTGGCCCGCCCAATGGAGCTGGTCGAGTGTGGTCAGTGCTTCGATGCTGGGGATGTTGGCCTGATCGAGAACACTGACGTTGGTGCGTCTGTCGTCCCAGTAGATTTTCAGGACCTTGCGGAGGCAGCGCTGGTGGTACTTCTCCAGCGCTTTGAGGTGTCTGCCATATATAGTCCACGTCTCTGAACCATATCGGAGGGGAGGTATCACTACTGGTTTGTAGACCATAAGCTTGGTGCCAGATTTAAGGTCCTGGGGTCTGTGTCCTTACTGCTGAAGCTGCCGCGGAGGATGAGTTGGTCGTCCGTAGCGACTCGGGACAGGGATTGTTCGAGGCTGGAGTAGAATTCCTCTTTGGTCTCATCTGTTGCGTTGAGTGCCGGAACGTACGCGCTGATGACTGTGGCGCACTGGTTCCGGGCTAGGGTGAGCCAGAGAGTCATGAGACGTTCGCTTATCCTGCAGGGGGAGTCTCTGAGGCGGCCGACCAGCTCATTTTTTTTTTTTTTTTAAATTCATGTCCAATCGTTATCCAATCGTTACAATTCTTTGTCAAACGCCAGAGGTCACCTTGCACACATCAAGGATCACTCTGCGCCAATGCTCTTAGCCAAAAGGCCTAGAGCCACTGCACCGTTCCTGGAAGTACTGCAATACCAGGTTCGTGCCATGGAGGTGGATGGGTCAGGTCCCCCACACACCTCCGTGGAGGTGGATGGGTCACCAATCCCACCCACCTCCTGTTTACAAAAATGTAAGCATATACCTTCCTGACCAGGGAGAAACCACCCGGACGTCATGGTGGCTGGTCAGGTTAGTTATGCAGATCTTAGCCAAAAGGCCAGCTCATTCTTGATGGCAAAGCTAACTCCATGGATCAGGGCCACCAATCAGGGTGAGTTAATATTGCCCTTTTCAGGCCATCACACTGCTATATAGGTCATCACATGGACATGTGGCAGCCGTCAATACCTATTAATGTCATACTTGGTACTGTCCCTTTAAATCAATTTGCTAATTGTTCTAAGTAATTTAAAAATATTAACATGCAAGACTTCCAAATCCTACAATCCCTTAGAGACAGCATCATAGCGCATTCTAATGACTAATAATGACCAATAAATCAGAACAGCGTTATAGTCATCCAAAATATACTAGAATTATGATAACGTATTGGTGTATGAAAATAATTAAAAAGTCATTCATGTATCGGAGTAATTAAATAATAGAAGTGTTAAACCCCACTTCATTGGAGATGTTATTGCTGATCCTTAAAATGCAGGAAGTGTCAGCTTGGCTTTCTTTATTAATCATTCTCGGGATGTGGGCATCACTAGCAAGGCCGGCATTTAATACCCACCCCTCCCTGGGCTCGAGAAGGTGGCAGTGTGCCTTTTCTTTGAGCTGCGGCAGTCCGCGGTGAATGCTGCTTTGTCCTGGATGGGGTCGAGCCCCTTGAGTGGAGTTGCAGCCAAACTCATCCAGGAAGTGGGCATCTAGGCAAGGGACAGAGTCAGAGGTTGAGGCATGGAGCTTCCGGTGCTGGCCGAATGGGATGACTTCTGATCTTGCCAAAGTTGAGTTGCAAAAAAAAAAATTCTGGCTCATCGACGACCTCACATCCGAGGTCACTGTGGCAAGTGTGGAATCAAGGGCGGTACTGGGAAGAGGCAGCACTGGTGGGCAGGACACACCCTGTCTCATCGGTGGAGAAACTATCGTTAATCGACTTCCATAACATTTATATAGTGCTTTTAACATAGTGAAATATCTCAAGGTGCTTTACAGGAGTATTATCAAACAAATTTGACACTGGGCCTCACGAGGAGATGTTAAGAGAGGTGGAGGTAGATGTTAAGGAGCAGATTAAAGGAAGAGAGAGAAGGCGGTGAGGTTCAGTGCAGGAGTTCCAGCGGGGCCTGGGTGGTTGAAGGCATGGTCACCAATGGTGGAGAGGTGAAAATCGGGGATGCTCAAGAGACCAGAATTGGAGGAGTGCAGAGATCTCGGAGGGTTGTAGGGCAGGAGGAAGTTACAGAGATAGGGAGGGGCGAGGAGGCCATTGAGGGATTTGAAAACAAGAAAGAAAGGGGTGGGGGGTGGGGAAGCAGGAAGCCCAGTGGAACTCAGAGTGCACAGGTTAACAGTACCAGGACCCATATGTTGCACGAGGTGTGCTGGTGCCTTGGGACAAGGAAGACCTCACCATGTTTAAAGGCGCCATTGCAAACTGGCGATGGAGAAAGGAAGGTGCAGTTAGTCACAGAGTCCCGCTCTCTCTCACTCTCTCTCTCTCTCTCTCTCTCTCTCGGATCACCATACAACAACTTGCATTTACATATCACCTTTCACGTCCCAAACTGCTTCAAAACTAATGAAGTACTTTTGAAGAGTAGTCACTGTTGTAACGTAGGAAACACGGCAGCCAGACTACGCACAGCATGTGATAATGATCAGATCATTTATTTTCCTGATGGTGGTTGAGGGATAAATATTAGATCCAGGATACTGGGAGAACTCCCCTGCCCTTCTTTGAAATGGTACCATGGGATATCTTACATCAATCTGAGAGAGAAGACAGGGGCCTCGGATTAACGTCTCATCTGAAAGACGGCACCTCCGACAGTGCAGCACTCCCTCAGTACTGCACTGGAGTGTCAGCCTGGATTATGTGTTCAAGTCTGGAGTGGGGCTTTGAACCCGTGACCTTCTGACACAGGCAAGAATGATACCTCCGAGCCACAGCCGACACCTCAAATGTCACTGAAGCAAAGGGACAAAATGGACCAAAGAAGGAGATAGTAGGAGATAAGAAGTGGGTTTTAGAATCATAGAATGGTTACAGCACAGAAGGAGGCCATTCGGCCCATCGAGCCTGTGCCAGCTCTCTGCAAGAGCACTTCAGCTAGTCCCACACCCCGCCCTTTCCCCGTAGCCATGCAAATTATTTTCCTTCAGGTAATTATCCAATTCCCTTTAGAAAGCACAGTTGAATCTGCCTCCACCACCCTCGCAAACAATGCATTCCAGATCCTAACCATTTGCTGCGTAAAAATGTTTTCCCTCATGTCGCCTTTGGTTCTTCTGGTTCTCGACCCTTCCACCAATGGGAACAGTTTGTCTATCTACTCTGTCCAGACCCCTCATGATCAAATCTCTTCTCAACCTTCTCTGCTCCAAGGAGAACAACCCCAGCTTCTCCAGTCTGTCCATGTAGCTGAAGTCCCTCATCCCTGGAATCATTCTTGTAAATCTGTTCTGCACCCCCTCTAAGGCCTTCACCTCCTTCCTAAAGTGCGGTGCCCAGAATGGGACACAATACTCCAGTTGAGGCCGAACCTGTGTTTTATACAGGTTCATCATAACTTCCTTGCTTTTGTACTCTATGCCTTTATTTATGAAGCCCAGGATCCCGTAAGCTTTTTTAACCACTTTCTCAATCAGTCCTGCCACCTTCAACGATTTGTGTACATATACCCCCAGGCCTCTCTGTTCCTGCACCCCCTTTAGGATTGTACTCTTTAGTTGATATTTACTCTCCTCATTCTTACGACCAAAATGTATCACTTTGCACACGTCCGCCCATTCCACCAGCCTGTCTATGTCCCCTTGAAGTCTATCACTATCCTCCTCACTATTCACCATACTTCCACGTTTTGTGTCATCTGCAAACTTTGAAATTGTGCCCTGTACACCCAAGTCTAAGTCATTAATGTTATGTCTCAAATAAAGCAATGTGACTGAGTACTGTAGACTTGAGCAAGTGTGACCTTAGTCTCTATATTCTGACTCCAGAGTGCCTGCACAGCATGGGAGGCTTGCTTATATACAGTGCTCCCAAGGGATGCTGGGAACCCTTGGGGACTCCAACAGATGCGTCCTCTGGTGGCGGTGGAATGCTGGTTGCAAGGTATTGTATACATAACAATTAATATATATTAAGAAAAGCAGTAGTCCTTGTAGCGACCCCTGGCGAACACCACTGTATACCTTCCTCCAGTCCGAAAAATAACCGTTCACCACTACTCTCTGTTTCCTGTCACTGAGACAATTTCGTATCCATGTTGCCACTGTCCCTTTTATCCCATGAGCTTCAACTTTTCTGGCAAACCCATTACGTGGCACTTTATCAAACGCCTTTTGGAAATCCATGTACACCACATCAACCGCATTGTCCTCATCGACCCAAGGCCCCAACCTGCGAGGGAACATCAGCGGCAGGTCGGGGCCATAATAGGAACGGCAAGCAGTGGCCATTGGCAGCATGAAGGCCACTTCAAGGTACAGCGCGAGCTGGTGCAGGGGGGGCGACGGTTGTGAAGAATGACGTCATCAAGATCCAGGTCGGTGATTGGAGCCGGGGCAGATACACCAGGAGCGGCGAGAGACTGTAGAGGGACGCGAGTTCGGGGCCTATGGGAGGCGTGAGTTCTGGACCAGGGGCGGCGCGGGCCAGCCCACACTGCAATAAGTGTGCGCACTAGGTCCGTGCAGCAGAGCTGGTCTCCACTTATCTTGGGTAATCCTTGTCACTGGACCAAGAGCTAGCTCTGTCAAGCCCGTGTGGTGGCTGGTGTGCAACGGTCACCACACGTTAAAAAAATCTACGCGCAGGCATCTTCCACCCTTCAGGATGTAGTTCAGATTCTTCATTGAAACACCTATGAACTCGTCCTTTTTTTGGGTGTGGAAGCAAGTCATCCTTGTTTCGAGGGACCGCCTATGATGATGATGATGATGATTGTCCTCATCAACCCTCTCTGTTACCTCATCAAAAAACTCAATCGTTAGTTAAACATGATTTGCTTTTAACAATCTGTGCTGGCTTTCCTTAATTAATCCATACCTATCCAAGTGACTGTTAATTTTGTCCCTGATTATCGTTTCGAAAAGCTTGCCCACTAATGAGGTTAAACTGACTGGCCTGTAGTTGCTTGATTTATCCTTACACCCTTTTTTGAACAAGGGTGTACCAGTTGCAATTCTCCAGTCCTCTGGCACCAGCCCCGTATCCAAAGGAGGATTGGAAGATTATAGAAACATAGAAAATAGGTGCAGGAGTAGGCCATTCGGCCCTTCAAGCCTGCACCACCATTCAATATGATCATGGCTGATCATGCAACTTCAGTTCCCCATTCCTGCTTTCTCTCCATATCCCTTTAGCTGTAAGGGCCACATCTAACTCCCTTTTGAATATATCTAACAAACTGGCCTCAACAACTTTCTGTGGTAGATAATTCCACATGCTCACAACTCTCTGAGTGAAGAAGTCTCTCCTCATCTCGGTCCTAAATGGCTTACCACTTATCCTTCGACTGTGACCCCTGGTTCTGGACTTCCCCAACATTGGGAACATTCTTCCTGCATCTAAGCCGTCCAATCCCGTCAGAATTTTATATGTTTCGATGAGATCCCATCTCATTCTTCTAAATTCCATTGAATGTAAGTCTAGTCGATCCAGTCTTTCTTCATATGTCAGTCCTGTCATCCCGGGCATCAGTCTGGTGAACCTTTGCTGCACTCCCTCAATGACTATGTAGTGGTCTGTACACAACTCCCACTAGCGTTTTCTGCCCTTTTGTGTTCCGCAGCTCTACCCATACAGATTCCACCTCATCCACGCTAATGTCCTTCCTTACTATTGCGTTAATCTCTTCTTTAACCAGCAACGCTACCCCACCTTCTTTTCCTCTCTGTCTATCTTTCCTGAATATTGAATACCCCTGGATGTTGAGTTCCCAGCCTTGGTCACCCTGGAGCCATGTCTCCGTAATCCCAATTACATCATATCCGTTAACAGCTATCTGCACAGTTAATTCATCCACCTTATTACGAATGCTCCTCGTATTGAGACACAGAGCCTTCAGGCTTGTTTTTTTGACACTCTTTGCCCTTTTTGATTTTTGCCCTTGATTTTTCTGCCCTCCACTTTTACTTTTCTCCTTTGTACCTTCTGACCCCAATTTATGTAGATTAAAGTCACCCATGATAACTGCTGTACCTTCATTGCACATATCCCTAATTTCCTGTTTGATGTGCCATCGCCAATCTCACTATGACTGTGTGGTGGTCTGTACACAACTCCCATTAGCGTTTTCTGCCCTTTCGTGTTCCGCAGCTCTACCCAGACAGATTTCACCTCATCCACGCTAATATCCCATCTGTCTCCCTGCATAGGTTCCCATCCCCCTGCCCTATTAGTTTAATTCCTCCCCAACAGCACTAGCAAATACTCCCCCAAAGACATTGGTTCCAGTCCTGCCCAGGTGCAGACTGTCCGGTTTGTACTGGTTCCACCTCCCCTAGAACCGGTTCCAAAGTCCCAGGAATTTGAATCCCTCCCTCTTGCATCATTCCTTAAGCCACGTATTCATCTTAACTATCCTGCGATTTCTACTCTGACTAGCACGTGGCACTGGTAGCAATCCTGAGATTACTACCTTTGAGGTCCTACTTTTTAATTTAACTCCTAGCTCTCTAAATTCAGTTTGTAGGGCCTCATCCCGTTTTTACCTATATCGTTGGTACTTATATGCACCACGACAACTGGATGTTCATCCTCCCCCTCTAGAATGCCCTGCAGCCACTCCGAGGCATCCTAGACCCTTGCACCAGGGAGGTAACATACCATCCTGGAGTCTCAATTGTGGCCGCAGAAACGCCTGTCTATTCCCCTTACAATAGAATCCCCTACCACTATAGCGCTCCCACTCTTTTTCCTGCCCTTCTGCACAGCAGAGCCACCCATGGTGCCATGAACTTGGCTGCTGCTGCCTTCCCCTAATTGGCCATCTCCCCCAACAGTACCTATGTTTGGTACATCTAATTTGGAGAGAGATGACCACAGGGGACGCCTGCACTACCTGCCTATCTGCCCATTCCCTATCTGCCTGTGTAACCTTTACCTGCGGTGTGACCAGTTCACCAAACTTGCTACTCACGACATCCTCAGCATCACGGATGCTCCAGAGTGAATCCATGCGCAGCTCCAGTGCGGCAATGCGGTCTGTCAGGAGCTGCAGCTGGACACACTTCCCACACACATAGTAGTCAGGGCCACTGGAAGTGTCCCTGATTTCCCACATAGCACAGGAGGAGCATGACATGAGTCTGGGCTCTCCTGCCATGACGTAACCCTTAAATTACTTAATTTGGCAACAGTGACAAGGTGTCTTACTGCTAAGAAAAGTAAAAAGATAAGGAATAAGAAAACTACCCAACAATCAACCAGCCAATCACATACCCCCTTGGCTGTGATGACACACTTAGATTACTTTTTACTTCTTTCTTACTTTTGACCCCGCTGCAGCTGGCCACTCCTCCCCGACTGCCGCGGCACCTCACTGCCGCTGGGCCTTTTATAGGCCTCGCCGCTCCTCCCTGACTGCAGGTTTAACCTTTATCTTCCAAACTCTCGGACCTCCCGAACTCACAAACTCATGGCCGGTACCTCTGCAATTTGCACCTTTACTTCCCTCAGCATCCTAGGATACGTCCCATCTGGTGCTGGTGACTCATCTACTTTAGGTACAGCCAGCCTTTCTAGTACCTCCTCCTTACCAATTTTTATCCCATTGAACATTTCAACGACCTCCTCTTTCACTATGACTTTGGCAGCATCTTCATCCTTGGTAAAGACAGATGCAAAGTACTCATTTAGTACCTCAGCCATACCCTCTGCCTCCATGCGTAGGTCTCCTTTTTGGTCCCGAATCAGTCCCACCCCTCTCCTTACTACCCATTTACTGTTTATATGCCTATAGAAGACTTTTGGATTCCCTTTTATGTTAGCTGCCAATCTGTTCTCATACTCTCTCTTTGCCGCTCTTATTTCCTGTTTCACTTCCCCTCTGAACTTTCTGTACTCAGCCTGGTTCTCACTTGTTTATCAACCTGACACCTGTCACACGCCCTCTTTTTCTGCTTCATCTGACTCTCTATCACTTTCGTCATCCAGGTAGCTCGGGCTTTGTTTGCCCACCTTTCCCCCCAGTGGGAATGTACCCCGACTATAGCCAAACCGCCCCCTCTTTAAAGGCAGCCCATTGTTCGATTACAAGAGGGTCTTAAAGGGAGGGAGGGAATTCTATAGTGTGGGGCCTCGGTGGCTGAAGACACAGCTTCCATGCGGGGTGAGGGGAGGATGGGATGTACCAGGCTGGAGTGGGAGGCCTGGAGAATCGCGGAGGGCAGTGGGGGGGGGGGGGGGGCTTGTAGTGGGGTCAGCAGTTACAGAGGACTTGTTGGTTTGGTGACGATGGTGTTGGGGGAGCAGCACGCGGTGGGTATCTTGGGGAGGGTATGGGAGGGGCGGGAGGGAACTTTCTCCAGTACAACATTGGAGGTCTGGAGCAATTAGCATCTGAGCCAAGGGGAGGAGTGGATGAGAACTGAAATGGAAGCAGACCAATCAGCATCGTGTTAGTGCCCGGACCCGACATACAAGGGATTATCTCCAAATGTGCGTCTTTATCAGATAGGAACAGCCCGAGCAATTTGTTGCTTATCTGTCATTGGAGAGGGAAGGTGGGGAGGGGGGCAGTGCAGGGTGAATACTGCCCTTTGCTCCAGTTCATTCATTCCCTTCGCATTGAATTAAGCCACAAAGCATCTTTGCTGATAGGATTGGTGCTGACTCCCCAGTGAATGCCCCCCCCATCAAACGCATCGCTCGCTCTGCCCTTTCTTCACAAGAGTGCAAAAGACGTAACAAAAAAGATGAATCTTGTTTGTCGTGGCCCCTTTCAGCGGGGGAGGGAGGGCTAGGGGCCCCGGCTATACCATACAAGCAGGAATATATCTCCTATATAAGTTTTCGGATAAAGGGAAAAGCGAAACCCCGGCTGAAAGACGCAGACCATCCTATTTTATGCAAATAACGCTGAGCCTTTTTTTTTAAGTGCCGTCCTGTCCCCACAGATTGCTCTTTTTTTCCCCTCTGGCTGGAAATGTTAATCATCCCGTCCTTTGAGCCCACAGCTCGACGGTGGGTTGCGGTTCGGAGCCTCTGCCTCCCTCTGGCTGCCCAGCCTCCTCCTGCTCAATCCCCTGACCCCCTGCTCAGCCACAGGCACCTGCTGCTCACCCGCAGGCCGGGGCAGCCAGCTGGCTATTCGACTGCGTGTGGCAACATTATGGTGCAATTTTAAAGGGGGTGCAGGAACAGAGGGAGCTGGTGGGGTGGGGGGGGGAGAGGTGTGAATCTTTGAAGATGGTGGGATAAGTTGATATGGAACAAAAGCAAACTCCCAGGCTTTATAAATACAGACACAAAGTACAAAAGCAAGGAAGTTATGCTAAACCCACACAAAACACTTGTTCAGCCCTAGCTGGAGTATTGTATTAGGTAGGATGTCAAGGCCTTGGAGAGCAGAGGAGATATACCAGAATGATACCAGGGATGAGGGACTTCAGTTATTGGAGGACACAGATTTAATACCATTGGCAAATCATCCAGGGTGGACATGAAGGGGTGGATAGGGTGAAGGGAGGTGGAGGGGTGGGGTGAGAGGGGGTGGGTGGATGGGGTGAGGGGTGGGACGAAGGAGGTGTGTGGGGCAGTGAGGGGCTGAGTGAGGGGATGAGAGGGAGTGGGTGAGGATGGTGGGCGGGTGTGACAGGAGGGAGGGTGAAGGGAGTGAGGGGGTGAAGGGGATTGGGCAGAGCGAGGGGGTGGTGGGGGAGTGAGAGGGTGAGGGGAGGGTGAGGGTGTGGGTGGGTGATGAGGGTGTGGGTGGTGTGGGTGAGGGTGTGGGTGGTGTGGGTAGGGGTTAAGGGGGTGGGTAGGGGCTGAGGGGGTGGGCGGATGGTGAGGGGTTGGGTGGGGGATGAGGGGGTGAGGAATTGGGTGGGGGTGAAGAGGTGGGTGGTGGGGATGAGGGTATGAGGGGGTGGGTGGGGGTGAGGGTATGAGGGGGTGGGAGTGAGGGTATGAGGGTATGGGTGGGGGTGAGGGTATGAGGGGGTGGGGGTGAGGGTATGAGGGGGTGGGTGGGGGTGAGGGTATGAGGGGGTGGGGGTGAGGGTATGAGGGGGTGGGTGGGGGTGAGGGTATGAGGGGGTGGGGGTGAGGGTATGAGGGTATGGGTGGGGGTGAGGGTATGAGGGGGTGGGGGTGAGGGTATGAGGGGGTGGGGGTGAGGGTATGAGGGGGTGGGTGGGGGTGAGGGTATGAGGGGGTGGGGGTGAGGGTATGAGGGGGTGGGGGTGAGGGTATGAGGGGATGGGGGTGAGGGTATGAGGGGGATGGGGGTGAGGGTATGAGGGGGTGGGTGGAGGTGAGGGTATGAGGGGGTGAGTGGGGGTGAGGGTATGAGGGGGTGGGGGTGAGGGTATGAGGGGGTGAGTGGGGGTGAGGGTATGCGGGGGTGGGGGTGAGGGTATGAGGGGGTGGGGGTGAGGGTATGAGGGGGTGGGTGTGAGGGTATGAGGGGGTGGGGGGTGGGGGTGAGGGTATGAGGGGGTGGGTGTGGAGCTGAGGAGGTGGGTGGGGGGCTGATGGGGTGAGAGTGTGACCCATGAGCCACGACTGATGGGTGGCAACAGTGGGCCCGATCAGGTGCCCGATCTCCGGATGGAAGCCTGAAGCCTACAGCAGGCCCAGGCTGCCCCATTGAGGGTGTCCAGTGTAAAGGGGCTGGGAGTTAGTGCACAGTCTGTGTGTTAGCTTCATTAGGCCCATAGGTTTGATGCAAATTTGGGGACCATCCCATAATGTGGCTCAAGCTCCTGAACTGCGCTCCAATAGCTCAGCGCTCATTTAGAAAACTGCCACTGGGAGGGAGGAAAGTCCTGACAGCTCTGCCCCTCCCCTGCCCTCGCCTCCCCTCCTCGTGGTCCATGTACTCCTGGCCTCAGCATTTCCTTTCTCAATACAGCATGTTTGATGTGACAGTATAGAGGGAACAGAGGAACAAGAGGAGGCCATTCAGCCCATCGAGCCTGTTCCACCATTCAATGAGATCAAGGCTGACCTGTATCCTAACTCCATCCTCCAACCGTGGCTCCATATTCTTTGAACACTTGGCTAGCAAAAACCTATCGATCTCAGATTTAATATTATTAATTGAGCTGGCACCTACTGCTTTTTGGGGGGAGAGTTCCACCTTTTGTGTGAATAACTGTTTGCTAACTTCTCTCCTGAATGGCCTTGCTGCAATTTGAAGCCGACGTCTCTTTGTCCTAGACTTCACCCACCAGCTTCTCTCTATCTACCTGATCAAATCCTTTTAAAATCAGAAAAATGTCAATCAAATCACCGCTTAACCGTCTAGTTTCTGTAATTTCTCCTCGTAATCTTTACTCTGTATCTAACCCGTGCGTACCTGTCCTGGGAGTGTTTGATGGGACAGTGTAGAGGGAGCTTTACTCTGTATCTAACCCCGTGCTGTACCTGCCCTGGGAGTGTTTGATGGGCCAGTGTAGAGGGAGATTTACTCTGTATCTAACCCCGTGCTGTACCTGCCCTGGGAGTGTTTGATGGGACAGTGTAGAGGGAACTTTACTCTGTATCTAAGCCCCCTGTACCTGCCCTGGGAGTGTTTGATGGGACAGTGTAGAGGGAGCTTTACTCTGTATCTAACCCATGCTGTACCTGCCCTGGGAGTGTTTGATGGAACAGTGTAGAGGGAGCTTTACTCTGTATCTAACCCGTGCTGTACCTGCCCTGGGAATGTTTGATGGAACAGTGTAGAGGGAGCTTTACTCTGTATCTAAACTGTGCTGTACCTGCCCTGGGAGTGTTTGATGGAACAGTGCAGAGGGAGCTTTACTCTGTATCTAAACTGTGCTGTACCTGCCCTGGGAGTGTTTGATGGAACAGTGTAGAGGGAGCTTTACTCTGTATCTAACCCGTGCTGTACCTGCCCTGGGAATGTTTGATGGAACAGTGTAGAGGGAGCTTTACTCTGTATCTAACCCCGTGCTGTACCTGCCCTGGGAGTGTTTGATGGGACAGTGTAGAGGGAGCTTTACTCTGTATCTAACCCCCTGTACCTGCCCTGGGAGTGTTTGATGGGACAGTGTAGAGGGAGCTTTACTCTGTATCTAACCTGTGCTGTACCTGCCCTGGGAATGTTTGATGGGACAGTGTAGAGAGAGCTTTACTCTGTATCTAACCCGTGCTGTACCTGCCCTGGGAGTGTTTGATGGAACAGTGTAGAGGGAGCTTTACTCTGTATCTAACCCCGTGCTGTACCTGCCCTGGGAGTGTTTGATGGGACAGTGTAGAGGGAGCTTTACTCTGTATCTAACCCCCTGTACCTGCCCTGGGAGTGTTTGATGGGACAGTGTAGAGGGAGCTTTACTCTGTATCTAACCTGTGCTGTACCTGCCCTGGGAATGTTTGATGGGACAGTGTAGAGGGAGCTTTACTCTGTATCTAACCCGTGCTGTACCTGCCCTGGGAGTGTTTGATGGGACAGTGTAGAGGGAGCGTTACTCTGTATCTAACCTGTGCTGAACCTGCCCTGGGAGTGTTTGATGGGACAGTGTAGAGGGAGCTTTACTCTGTATCTAACCCGTGCTGTACCTGCCCTGGGAGTGTTTGATGGGACAGTGTAGAGGGGGCTTTACTCTAAGCCGTGCCGTGCCGTGCTGATGGATGTTGATGCTGGACGTGTCCTGTGCACAACACTAATGTCTCTCACATCGAGGAGGCCAATTTGGACGCGAGAAAATTCAGAAAGTGAAATGAAACCATTTTTGAAATGGTGCTGCAGGTTTCTCGAGTCCTCGGCACCCCTCCCCCACTGCTGCTCTGGGCTGTTACTGCATTGTAATTCTCATCGGCTCCCTATTATTCTGTGTGTGTGTGTGTGTGAGCAGAGGGTAAACCCAGTCCTGACCAGCACAGTCCCTGGGGAGCGTGGGTTTGATGGCTCAGCCTTTAAAAGGAATCAGTCCTGCGTGGAAAGGTATGGAACCGTAGGCACAATGCGAGCTACAAACTACTTAAAGGACAGATTAGGATAGAACAAGCTCCCCCAGTAAAGACGAGTGCACAGGTGGAGAGCGAGAGAGCTGTCAGAGTATGTCTCTCGCACACACTCACACACACACACACACAGTAGTGCTGGGGGAATACTGCCTATTAGCATTTTAATTAGAAGTCGAGGGGCTAGGAGGGGATCTGGTTGTCTCCCCCCACCCCTTCCTCCCCCTCCTCCCTCCACCTCAGCCTGTTTCAGTCAGAGGTGTGAGTGGAACTGAGCTCTCTATCTTCTGCTACCTGTTTTCTCCATTTTGTTCTTTAACTGTCTCAATGTCATAAACTGGGAGCCAGACAGTGAGATAGAATCATAGAACAGTTACGGTAGTGTATGTAGGCACCTTTAGTAATGACTCCACGAGGCAGGGTATGATACTTAAATTGTGTAGACCTGCAGTCCTTTATTAGCAGCTCCTGAGTGATGACAACAAGCTGTGAGTTCCCTTTTATACTGGGTTACCTGCCGTGTGCAGGCAATCCTTAGGTCTCCAGCAACAGCACCCTCTGGTGTACAGGCAAGGTGTGTGTAGTATAAGGGTACATTCAATGTTGCATAAAAGTGTTACAGACATCACACAGTAAATAGGCATGCAAACATAACAATACTCCCCCCTGAGCATTTTTCATATCCTTATTGTCATGACCAGGGGAGGTGATCAGTGGTGGGCTATGGGAGGTTGTGGTGAGGGTTGTGTGGTTGCCAGGTGTGACTCCTGGCCTCGTATGTTTCCCCTCCCTCACACACAGACCAAGTGGGTGTCACTGTTGTGGGATCCCTCGGGGAGGTAGCCACGGCAGCAGTGGGTGGTGTGTATACACTGTGATGTGGGGTGGTGGGCAGGGCCACAAGACTGGGTGGGATCCTTGTCCACCAATGGGGATGAGGGTCAGGTCATCCCAGGGTTTGCCAGGGAAGCTGGAGGGTATCGGCCTCATGCTTCTGGTCTTGGCCCTGGTGGCCAGGGGCTGTAGGGTTGGTCTGGTGCAGGTTGCCATTGGTGGTGGCTGGGCTGCCCATTGACCACTGTCCCTTTGGTGGGTCTGCTCCCACTGCCTGTGTGTCCTGCAAGGGGCATCACATTCATTCCAAAGGTCCAGGCTACATGGTCAGGTAGCCTACTGGACCTGGAGGTCTCCCACAGGAGGATTCCATTGGCATCAGCATGGTCCCTGTAGGACACAATGTCCTTTGGCAGTGTCCTACCAGTATACATGACACCTTGGCTCTGATCACACATAGTCGAGCCTGCATTATACATTCTCGCCTTTGCATCACTTTTGGGTGTCCTGGTTTCAACAGACATGGTTACATTAGGCATTTCATAATCTCTATCATTACTGTTAAGAATAATAAACTTGTTCTTAATCTTACTGACACCTGCATTCATATCATTAGTCACATTAGTTAAACCAGCATCACAATTCATTGTTACATTGCATACATTTTCATACTTGCACCCTTTAATCGCATCTTTAGCTTTAAAGTCCATGTACTCAAATAGTTGAAACATCCCCTTTAAATTTCTTTGGTTACCGGTCTCCTTTAAGGGAGCCTTCAAATACGATTGGCTGCTCGGTGTCATGTGATGCTCCTCCATGTTCACTGGTGGCATGGCAGCGGCCACTTTGATTACAAGTGTTTCTCCTTGTGCTGCTGGTGCTGCATCCATTTCCTGGCTTTCCTGCAGGAGGGCTGTGGTGGTCTTTTCTTCCACAGGGCCACTTCGCCTGATGTGGACCCGGTTCATCCAATTCCTGCCCAGCAGCGTGGGACCGTCGCCGGCTACAATCCACAGGGGGAGTTTGTTCAACACGCCGCACTGGGAGACCTGGACGTCTACGCTGCCAACGATTTGGATTTTACCTTTGTTGTAGGTGAGCAGCTTTGCCTGGACAGGAGACAGTTTTGGTCGAGTGGCAGGGTTCATCCAAATTTTTTCAAAGGTCATTTAGCTCATCACAGACTGGCTCGCCCCTGTGTCGATCTCCATGGAAACTGGGACCCCGTTGATGTCCACTTTCATCGTCCATGGAGAACTTTCAGTGGGGCAGGTAAAGATTCCATACTCTACTTCCAGGGTTTGAGCAACTTCCTCTTCATCTGTGTCAGAGCCCGGTTGATCAGCCAACTCATCAGAGACGTGGTGAGTACAGCCTTTTCTGCACATTCTCTGAAGGTGCCCTTTCTCATTGCAGCCTTTGCATGCATAGTCTTTGTAGCGGCACTGGTGGGCCCTGTGGTTTCCCCCATAGCGCCAGCATGGGGCCATGTGGCGGACTCAGGGTTGCGGGACTCGGGGCAGCATTTTTGCCTTTAGAAGTGTCCATGTGGTGCACTGTGCTCGCCGGTTTAGAGTCCTGGGTCTGTATTCGCCTGGAGTCGCTGGCCGAAACCATGTAGGCCTGGCTCACTTGAATTACTTTCTGCAGGGTGACCGTGATGTCACCCGAGAGCAATTTGTGTAGGAGGCCTTCGTGGCCGATTTCGATGACAAATATGTCCCTTAGTGCTTCATTAAGGTGGTCGCCAAAATCACACGGTGCAGCTAGTCTTCTTAAGCGTGCAGCATACTTGGCAATTTCCTGGCCCTCAGATCGCCGGTAAGTGTAGAACCGGTGCCTGGCTGTGAGGATGCTTTCTTTCGGTTTTAGTTGTTCCTGTATGATTGTTACAAGTTCCTCATAGCTCTTGGTGGTTGTCTTCTCCGGGGCTAGTAAGTCCCTGACGAGACCGTAGATGGTGGGCCCACAACTGCTAAGCAGGATTGCCCTGCGTTTGTTCGGTAGTGTGGCCGGTGTGGCCCCGTCCAGGTCGTTGGCTATAAAGAAGTGTTCCAATCTTTCCACAAAAGTGTCCCAATCTTCCCCCTCTGTAAATTGCTGAAAGTTGCTGAGGTTAGACATGTTGAGCGTGTAGTTCGTGACCTCGTATTCCCGTCGCCAGTTGTAGTGTATGTAGGCACCTTTAGTAATGGCTCCATGAGGCAGGGTATGGTACTTAAACTGTGCAGACCTGCAGTCCTTTATTAGCAGCTCCTGAGTGCTGACAATAAGCCGTGTGTTCCCTTTTATACTGGGTTACCTGCCGTGTGCATGCAACCCCTAGGTCTCCAGCAGCAGTACCCTCTGGTGTACCAGTAAGGTGTGTGCAATATAAGGGTACATTCAATGTGGCATAACAGTGTTACAGACATCACACAGTAAACAGGCATGCCTACACAACACTTACAGCACAGAAGGAGGCCATTCAGACCGTCGAGCCTGTGTCGGCTCTTGGCAAGAGCACCTCAGCGAGTCCCACTACCCCCGCCCTTTCCCCGTAGCCCTGCAAAATTTTTCCTTCAGTTACTTTTCCAATTCCCTTTTGAAAGCCACGATTGACTCTGCCTCCATCACCCTCTCAGACAGTGTATTCCAGATCCTAACCACTCGCTGCGTAAAAAGGTTTTCCTCATGTCGCCTTCGGTTCTTCTGCCAATCATCTTAAATCTGTGTCCTCTGCTTCTCAACCCTTCCACCAATGGAAACAGTCTCTCTCTCTCTCTCTACTCTGTCCAGACACCTCATGATTTTGAGCACCTCTATCAAATCTCCTCTCAACCTTCTCTGCTCCAAGGAGAACAACCCCAGCTTCTCCAGTCTATCCACGTAACTGAAGTCCCTCATCCCTGGAATCATTCTCGTAAATCTTTTCTGCAGATGTTGTTGAATCAGCCGTTTGTTTGCCCTGATCTAGTGTTCCTCTATCTTCCTCATTGTCTTCCCTAAGACAGAAGACACACATACATACATACCAGAATATATTTCAATTTATTGGGAACCCAGGTCATAGAAAGAAAGAACTTGCTTATATACAATACCTTTCACAAGTTCAGGACATCCCAAAGTGCTTTACAGCCATAGAATCAGTGAAATTTACAAGACAGAAGGAGGCCATTCGGCCCATCGTGTCCGTGCCGGCTGACCAAGAGCTATCCAGCCGAATCCCACTTTCCAGCTCTTGGTCCGTAGCCCTGTAGGATACGGCACTTCAAGTGTACATCCAAGTACTGTTTAAACGTGATGAGGGTTTCTGCCTCTACCACCCTTTCAGGCAGTGAGTTCATGACCCCTACCTTCTGGGTGAAAACATTTCTCCTCATCTCCCCTCTAGACCTCCGACCAATCACTTTAAATCTATCCCCCCCGATTATTGACCTCTCTGCTAAGGGAAGTAGGTCCTTCCTACTCTATTTAGGCCCTCAGAATTTTATACACCCCTCAGCCTTCTCTGTTCCAAAGAAAGCAAACCCAGCCTATCCAATCATTCCTCATAGCTAACATTCTCCAGTCCAGGCAACATCCTCATAAATCTCCTCTGCACCCTCTCTAGTGCAATCACATCTTTCCTGTAATGTGGTGACCAGAACTGCACGCAGTACTCCAGCTGTGGCCTAACCAGTGTTTTAAACAGTTCAAGCATAACCCTCTTGCTCTTGTATTCCATGCCTTGGCTAATAAAGGCAAGTATTCCATATTCGTTCTTAACCACCTTATCTACCTACTTCATTGTCACTGATATAATGTGGGAAACGCGGCAGCCAATCGCTGCACAGCAAAATCCCACAAAAGCAAAGTGATAATGAACAGATCACTGGGTTTGTTTTAGTGAGGCTGGTTGAGGGATAAATATTGGCCAGGACACCAAGGAGAAATCCACTGCTCTTCTTCGAAATAGTGCCATGCGATATTTTTCACATAGCTGAGAGGGGCCTCGGTTTAACGTCTCATCTGAAAGAAGGCACTCCAACAGTGATGTACTGAGGGAGTGCTGCACTGTCGGAGGGGCAGTACTGAGGGAATGCTGCACTGTTGGAGGAGCAGTACTGAGGGAGCGCTGCACTGTTGGAGGGGCAGTAATGAGGGAGTGCTGCACTGTCGGAGGAGCAGTACTGAGGGAGCGCTGCACTGTCGGAGGGGCAGTACTGAGCGAATGCTGCACTGTTGGAGGAGCAGTACTGAGGGAGTGCTGCACTGTCGGAGGAGCAGTACTGAGGGAGTGCTGCACTGTCGGAGGGGCAGTACTGAGGGAGTGCTGCACTGTTGGAGGGGCAGTACTGAGGGAGTGCTGCACTGTTGGAGGGGCAGTACTGAGGGAGTGCTGCACTGTCTGAGGGGCAGTACTGAGGGAGTGCTGCACTGTCGGAAGGGCAATACTGAGGGAGTGTGTTGTAACAAGCTGGGCGAGGTCACAGCGCCACCTCTGGCGTAATTAAGAAGTGTTAAAGGAGAATAGGGAGACGGAGAGGTTTGGAGAAAAAGTTCCCAAGATTAGGTCCTAGTCGGCTGAAGTCATGGCCGCCAATGGTGTGGGATGGAGAAGAGGCCAGTATTGGAGGAATGCAGATATCTCGGGGGGTTGCGGGGCTGGAGGAGATTACAAAGATAGGGAGGGGCGAGGCCATGGAGAGATTTGAACATGAGGAGGAGAATTAAAATTGAATCATTGCTTAACTGGGAGCCAGTGTAGGCCAGCGAGCACAGGGGGTGACGGGTGAGTGGGACTTGGTGCGAGTTAGGACACGGGCTGCCAAGTTTTGATGAGCTCAAGTTTACAGAGGGTGGAAGATGGGAGGCCGGCCAGAATGTATAAAACAGACAACTGAGGTAAAATGAAAGAAGGTTGAACCTGAGACGGTGGAAACTCCCCCAGCTCAGTTAATCAGGGATTGAGGGGGCAGTTCGGGGAGCCCTCCCCCGCAGATCCTGACTCCAGCAAAAATCTCATCTTTGCCTGCCAAGATCAAAAGTCCAGAGGGGGGGAGGGGAGGAGGTGGGGAGAGGTGGGGGAGGGAGAGTTGGAGGGAGAGGGTGGGGGGAGAGGTGGGAGAGGGGGGGACAGGTGAGGGAGGGGGGGAGATGGGGCAGAGATGGGGGAGGGGGAGACGTGGGGGGCAGAGGTGGGGGGAGATGGGGGATAGGTGGGGAAGAGGTGGAAGTGGGGGAGAGGTAGGGGTGGGGGGGAGGAGAGGAGGGGGGAGGGGGAGGGGGAGGGGGAGGGGGGAGAGGTGGGGTTTGGGGGAGAGGTGGGGGAGGGGAAGGGGAGAGGTGGGGGAGGGGAGGGGGAGAGGTGGGGGAGGGGGGTGGTGAGGTGTGGGGAGGGGGGAGAGGGGGAGGAGGGAGAGGTGGGGGTGGGGGAGAGAGGTGGGGAGGGGGGAGTGGAGGGAGAGAGGAGGGGAAGGTGGAGAGGTGGGGAGGGAGGGGAGGGCGGGAGAGGGGGAGGAAGGGGAGAGGGAGGAGGGGGAGAGTTGGCTGAGGGGGAGAGGTTGGGGGAGGAGGGAGAGATGTGGAGAGAGGGTGAGGTGGGTGGAGGGGAGAGGTGGGGTAGGGGGAGTGGAGGGGGAAGAGATGGGGAGAGGAGGGGGAGGGGGAGAGGTGGGGGAGAGGTGGGGGAGGGGGAGGGAGAGGTGGGGGAGCGGGTGGGGAAGAGGTGGGGGAGGGGGAGAGATGGGGAGGGGGAGAGGTGTGGAGGGAAGGGAGAGGTGGGGAGGGGGAGAGGTGGGGGAGGGGAGAGGGGGAGGGGAGAGGGGGAGGGGGGAGAGGGGGAGGGGGGGAGGAGGGGGAGAGGTGGGGAGGGGGAGAGATGGGGAGGGGGAGAGGTGGGGGAGGGGAGAGGTAGAGGGGGAGAGGTGGGGGAGGGGGAGAGTTGGATGAAGGAGGAATGGTGGGGGAGGTGGAGGAGGGGGAGAGAGCGAGTGAGTTGGGAGAGGTGGGGAAGGGAGGGAGAGGGGGAGCGGTGGGTGAGGGGATGAGTTGGGGGAGAGGTGGGGAAGGGGGGGAGAGGGGGAGCGATGGGTGAGGGGGTGAGTTGGGGGAGAGGTGGGGAAGGGGAGGGGGAGAGATGGGGGAGGAGGGGGAGAGGTGGGTAGGGGGAGAGGGGGAGGGGGAAAGTTGGATGAAGGAGGAATGGTGGGTGAGGTGGAGGAGGGGGAGAGAGCGAGAGAGTTGGGAGAGGTGGGGAAGGGGGGGAGAGGTGGGGGAGGGGAGGGGGAGAGGTGGGAGAGGAGGGGGAGAGGTGGGGGAGGGGGAGAGGGGGAGTTGGATGAAGGAGGAATGGTGGGGGAGGTGGAGGAGGGGGAGAGAGCGAGAGAATTGGGAGAGGGGGGAGAGGTGGGGGAGGGTAGGGGGAGAGATGGGGGAGGAGGGGGACAGGTGGGGGAGGGGGAGAGGGGGAGCGGTGGGTGAGGGGGTGAGTTGGGGGAGGGGGGGAGAGGTGGGGAGGGGAGGGGGAGAGGTGGGGGAGGAGGGGGACAGGTGGGGGAGGGGGAGAGGGGGAGTGGTGGGTGAGGGGGTGAGTTGGGGGAGAGGTGGGGAAGGGGGCACACAGGGGTGAGGCTGGGCTACCAGTCATCTGCAGCCTGGGGCGAGGCAGGTGCTGAACGGTAACTGTAGTGAAGCCAAGAGGATTCTAAATGTGGGGACAGCAAAATACTGCGGATGCTGGAAATCAGAGATTGCAAACAGTAGGTGTTGTGGGGCAGCATCTGTAGAGCGAGGAACAGAATTAGCGTTCCAGTTCGGTGACCTTGGTCAGAACTGGGGAGATGTTCGGAGGTGAGCGGTTTCTTTAAGCCAGTGAGGAGCTGGGAGGGCAGGTCAGGGAAAAAGATGAAAGAGGAAGGGCTGGAGGGCTGGAGCGACTAAACGACACAAGGGGGAAATGGTGCGGGGCGAAAGGAGGCGATGACAGGGGCAAAGCTGAACACACAAGATGGGAGCAGAGGAGGCCAAACTGATCACACTGGTCCATGAGGAAACCGGGGCGGTGGTTAAAGCAAGAAGAAGAAGAAAGTCTTGCATTTACATAGCGCCTTTCACGACCACCGGACGTCTCAAATCGCTTTACAGTCAACATAAGAACATAAGAAATAGGAGCAGGAGTAGGCCGTAAGGCCCCTCGAGCCTGCTTCGCCATTCAATGGCTGACCCGATCAGGGACTCAGCTCCACTTCCCCGCCCGCTCCCCATAACCCCTTATCCTCTTATCGGTTAAGAAACTGTCTATTTCTGTCTTACATATCCGGGCTTCCACAGCTCTGTGGGGCAGCGAATTCCACAGATTTACAACCCTCTGAGAGAAGAAATCCCTCCTCGTCTCAGTTTGAAATGGGCGGCCCATTTTGGGTACTTTTTTGGAGCGCAGTCACTGTTGCAATGTGGGAAACGCGGCAGCCAACTTGCGCACAGCACGCTCCCACAAACCGCAATGTGGTAACGAGCGGATAGCCAGTTGTTTTTGGTTCTGTTGCGATCTAAAGTTGTTAGCCTCAGTGTTTGCGGGTGTAAAATGCCGAGTGGAGGGCCACAGCCTGTCAGTCTGCCTCCTTTCCCAATACTTGGCTGCCCCTTGTTAATTTAATGCAGCTTCATTTTCCACTTCACGGTGGCTGCCTTATATGTTTATCTTGCTCCCCCCCCCCTGCCCGGTTCCCCTGTGTTCGTGTTTTTGCCCAGAGCTCCTCTCTGGTTGCAGGTGTGTGTGGGACATGAGGCAATTTCCCTGAGCTGATGTGCTGCGGACAATATGCTCTCTCTCTCTCTCTCCCCCCACCTCTGCACCCATCAGTGGCCGGAGCTTTCTCATTTGTCTCCAGCCTGCGATTTGTCACTGCGAGAGCCGGGGCTGGCACTTGGCAGATGTGATCGCGGAGACCTCATCAGGCTCCCGAGCTGGCGAGCCAGAAGTCCACATGTGTCCCATTCCCCATCTCTCCCTCCCCGACCATCATTAGCCCTCGCTCCGAGCCCAGGCTGCAAGTGCCTGTCACCCCAGCGCCGCTCGCATCTGCTGCGAGTCAGCTGTGCACACCAACTCTCCTGTGACATCTAAACTTCTAATTCAGAATCGCATTAACAATATTGATTAACATACGCGGCGCAATCAAACTCCCATCGCCTGTTTCCTCAACCGCAGGACAAAGTGACCCCTGTCTGAACTCTTCCCTCATCGGATTCCAGGTATAGCCACAGAAGGCGGGGGGAGTTTATTGGGGAAATAACACCAGGCACATTCTGTGTTGCAACGAGGCGACGTGGGATATCGGTGAAAGGAAACGATTGTGTCAGAGACAGCAGCATGAGTTATGTAGAGCGTTAGTGCGGGTGGAGAGTGTCACAGAGAGGAGAGAGGATTATAATACAGATTCATTGGGGGCTGAGATGTGTCAGAACGTTACAGTGCAAATAAATTAGTATTGTAGTGAGGGGTGTAGGGTGTATCAGAGTGTTCCCAGTGAGGGGTGTGAGGTATATCAGAGTGTTACAGTGAAGGGTGTAGGGTATATCAGAGAGTGTTACAGTGAGGGGTGTGGGGTATATCAGAGAGTGTTACTGTGAAGAGTGTGGGGTATATCAGAGTGTTACAGTGAGGGGTGTGGGGTATATGTGTATTATAGTGAGAGGTGGGGGTATATTAGAGTGTTACAGTGAGGGGTGTGGGGCTTATTGGGGAGCTTTTCAGTGAGTGGTGTTGTATATATCAGGGAGTGTTACAGTGAGGCATATCAGGTATATCAGAGTGTTATAATGAGGGGTGTGGGGTATATGTGTATTATAGTGAGAGGTGGGGGTATATCAGAGTGTTACAGTGAGGGGTGTGGGGTATGTGTGTATTATAGTGAGAGGTGGAGGTATATCAGAGTGTTACAGTGAGGGATGTGGGGCTTATTGGGGAGCTTTTCAGTGAGTGGTGTTGTATATATCAGGGAGTGTTACAGTGAGGCATATCGGGTATATCAGAGTGTTACAGTGAGGGGTGTGGGGTATATCAGAGAGTGTTACTGTGAAGGGTGTGGGGTATCAGAGAGTGTTACAGTGAGGGATATGGGTTATATCAGAGTATTACAGTGAAAGGTGTGGGGTATATCAGAGAATGTTGTAGTGAGGGGTTTGGGGTATATCTGAGAGTGTTACAGTAAGGGGTGTGGGGTATATCTGAGAGAGTTACAGTGAGGGGTGTGGGGTATATCTGAGAGAGTTACAGTGAGGGGTATGGGGTATATCAGAGAGTGTTACAGGAAGGGGTGTGGGGTATATCTGAGAGTGTTACAGTGAGGATTATGGGGTATATCAGAGAGTGTTACAGTGAAGGGTGTAGGGTATATCATAGAGTGTTACAATGAGGGGTATGGGGTATATCAGAGAGTGTTACAGTGAGGGGTATGGGGTATATCAGAGAGTGTTACTGTGAAGGGTGTGGGGTATCAGAGAGTGTTACAGTGAGGGATGTGGGTTATAACAGAGTGTTACAATGAAGGATGTGGGTTATATCAGAGTGTTACAGTGAGGGGTGTGGGGTATATCAGAGTGTTACAGTGAGGGGTATGGGGTATATCAGAGAGTGTTACTGTGAAGGGTGTGCGGTATCAGAGTGTTACAGTGAGGTGTGTGGGTATATCAGAGAGTGTTACAGTGAGGGGTGTGGGTTATATCAGAGACTGTTACAGTGAGGTGTGTGGGGTATATCAGAGACTGTTGCAGTGAGGAGTATGGGGTATATCAGAGAGTGTTACTGTGAGGGGTGTGGGATATCACAGAGTGTTACAGTGAGGGATGTGGGTTATATCGGAGTGCTACAGTGAGGGGTATGGGGTATCAGGATGTGTTACTGTGAGGGGTGTGTGGTATATCAGGAAGTGTCACTGTTTCAGTGTGAAGTTAATCATTATTACAGTGTTACTCTGATAATAAACACATGCTCTGGGTATGTGCAGCAACCCAGAACTGTGCTCAATCACCTCCAACTGCAATTTGAGTTGTTATTTCTGCACGCTTCATTGTAACGGAATGGTACTAATAGTAATATTAGCGCACAGGGTCTGCACACATGGCAATTTTCTACCTCCCTATGTTTGAAGACCAAGATCTCAAACCCGGCACCAAGCTCATGGCCTACAGTGCAGTAGTGATACCCACCCCCCTATATGCTTCAGAGACATGGACTATGTACAGTAGGCACCTCAAAGCACTGGAGAAATACCACCAACGCTACTGTGGTATATGCAGACTATAGATATACTCTTTGTGTAGTCACTGTGTGGTTGCATAAAATGGAGACTTGTTTACCTGATATACTATCAATAAGGCTTACACTGTATATACTATGCTGGCACCACTAGAGGGTGTAACTGGTGGAGACCTGGGGTTTCCTGCCCTGGTGGCAGGGCCCAGTATAAAAGGCTGCCCACCATCCTTGTGCCTCACTCTGGAGTTTGGAATAAAGGACCAAGGTCACTACAGTTTGAGTACAACATATTACCCCGTGGAGTCATTCATAGGTACGTTTCAAACATAACAACTGGCGACGAGAATACGGACTTTCACGCGATTATGGATACCTTTGGCACACTAAAAAACTTTGCAGAGGGTGATGAATGGGATGCCTCGAGCTATATTTGGTGGCAAACCAGCTGGCAGGGGAGATGGACGCATCGGCGGAGAAACGCAAGGCTATACTGCTGACCAGTTGTGGGCCCGAGGTCTACCACCTCGTCAGGGACTTGCTGGCACCGTGTGATTTTGGCACGCACCTCAATGAAGCATTGCGAGACATCTTTGTTATAGGAATTGGCCACGAGGGCCTCCTTCACAAGCTATTATCTGCTGACACCACAGTCAACCTGCAGAAGGCCATCAGCATCAGTCAGGTGTTCATGACCTCGACCTGCAGCACCAAGTAAATTATTCATCCTGTGGGCTCAAACCCGGCAAGTACTGTACACAGATAAACCGCGTTCCAGTCTTCATGGAAGTGGACACGGGAGCGAGCCAGTCAGTGGTGAGCCAGGATGCCTTTGAGAGGTTATGGAACGAAAAATGACCCGAGCTGGTTCCAGTACAGGAAAAGTTGTGCACCTACACCAAGGAGCTGATCCCAGTCCTTGATAGTGCGGATGTAAATGTAATCCATAATGGCGTGGTGCACAAGTTACCTCTGTGGATTGTTGCAGGTGATGGTCCAACGCTTCTCGGAAGAAGGTGAATGGGGATTATCCAGTGGAAATGGGAAGACCTCTTCACTCCAGCAATTGATGTCCCCCGTGCTCAGAGGCAGAGCAAAACCTCACCTTCGCTTGGGCCAGGCACCAGAGAACAGACCAGCGCAGCACCTGAGGCACAGACTGTCCATCATGACTGCATGGCAATGATCCGACCGGAACGACCTAAAAGTACCTTCCCGGCTCCAGTGGCAGGACTCCTGGGGAGGAAGATCGAATTCACAGGCACCCTTCCAGCTTTTGTGGCAGAATCGCGAGAGAGAAGGATCAAGGCAGTCGACCTCGAGGACAGAGGCAAGATGGCGTGCTGCAGCGAGAGACAGCGTGGTGTGGCAGGGTTCTCTTAAAGGAGACGTGCAACCAACTGAACTCAGAGACATTGTATGCATGGCAATCAATATAATGAACCGATTAAGAATGTAAAGAACAAAATGTTGCGAGATGTCGGGAATAGAGTGTCCCCACAAGTTATAGGCCAGTGACCTCAGGAGGGTGAAGGCACTGATCCTGATACCCTGCCCCAGGTCTATCCCATGTTGTAGGCACCTGATGGCACGATTCGCCACGGACCTGGAAATGAAAATGGCGCCAATACACACAGTCGGCCGCCGTTGCCCACCAGCCGGGTGGAGACAGCGCAGCCCCCAGACCCAGTCGCTACCTCGGCCATATCCGGGAGTGAAAGTTCAGAACCAACGAGTTCCCCAAACGGGACCTGGAACAGCCAGGTTCCCAACATCGTTAGAGAGCAGGCAGAAGACTCTGCAGCCCTCAAAGGAGAACAGGGAGGCCACACACATCTGTGGCTCTGGCCACCACTAGGCAACAGCAAAGGCTAGGTCCTGGCTAGGTGAGCGAACCAAGTCCACCTTGCCATCAGACGACTCGGACCCCGTCTGGTTGTTCTGGAACTAGCATCCTCGCATACCTGTACTGCTACTTCAGTACTGACCATGAATGAACCATGAATGCAATCTACCCAATCTTGGTGCACGACTGTAAAACGTAACGAATGTAAGTCACTGAACCAAGGTGTCATGGTACAAACTGAAAAAAAAAAAATTCTTCCTTCCTTTGAACTTACACTGTGTCTGATCCTGTATTTTATGTAACGGGCCAGTGGCATGATCTCGCTGTGGGTGGGGGGCTGGGGGGCAGAAATGGATGTATGTAGCCATGGACACACACATGGATCACACCCAGAACCCACTGGAACCGGCACTGCATCATCCAACCATCCAAACTGGTAACCACTACCCAAAGTTGTGGCAAAAGGACTTGGGGGGTTAACAGGGAGAGAGCCAAGTCAAAGCACAGCCAAGGTGCAAGGGCTAATGGCACTTAAGCCTGGGGAGAGCTAAGCCAGAGCACATAGTGCAAAGGTAATTGGCACAAAGGACTTGGGGGAGAGTGATGTTATATATGCAGACTATAGATATACTCTCTGTGTAGTCACTGTGTGGTTGCATAAAATGGAGATTTGTTGACCATATGTACTATCAATAAGGTTTACACTGTGTATATACTATGCTGGCACCACTAGAGGGTGCAACTGGTGGAGACCAGGGGTTTCCTGCCCTGGTGGCAGGGGCTGTATAAAAGGCTGCACACCATGCGGCTGCCTCACTCTGGAGTTACGAATAAAGGACCAAGGTCAGAACAGTTTGAGTGCAACACATTGCCTCGTGGAGTCATTCATAAGTGCATTACAGACATAATAACTACCTCCGCAAAATCCTGCAAATCCATTGGCAGGACAGGCGCATCAACATCAGTGTTCTCTCTCAGGCCAACATCCCCAGCATCGAAGCATTGACCACGTTCCACCAGCTCCGATGGACGGGCCACATTGTCCGCATGACTCTGAGCTCCGTCACGGCAGGCGAGTCCCAGGAGGACAGAGAAAATGCTTCAAGGACACCCTCAAAGCCTCCTTGAAAAAATGTGACGACCCCACTGACTCTTGGGAATCCCTGGCCCAAGATCGCTCAAAGTGGAGGAGAAGCCTCCGAGAAGGTGCCGAACACTTTGAGTCTCTTCGCCGGGAGCATGCGGAAGCCAAGTACAAACAGCGCACGACAAATCAAGCCCCCCTCCCACCCGTCCCCCCAACCACTGCCTGCCCCACCTGTGACAGAGACTGTAGATCCTGCATTGGTCTCATCAGTCACCTGAGAACTCGTGTTAGTGTGGAAGCAAGTCATCCTCGACTGCGGGAGACTGCCTAGGAAGAAGTGAAGCACTCTGCTACTCTCGTGCCTGGCTTTTGACTATATTTCTTATTCTAGATCTTTTATCTGCTCTGTTTTTGATCAGTCCCCTGTGCAAGTGCCAAGCCCCTGTTCCTATATGGGTAACGTTGTTGTACAGTAACTGGCCTTGTTGTTCATTAATGGTCCAGGATCGTGAATGCAGCAGCCTCACTGTTTAGCAACTACATATCAGATGTTAAGTCCGCCCTCTCAGGTGGATGTAAAATATATCACGGCACTATTTCAAAGTCCTTTTCTTCCTTGTATCTTGTATCTCCACAAGATTCTTTTCTCAGAGAATCATAGAATCATAGAAATTTACAGCATGGAAGGAGACCATTCGGCCCATCGTGTCTGTGCTGACTGACAAAGAGCTATCCAGCCGAATCCCACTTTCCAGCTCTTGGTCCGTAGCCCTGTAGGTTACGGCACTTCAGGTGCACATCCAAGTATTTTTAAAATGTGGTGAGGGTTTCTGCCTCCACCACCCTTTCAGGCAGTGAGTTCCAGACCCCCACCACCCTCTGGGTGAAAAACATTCACCTCAAATCCTTTCTAAACCTCCCCCCATTACTTTAAATCTATGCCCCCTGTTTGTTGACCACTCTGCTAAGGGAAGTAGGTCCTCCCTATCCACTCTATCCAGGCCCCTCATAATTTTATACTTCTTCCCTCGGCCTCCTCTGTCTCATGTCTACCCTCAGGCTCCTCTGCTCCAAAGAAAACAAACCCAGCCTATCCAATCTTTCCTCATAAGAAAAATTCTCCAGTCCAGGCAACATCCTCGTAAATCACCTCTGTACCCTCTCTAGTGCAATCACATCTTTCCTGTGATGTGGTGACCAGAACTGCATGCAGTACCGTAGCTGTGGCCTAACTAATGTTTTATACAGATCAAGCATAACCTCTCTGCTCTTATATTCTATGTCTCGTCTCATAAAGGCAAGTATTCCATATGTCTTCTTAATCACCTTATCTACCTTTCCTGCTTGGAGTTCAGCCTCTGAGTGTGTGCAAATGCAAGCGTTGTCCGTGTACTGTAGCTCGACGACAGAGGATGGGACGGTCTTGGATCTAGCCTGGAGGTTGAACAGGTTCCCACTGGTTCTATAGTTTAGTTCCACTCCAGCAGGCATCTTGTTGAGCGTGAGATGGAGCATTGCAGTGAGGAAGATCAAGAAGAGGGTTGGCGTGATAACGCAGCCCTGCCTGACCCCCGTTTGGACGGGGATTGGGTCTGTGGTGGATCCGTTGGTCAGGAGCATGGCCTGCATGTCGTCATGGAGCAGGCAGAGGATGGTGACAAATTTTTTGGGGCAGCTGAAACAGAGGAGGACGCTCCATAGTCCAACATCAAAGCACTGACCACGCTCGATCAGCTCCGTTGGGCAGGCCGCATTGTCCGCATGCCCGACACAAGACTCCCAAAGCAAATGCTCTACTCAGAACTCCTACACGGCAAGCGAGCCCCGGTGGGCAGAGGAAGCCTCCTTGATAAAGTGCAACATCCCCACCGACACCTTGGAATCCCTGACCAAAGACCACCCTAAGTGGAGGAAGTGCATCCGGGAGGGCGCTGAGCACCTCGAGTCTCGTCGCCGAGAGCATGCAGAAACAAGCGCAGGCAGCGGAAGGAGCGTGCGGCAAACCTGTCCCACCCATCCTTTCCTTCAATGACTGTCTGTCCCACCTGTGACAGAGACTGTGGTTCTCGTATTGGACTGTACATCATCATCATCATAGGCAGTCCCTCGGAATCGAGGAAGACTTGCTTCTATTCTTAAAATGAACAGTCTAATATGAGAACCATAGTCTCTGTCACAGGTGGGACAGATAGTCATTGAGGGAAGGGGTGGGTGGGACTGGTCTGTCGCATGCTCTTTCTGTTGCCTGTACTTGGTTGCTGTACAGTCACCTGAGAACCCACTTTTGGAGTGGAAGCAAGTCTTCCTCGATTTCGAGGGACTGCCTATGATGATGACCTTTCCTGCTACCTTCAGGGATCTGTGGACATGCACTCCAAGGTCCGTTTGTTCCTCTATGCTTCTCAGTGTCCTGCCATTTATTGTGTATTCCCTTGCCTTGTTAGCCCTCCCCAAATGCATTACCTCACACTTCTCCGGATTGAATTCCATTTGCCACTGTCCTGCCCACCTGACCAGTTCATTGATATCCTCCTGCAGTCCGCAGCTTTCTTCTTCATTATCAACCACATTTCTTAATCATACCCCCTACATTCAAGTCTAAATCATTGATATATATACTACAAAAAGCAAGGGACCCAGTACTGAGCCCTGCGGAACCCCACTGGAAACAGCCTTCCAATCACAAACACACTCTTCAACCATTACCCTTTGCTTCCTGTCTCTGAGCCAACTTTCGATCCAACTTGCCACTTTGCCCTGGATCCCATGGGCTTTTACTTTTGTGACCAGTCTGCCATGTGGGACCTTATCAAAAGCTTTGCTAAAATCCATATACACTACATCATACGCACTGTCCTCATCGACCCTCTTTGTTACCTCCTCAAAAAATTAGTCAGACATGACCTTCCCTTAACAAATCCATGCTGACTGTCCTTGATTAATCCGTGTGTTTCTAAGTGAAGATTTATCCGGTCTCTCAGAATTCTTTCCAATAATTTTCCCACCACCGAGGTTAGGCTGACTGGCCTGTAATTACTCGGTCTATCCCTTTCTCCCTTTTTAAACAACGGTACAACATTAGCAGTCCACCAGTCCTCTGGTACCACACCTGTAGCTAGAGAGGACGGGAAAATGATGGTCAGAGCCTCTGCTATTTCCTCTCTGCTTCTCTTAACAGCCTGGGATTCATCTGGGCCTGGGGATTTATGCAGTTTCAAAAATGTTAAACCCATTAATCTTCCTCTCTCACTATGTTTATTTCATCTAATATTTCACACTTCTCCTCCCTGATTGCAATGTCTGCATCGCCCCTCTCTTTTGTGAAAACAGACCCAAAATATTCATTAAGAACCATACCCACATTCCCACCTCCACACACAGATTATTTTTATGGTCTCTAATAGGCCGTATTCTTTCTTTAGTTATCCTCTTGCTCTTAATGTATTTATAAATCATCTTTGGGTTTTCCTTGATTTTACTTGCCAATATTTTTTCATGCTCTCTCTTTGCTTTCCTAATTTCCTTTTTGATTTCACCCCTGCACTTTCTGTACTCTCCTCGGTAGCTGTTGAGCCCTCGGAATCTGTCATAAGCCTCCCTTTTTTTCTTTATCCTATCCTGTATGTCCCTTGGGGGCTCTAGATTTGTTAGTCCCACCCTTTTTCTTTAAATGACCATACTTGCTCTGAATTCTCACTATCTCCTTCTTGAATGCATCCCACTGCTCTGACACTGACTTACCAGTATCTGTTTCCAGTGCACTTTGGCCAAATCACATCTCAGTTTAGTAAAATTGGCTTTTCCCCAATTCTCACCTTTGAAAGTGATGGAACATCAAATCACACCACTTGTTAGGTATAAATTATCAAGTGGATTAATTGTACAAACATTCAGCAACTGAATGTCGTGCAATGATATAAATATAAGCAGCCCGATGTAAGTAATGCTGTAATGGGAATGCCTGCTACTCTTGTTTGCTCCAGAGGATGGCGCCATTTTCAGAGTGTCTGCTATTCTCCCTTGCTCCAGAAGTGGCGCTGTAACCTCTCTCAGCCTGTTACAACAAACACAGCGACTAGACCAACTAGCCAAGGCATTACTGGTCTGTCCTCAAGATAGTTCGTCCAACAACATGATCACTACAAAGACATTTTGTAGCTACCGTTTTGTCGCCTGCTCTTTACAGCTCCCGCTGCTACAAAGCAGTCTTCCACAGCTGTGTCAAAAGCAAAATACTGTGGATGTGGAAATCTGAAATAAAAACAGAAAACGCTGGAAATACTCAGCAGGTCAGGCAGCATCTGTGGAGAGAGAAACAGAGTTAACGTCTCAGGGCAGTGACCTTTCAGCAGAACTGCAATCCTATCACCATATTGCAGGAAGGATGTGATTGCACTGGAAAGGGTACAGAGGAGATTTACGAGGATGATGCCAGGACTGGAGACTTTTAGCTATGAGGAAAGATTGGATAGGCTAGGGTTGTTTTCTTTGGAACAGAAGAGGCTGAGGGGCGATTTAATTAATGTATATAAAGTTATGAGGGCCCTAGATAGAGGGGTCAATAACCAGGGGACATAGCTTTAAAGTAATTGGTAGAAGGACTAGCAGGGAGTTGAGGGGATATTTTTTCACCCAGAGGGTGGTGGTGATCTGGAACTCAATGCCTGAAAGCAGAAAGAGGCAGAAACCTTCATAGCATTTAACAAGTATTTGGATGTGCACTTAAAGTGCTGTAACCTGCAGGGCTACGGACCTAGAGCTGGAAAGTGGGATTAGGCTGGATAGCTCTTTGTTTGCTAACACAGACATGATGGGCTGAATGGCCTCCTTCCGAGCCGTAGATTTATATGATTATTCAATGGATATTCTTCCGCTTTTTTGGGAGGAAAAAGAGGAGGGATCTCAGGCTGCAATCTGCACAGGGCACTCTGTACCCCACACCCCCTCAATATACAGACACTGCAGTCTGCACAGGACACTTGCCCCCCCCCGCAATATACACCTGACCTCACCAGATGCCCTGATCTCCCGCCCTTGTGCTGGATCCTGGTGGTTGTGGAGATTAGATTGTACCTAATCCCTGAACCTCCGATGCAGGGACTATATTG